>NC_140177.1:99511633-99872458 GCF_963971535.1 Notolepis coatsorum
TTGTGCAAAAGAAAAATACAAACTAATTTACAACAAACATAAGAAACACCCTTTGGCCTTTGGGTAGAGCTGTGCACAACTGTAAACAATATTGCAGTACATATTGGAACTGAATTGGAACATACAACATACACAGTACTGTAAATCATTCATTCACATCCAGACGTTCCTGTCTGTCTGGCTATTGGATTCAGGAATGGGGAGTAGGGAGGGAGATATTCCACCAGCATCCTTTCATGTGCTGCAAACCACTGTGTGACAAGAATTGCGTGGTGAAAACGCACATTATCCCATACAACAACGTACTTGGTCAGATGGTCGCCATTTAGACCCCTCTCATTCTCAGGGACTATGTCCCTGTAAAGAGTGTCTAAAAAAGTCAGCAGATGTTGTGTGTTGTATGGACCAATGCGGGGCATATGGGTGAGGACGCCGTTTTCTGAGATGGCTGCACACATTGTAATATTCCCTCCTCGTTGGCCTGGGACATCAGTGGTTGCTCTCTGTCCAATGCGATTCCTTCCACGCCTTCTACCTTTTGCCAGATTGAAACCCGCCTCATCAACATATATGAATGTGTGCAGCGATTCCCTGGCATCCAGCTCCATTCAGGGGAAAAATTATAAAGAAATGTATAAAATTTGCTTGACAGATTTTGACAACTAGTTCAACATATTTGTATGTAATGACTCAAGCAATGAAATGAGGACTATTAGTTTTATAGGGAATGACTATTCAGCAGTCATAAGTATAGTTCATTTTGACTGACATGACCTAAGCAAATGATAATGTTATAAAACAGCAGAGAATTGTATGAAAGCAATTGATGCATGTCCAAAAGCATTTGCAATTTGTTCGGAGGAATGAGAAACTGCTACTATGATGTGCACAAATTACAAAATGTTGTGGAGGTTGAACTAACAGTTATGAGAACTTTAATTCTGATCAGAGAAATGCACCAAAGCAATTGAGAAAAACTGTAAGTGAAAACGGCATGCCACTTACCAAATGATAGCCTACGGAGATGATACAGATGAAAAGAAAGAGAGAAAAGATTATAAGAAATTATGCCTTCTGGGAGGCTTGGTGGCGCAGCGGACATTGCGCTCGTCACCAACGCAAGAGACACCGGGTTCGAATCCGGCTGTCGGCGTTGCCTCCGGCATGGGCCGGTCGTCATACTAACTCAATTGGCAGAGTTAGCGGGTGGAAGTCGATGGGTGGTAATCTGGACGTTGTGGACAGCGACTCCTACAGGTCGGTTGGGAGACGCCTGCACAGCAGAGACAGGAAATGGCGGGGGTAGTGTGAGCCTCCCACACGTTACACCTCGCCAATGAGAGTCCGCGCTGGCAGGTGAAAAGATGTGACAGGCTGCCTCCTCGTGTATCTGAGGGGACACGTGATGCAAGGCTTCTATCCTCCCTACAACCGGCCAGTGGGGGGAATATGCGAGCAACGTTCAAGACAGGGGAGGGGAGAATTGGCACAGCGAAATTGGGATGGGAGAAAAATAGAAAAAGAGGAGAAAAAAAAGTGGATAAAAAAAAGAAATTATGCCTTCTGGAAATGTGAGTTCAAAACAACCCAAAATGATTATTCTGCATTCTTCCCGTTTCCTTCCTGCTTACATTTTGTTTATGTGTTTTTGGACGGCGACACACAACAGTTTACCAATGGACTTACCGATACACTAATTATCATACTTTAATTAACTGCACTTTAAAACTGGAGAGAGAATCAGAGGTTAAATGGTGGAAATTCAAATTATATTTTATTTTATTAAACAACTGCTGCTAGACATAACTGGAGGGGGAAAAAGGTTTGTCAGTTGTGATTGGAGGATCAAGAAAATAGGATGGGGCTTGAGATTTTCCTAACAGAAAATCGAACCCATAGAAGGCGGATATAGGAAGTCATTGACAATAAAAGTTAGGCCAGTGATCTCACATCCATCAGAGCCAGTTTGACTGGACCATCATATCCATTTCCCAACATTGATCGCAGGGGCGTCGTTTTGGTATGACAAGGTATGGCACTTGCTATACGCAAATAAATATGTATGTGTATTTGCGATTATACATGCGCAGGATGTGTGTATTTGCCATGTCTCGCCCCTTCATCAACGGAGGCCGACACACAGTATCGCAATACACATCTCACTACATCCTGCGCATGTATAATCGCGGGAGGGAGCCGGGGGTGTGGTCTTTTGTGTGTAACCTGGACTCGCAATGGATATGTTTGTCAGAAGCGGTGCCGGTTGGTCGCGATGAAATGGGCTCTGCACATAACCAGCTGCTATACCACACTGAGGTGGCTATCTCGAGGCAGTAGTGTTGTCACGATACTGGAATTTCTAACTTCGATACGATACCTTGAAAAGTATCGATATTCAATACCATTTTCGATACCACGCGGAAAAGATTTTAATCTTAAAATGTAAATTTCTTTATTACATTTTTATATTTTTTATTTAGCTTTTGTTGCTGGTCGATTCTCCTCATCTTCTCTCTGGTATTATAAGAGAAGATACATATAACACTTTTAAAACCCTTTGTTTTAGGGCTGGGCGATATGGCCTAAAAATCAAATCTCAGGTTATTATTTTTTAAATCCGATTTACGATTTTAATCGATTTTTTTCTCTTGAAAACTAGAAATCATTCAAATATCCTTTGTTTTAATTTGACCAAAAAAAAATCAAACAAAGATGAATGTCCCTATTGGGATTAATAAAGTGCAAATCTAACTTTCACCAAACATCACTTTTTGTAAAATAAAAGGTGACTCTTAAAAAATGACATTGATAGTGCAGAAAGTATCGATATTGCTGGAAATTAGTATTGAAACTGTTTTAAATATTCAGAATCGATATCGAAAAATCGATATTTTTGACAATACTACGAGGCAGAGTATTAAATCACCCTTTTTAACTCAGAGAAGAAGCGCAGATTTTCCTTGCAGACAAAAACAACCCATTGGCAGAGAAATGTGCTAATAATGAGCTGGATTACGAAACTCCGTTAGTGACACTCCAGGTTAATCAGCGGAGATTTTGGGGTAAAAGTCTTTTGTGTGATATTCCTTATTTCCACGTTGAAATTACGCGATAGATTAAGTGTGGGGTTGCCAAAAAAAATCCGAAATCAAATGGGGTCGTGTTATAAAAAAGTTTGAGAACCCCTGGAAATTGTGAAAAGACAGTTATATATCATACTTGGCTATCGCATCTCACTGTGCCAATGAGATATCCTCTTATCTCCACGCACCTAGCGTGCACGCGAAACAAACAAATGCACCCACTTGCACGTGACCAAGCCACTCCCATGCGTCTCCCTATATGACGCCGGAAATGGTCACGCTCCACCTTCCTCATTTCGTTTCCAATGCGGAAGTAGCAGTGCACTCCGTGAACTAGTTGTTATGAAACGTAGGGAGAAATTACACAATGTTGGGTATTCGCCAGAAGTTCACCAGCCCCCGGAACCTTCTCGGCACATCCTAACAGCGCAATGGGCCTGTCCTGGGTTTTCCTTGTCTCGTGACAGCGGACCGAGGGACGTCGCACGATGGTTAGCGGTCGAGCTAAGTCGTGAACAGGTAGGGCCTGCGCTATCAGGCATTGATACTAGCATGGGTAATACTGCTCGTTGTCCCGTGAGACAACCGAGTGATGTATTGGCGCGGGGGGCGGGATATTTGGGAAAACATGGTCGCCATGACTCTTTTTTGGGTGTTTTTCCAAGTATCCTAGAGCGCGCGGCTAATGCTACAATGTTGGTACGCCGTTCCCATGTTTCCCGCCGTGGGCTGTCGCCATTATTCCCGCCTCTTAACTGTTTCATTGCTGAAGGTCAATCGGTGTCTAATGTGTTTTTTTTTGCTGAGGCTTATTTACCCTTTATACGGGTGGATGGGCTGACGACAGGGCGCAAGGCAGGTGTGCCGTGCTTAGAGGGCCAGGTAGCATCGGTCCTTTGCCCTGGCATGGTTGAATGGTATCCCACCCGGAAGCCGACGCCAGAGGGCAAGTCGGCCCGGCAGGTGGCTGAGTGGGCTGATGAAGCTTATACCGCCGCAGGACGGAATTTAGTGGCAACCAATAACATTTCTCATTTGGCTGGTCTTCTGTCCACAATGGTGTCGGGTGGTGGGGCCTTAGGGCCAGCCGACGTCAAAAACATTGCACATGTTTTTGAGGTTATACAGCTTTTGACCCAGCCGCAAGCTATAACCGCAGGGAGGGCTAGGATGCTGTCAACACTTGTTCACAGGCATCTTTGGTTGGAGCAGTCTCCCCTTGAGGAGGAGAGAAGACTTCCCCTCCTCAGGGCTCCCCTCTCCGCAGAGGGACTTTTTGGTCTGTCCGCAGGGGCGCGGGCGGTATTTGAGCGGCTGCGAAACGAGGCCCCCGACCGGCGGCCATGTTTCCCCCGCCTGAGATACCCTGGGCACAAAGAAAACAGGTGATCACAAGGCCGACAGCTTCGGCGGCCGAGGGATCGGCTACATTAGATGAGCACGACCTAAAAAAAACGTTGCCATCTAGCTGTGTCTAGCACGCTCTCCGGTTACTCCCCCCTGCTACGCTACGGGACACAGGGCTCTGATTTGTTCCCTTTGGCTGCGGGCTGCATGCTTTCAGTGAAGCGCAATCGGCCCGACGTTTCGCTTCTCATGGGGACAGGGGCTGACACCCAGTTGCTAGCTAGGCCTGGGTCTGCCTCAGGGTTCGAATTATCACCTGAGAGCTATGGGGGCCCCCTGCATTTTTTTTTTTACTATTTTTTTTCCTGTAATTGTGGCTGTTTTCGAAGTCATATTTAGAGGAATATCTCATTAAGATTAGTCTAATACTAAGTAATAATGACATCACACAACATTCTAATCGTTAGACTATTGTGTGATGTCATTATTCAGGCTCATTCTTAACCATCAATATTTGTTCATTTTCTTACTCACCTCTGATATATAATGCCATATTTACTTATTTGCATTTTGCATCTGATAAAATACAACAATTTAATTTGAAAAATTAGACCAAATTTATGAACTTGAATTAACATTTATTTGTCTCTGCACTTATAAATCAAAAACTAACAAAATAATCTAATGGAAAATAAATAGTTGTATGGCACAACAGCAGCATTTATCAGGATACAGTAAGTAACATTATCATCTGATAATAAAATGAACATAAAATAAATACTTGTATAAAACAAAATAAATAATGTTATAAACAAATGTGCACAGGTAATCAAGAACTGTATGAAAAATAGTAGCAGCATCTTCTTAGAACAACAAGAAGAAAAGTAACTACTGCAGCATGTCACCGACATGCAGACTGGAAGAGCCGGGATTCAAACCACTGACCTCTTTTATCCAAAGCGAGTAGTGACGACTATATTCTCTTCCTCAACTTCTTGCTCTGAGAGCTAGTCACAGTCCCATTCATCCACTGCTCTGCCAAATGGGCTCCAAATGATTTATTTAACAATATCTTGGCGTTTTTACATGGAAGGCAGCCAATGCATCCCTCCTTGGCAAATAACCAGCCATATTTATTTTTCCAAAAGTTCCACCGACTCGGACCCCAGCATTGTGGTGGTTGAGTAGCAGCGCAGTCCAGGTCTAGTGGTGGAGACTCGGGTCTGGTAGTGGCAACCGGTGTGGTAACAATAACAGGTGCACTGCCCACAGGAGCAGCAGAGCTAACACTAGTACTAGCACTAGCAGTGTCAACTTCAGTGACAGTAGCGCTGCTAGCTGCTACACTAACAGCGTCAGTCTTTGGCCTTTTTATAAAACCAAAGCTGTCCAGCTTTGTACAGCCTTGCGGCGGTTTGAGCCTTTTTTTTTCTTCTTTTTGGCGGCATGTGGCGTACTGTTTAGTGTTTATGTTTTCAGTTGCAGGACACGGACCTGCAGCCTTCTGTTTACATCAGCTGCTTGCTGCTTCTTCTTCACTAGGTTGCAGTAGCGTTAAACTTATGGGTGACGCATAACGGCTTGGAGGTGAAATGCAGCCTATTCCACAACATTAATTACTCGGTTCTTTTAAAAACTGAAAAGAAAAATATGATCTATTAACAATTTATTTAGGTAACATAAATAATACTAATTCGTAAAAGAAATAAAAAAAATAAAAAGATTATATAAATTTTTTGAGAGACCCCAACAGGGGGTCTTGACTATGGGGGCTCAGACTATAGCTATGGGGGCTGAGCCCCCATTGGCCCCCTCATAATTCGAACACTGGTCTGCCTGTGAGAATGCTGTGCTGTCAAGCGGCTCCCACACCACACGTTCTGCGTCTGTGTTTGGTGAGCCTGGTGGATGGAGAGAACGCTGAGGCGGGGGCTTGTGTTGCAGTTTGCACAACCCCACCCTCCGTTTTTGGGTTTGGTACAGACCCTTTTGTCAGGGTCTGCAGCAGTGACAGCTCTGCCCGACGAGATCCAATCTCTGTTGGCGAAGCAGGCCATCGTCGTGGTCCCAAAAGAGCACACGATGTGTGGCGTTTACTCCCGGTATTTTCTGGTGCCCAAGAAATCGGGAGGTGTCAGACCTATTCTGGATCTGTCCGCATTCAATCGGCTGATTGTGGCGAGACGGTTCAGAATGTTGACCGTCAAACACCTGCTAGGTGCTGTCAGAGTGGGAGACTGGTTCACCTCCATAGACCTGAAGGATGCATACTTTCACATCCCGATCTTCCCTCCTCACAGGAAATTCCTTCCCTTCCTCTTTCAGGGCGTAGCGTACAAATACCAGAGGATGCCGTTCGGCTACTCTCTGGCCCCTCGCACATTCACCAAGTGCGTGGAGACCGCGCTGGAGCATCTGCGTCGTCAGTGGATATGAATTCTATTATACCTCGACGACATTCTGCTCCTCAGCCGGTCAGAGGAGATCGCCAGGTCTCATACCGGGCTGGTGGTGGAATTCCTCACCAGTCTAGGTTTTGCTGTAAACTGGGAGAAGAGTACTCCTCTTCCCAGTCAACAGGTGGAGTACTTGGGCTTGGTTCTAAGCTCAAGGCCCATGAGGGCAACCCTCTCAGAGCGACGGCGAGAGGATATTCTCAACGCGCTCAGGAGGTTCCGTCCTGGCAGGACGGTTACGGCACTGTCCGTGATGCGCCTGCTCGGTATGATGGCATCTGCTCAACCTGTGGTCCCTCTTGGCCTCCTCTTCATGAGGAGGATACAGCGGTGGTTTTTCAATATGAAAATAGACCCGGTGAGTGGCAAGTGGAAGCGACTGAAGGTTCCCCTGTCAGTACTGGGGGATCTCGGCCACTGGGGGTGGCCTGGTGCCCTCACCAGCGGGATCTCCATGGGCAGCAGGCTATCACACGTCACGGTCTTCACCGACGCCTCCCTCACAGGATGGGGGGGGATGTGTCGGGCCAACGCAGTAGGGGGCAGCTGGACGGACCATGCTGCCCGGTCTGCACTACATATCAATGTGTTGGAATTGAAGGCGGTCCTTCTGGTCCTCAACCGCAATCCCGATGAGTGGGGACTACGTCCAGACATAGTCAGGCAGGTCTGGGACCGATTCGGGGAGGCCATGGTGGACCTGTTTGCGAGCAGACAGTCCCACCAGTGCCCCTTGTGGTTCTCGGTCAGTCAGAAGGACAACCCCCCTCTGGGGGCGGATGCCTACTCGATGTATCCGTGGCCGCCCGTGATTCTGTACGCATTCCCCCCCATACACCTGATAGCTCAGCTGTTGGAGCGGGTACGTTGGGAGCGCAGGACTTTGATCCAGATCGCGCTGGACCGGGGCACGACTGTGTGGTTCCCGGTCCTGATCCAGCTCTTGGTAGCCCCGCCGTGGTCTGTTCCATGGTCACCGTGGGCCCTCTCTCAGGCACGCGGAACGCTGTGTCTACCCCCTTTTCTGGGGCAGCGATTGAAGGTTTGGCTGCTGAAAGGGTGAGTCTGGAGGGGATGGGTCTTAACCCTACTGTGGTTGACACCATCCGGAACGCGCACGCTCCGTCCACTACCGCGGTTTACGCAGGTAAGTGGCATGCTTTTCGAGAGTGGTGTGAGGTTGGGGGCCTGGACCCGGTGTCCTGCCCCCTGGACTCTGTTCTGTCCTTCCTCCAGTCTATCGTGAATAGGCTGTCGGCCTCGGCAGTGAGGGTATACGCCGCGGCTATATCCTCTTGTCACGTGGGTTTTGAGGGCGGTACGGTGTTCGCCCACCCTCTCGTGAAACGTTTCCTGCTTGGCGCTCTGCGTCTCAAGCCTGTGGAACGTTCTCTGTCTCTGAGTTGGGACCTCCAACTGGTCCTGGGCCGGTTGTCGGAGGCCCCGTTTGAGCCTCTTGAGCAGGCGCCATTGGATCGGCTGTCCTTTAAGACCGCGTTCCTTTTGGCCATCACCTCCGCTAAGCGCATGGGTGAGCTGTGTACTCTCTCGGTGCGGCCTGAGTGCCTGTCTATTCGGGCCGATAGCGGTGCGACTCTGAGGCCTAATCCGGTCTTCGTGCCAAAGAATATCCGGAGCTCTTTTCGCTCCACGGAAATTGTGGTTTCATCCGCCTCCTCATGCTAGTGAGTTGGAGGCAAGCTTTCACCTGTCGTGTCCTGTCCATGCACTGGGGTTTTACCTCAGTCGGACACAGGATCTCAGGGCTTCCGATCAACTGTTTGTTTGTTTGTTACGGTGGCCCTCGCGCAGGTAAGGCGCTGTCCAAGCAGCGCCTGTCACATTGGTTGTGCGAGGGAATTGCCCTTTGCTACACGTTGGCTGGACAGGTCCCCCCCGGGGGCGTCAGAGTGGCGTAGCGGCCTCTGCTGCCCTGTTAGGAGGGGCCTCGGTGGAGGACATATGTGCTGCGGCCTCCTGGTCCTCCCCGGGTCCTTTCGTTAAGTTTTACCTTGTGGACATGACTGGGGGTTCTGTCTCCCAGGCGGTTCTGAGGTCTGGGATCTCCTGCATCCCGCCATTTGGTGGGCTAGCAGGGGTGTGTGGGTGTGGGCCACGGAGTGCTGTGTCACACGTGGTCCCGCCTGTGCTGTGCGTTCAGGGGTGCCTGGTTCCCCCTTTTTCGCACTTTGGTGCAGTTGACTGCCTCCCCCCCTTCATTAGGACAGGCAGGTGGACAGGACTCCCCTCCTCCATGGCTGGGGCTTACGGGCCCTCAGGGGGTACACTTGTCGGTCCACGCGTCCGCTCTGCCCCATATCTCATTGGCAGAGCGAGACGCGCTAGCCATGTATGATATATAACGAAAGGTTATTTCATAACCTAGTTATATGAGTACTGGCTGAGCGTCTCGCTCTTAGCGCCCTGAGGTCCCTTGGATGGGTTTCCGCTTATGGAAATCGTTCTGAGGAAGGTGGAGCGTGCCCATTTCCGGCGTCATATAGGGAGACGCATGGGAGTGGCTTGGTCACGTGCAAGTGGGTGCATTTGTTTGTTTCGCGTTCATGCTAGGTGTGTGGAGATAAGAGTGAACAGTTTCAAGTACCTCGGAGCCCACATATCCGAGGACTTGACATGGACCACACACATTGACTGTGTTGTGAAGAAGGCACGACAACGCCTCTACTTCTTATACACTTTATATTTATTGATAAAGGATTTGCACTACAACTCGTACACCTACTGTGAATTGTACCTAAATTGCACCTCGTCCCATTTCTCCATTTCTGCCTTGCACTATATAGTATTGTATATTAGTACACTGCACAGTATTGTATATTGTATGGTAACTACGTCTATTCTGCATCGAACATTGTACATATGTCTAAACTGAACACTTATGTGACCTCCTTTTTTTTTTACTTCTAATTTTACTATGTTTTTATTTCATACTTATCTTGTCTTGCACAGTCTCTGGAGCGCAACAGTAAGAAGCATTTTGTACAATAGTATTCTGTACTTCTGTATGACAACTATTAAAGAAACTTGAAACTTGAAACTTGAAACTTGAAACTTCCTCAGGCGCCTAAGGAAGTTCCAAGTCAGTCAAAAGATCCTTAAGAACTTCTACTCATGTACAATAGAGAGCATCCTGACTGGCAACATCACCTCCTGGTTTGGGAATAGCACTGCACAAGACCGTAGCAGACTACAAAGAGTGACACGTTCAGCCGAACGCACATTTGGAGGGGGGCTTCCCACCCTCCAGAACATTTACAACAAGCGGTGCAGGGGTAAGGCTAAGAGAATCATCAAGGACTCCAGCCACCCGAACAACTGCCTCTTTGAACTGCTGCGGTCAGGCAAGCGATACCGGAGTCTTAAGGCGAGCACAGAAAAACTCAGAAGAAGCTTCTATCCCCAGGCCATCAGGCTGCTCAACGAACAATAAACACTATGCAACAACCATCAAATGCACACAGCACACACACCCACACGCAAACACTCACTTAAACAAACAACACACTACAGCACCCACTCTCCACACTTTAGATCACCTAAACACACTTTACACTTTAGTTTCAAGTTTCAAGTTTCTTTAATAGTTGTCATACAGAAGTACAGAATACTTTCATACAAAATGCTTCTTACTGTTACGCTCCAGAGACTGTGCTAAGACAAGATAGTATCAAATAACATCAAATAACATAGTATAGCATGTAATTTAGAAGAAGAAAATGAGGTCACAGTGTTCGGTATAGACATATGTACAATGTTCTGAGTTACCATATAATATACAATACTATGCAGTGTACTAATGTACAGTACTATATAGTGCAAAGCAGAAATGGGATGAGGTACAATTTAGGTACAATTTACAGTAAGGTGTACGAGTTGTAGTGCAATCCTTCATCAATAAATATAAAGTGTGGGGAGTGGGTGCTACAGTGTGTTTGTTTAAAGTGGGTGTGTGCTATAAAGTGTGTGGAGTGGGTGCTACAGTGTGTTTGTTTAAAGTGAGTGTGTGCGTGTGGATGTGTGTGCTATGTGCGTTTTGGTGGTTGTTGTTGTGTAGTGTTCATAGTTCGTTTAGCAGCCTGATGGCCTGGGGATAGAAGCTTCTTCTGAGTCTTTCTGTGCTCGCCTTGAGACTCCGGTATCGCTTGCCTGACCGCAGCAGTTCAAAGAGGCAGTTGTTCGGGTGACTGGAGTCTTTAATGATTCTCTTAGCCTTGCCCGTGCAACTCTTGTTGTAAATGTTCTGGAGGGTGGGGAGCCCCCCTCCAATTGTGCGTTCGGCTGAACGTGTCACTCTTTGTAGTCTGCTTCGGTCTTGTGCAGTGCTATTCCCAAACCAGGAGGTGATGTTGCCAGTCAAGATGCTCTCTATTGTACATGAGTAGAAGTTCTTAAGGATCTTCTGACTGACTTGGAACTTCCTTAGGCGCCTGAGGAAGTAGAGGCGTTGTCGTGCCTTCTTCACAACACTGTCAATGTGTGTGGTCCATGTCAAGTCCTCGGATATGTAGGCTCCGAGGTACTTAAAGCTGTTGACTCTCTCAACCGGTGCCCCGTCGATGCTGAGGGGGCTGTAGTCCTTGACCCCCGACCTCCTGAAGTCCACAATCATCTCCTTTGTTTTGCTGACGTTCAGGGAGAGGCTGTTTTCCTGGCACCATCCCGCCAGGACCTTGACCTCTTCCAGGTAGGCCCTCTCGTTGTTGGCAGAGATCAGGCCCACCACCACTGTGTCGTCAGCAAATTTGATGATTGTATTGCTACTCCGCTGAGCCACACAGTCGTGTGTGTACAGGGAGTAGAGGAGGGGACTCAGAACACAGCCCTGGGGGGCCCCTATGTTGAGGGTGATGGATGAGGAGGTGCAGTTGCCTGCTCTCACCACCTGGGGTCTGCCAGTCAGGAAGTCCAAGACCCACTGGCAGAGGTCATAGTTCAAGCCCAGGTCCCTGAGCTTGGCTATGAGTATGGAGGGGACTATGGTATTGAATGCCGAGCTGTAGTCGATGAATAGCATTCTCACATAGTTCCCCTGCCTCTTGTCCAGGTGTGATGCTGCTGTGTGCAGCACATGGGCTATGGCGTCCTCCGTGGACCTGTTGGGGCGGTATGCAAATTGCAGGGGGTCCATGTTGATGGGGAGGGAGGAGCAGATGTAGCCCTTTACTAGCTTCTCAAAGCACTTCATGGCTATGGAGGTGAGAGCTACAGGGCGGTAAAGGATTTGCACTACAACTCGTACACCTTACTGTAAATTGTACCTAAATTGTACCTCATCCCATTTCTGCTCTGCACTATATAGTATTGTATATTAGTACATTGCATAGAATATTGTATATTGTATGGTAACTCAGTTACTTCTATTCTGCATCGAACATTGTACATATGTCTATACTGAACACTGTGACCTTTTCTTACTTCTATTTTACATGCTATACTATTTTATTTCATACTATCTTGTCTAGCACAGTCTCTGGAGCGTAACAGTAAGAAGCATTTTGTATAAAAGTATTCTGTACTTCTGTATGACAACTATTAAAGAAACTTGAAGAGGATATCTCATTGGCCAGTATTCATATAACTAGGTTATGAAATAACCTTTCGTTATAATATTACATTCTGCTCAGCATAATTTGTATGCAAAATATTGTGGTTCCCTGCTTTAGTCTGTTGACACATTTATATACTAAATGCTTTTGTAGTCCTGTCATACCTAAATGTCATATAAGTGAATTGTATATAGAAACAACTCACCAAAAGTGACTATTGCAGAACTGATTTTACCAAAGAAATCCACCAAGGGGGGGGGGGGGGAACCCCCCTTCACCCCCTCACCCTCCCTCATTGCCATACCTTGGCTTTTACTGAAACAACGCCACTGATTGATCATGATACTCTCCTCATCGTGGGCCCAAGTATCGTGATACGATTTTCATCTTGGCTAAAGTATTGCAATAGAATTGTCATTGTGGCCCAGGTATCGTGATACAATCATCATCCTGAGCAAGTATTGTGATGCTATTGTAACTAAGGGCCATGTAATATTAATGTTATCATCAGTAGACCATGTATCATGATATTGTCATCTTGACCCAATTATTGGGATAGTATCGTCATCGTGACCCAAGTACCGTGCTAGTATCATATCGTGGGGTCTCTGGTCACCCTCAGCTCTTACATACGGTAATAGCAGTCCTCATATCGAAGTCTCAAACAATACATTTCGGAGTGATCATTCCAATATAATACTATGCAAAGAAAGGTCAAATCTTTTAGTCGAATCAACTAAATATGAGTTCTCTCTCTCCAACAGCGGCATTTCACAAAGCTGCTGTGATGTCCAGTCAAGGAGTCCACAATGCAACGCACACAGGGCTCCAGACCTTCCATGGTCAGAGGCAGCCGGTTGTAATGTGGATGTCTTCTAGCCATTATGCTCCTGTCTCAGTAACATATACCATTGCCCTAGCATCTCAATAGTATGCACCACACATATCCGAATGTTTTGAGGGGGGGGACATATAAATCAAGAACATGTTGATATAAGGGCTTCCACATCTCCAGGATGTTGCTCACTGGCTAGCTAGGTAATGTTAGTTAAGATATTCTACAAACAAATTTTTATTTTGATAAAGTGATTTAATTTAAGTAATTTTTTCAAGAAACATTGTTATTATATGAGTCTATTTAAGACTATTTTTATATAAGAAAGAAAAAGGTATTTTTTCCTCATTCACAAAGCGATATAAGAACAGATTTCCTCTTATTTTGTTCTTAACTAGCATTTCTTCTTATTTTGTTCTTACCTGGAATTCAGCCATGTTTTCTTATTTTTGCTTTTCTCTTAGGCAAAACCAAATTTTAAGAGTGGTCAAGAGCACTCTTACCCAGATAAGAAACTCTTACAGAGATTTAAAAAAAAAAAGGCTACCATTGGTCAATTGCCCCCAAATACGACTTTAAAAACCCGGAACTTATTGCATGAGTTCTGCTTCTGAAATGGATATATATATGAGATGCTCTGGTGTCCCAGGCCGTACGCATAGAACGCATATTCAGAGATCGTCTAGATCTATTTGCAGAGCCAGATGAGGGGCTGCCAGTGATGTACCTGAATGCGTTCAATGAACTCGTTCATATTTTGGGCACACGTGAACTGAACGTACTGTATTTCCGCTAGAATTCAGGGGTGGGCAATTCACTTTTACAAAGGGCCACATGAGAAACCTGAACTGTGTTGGAGGGCCGAA
Organism: Notolepis coatsorum; assembly: GCF_963971535.1. Lineage (NCBI taxonomy): Eukaryota > Metazoa > Chordata > Actinopteri > Aulopiformes > Paralepididae > Notolepis > Notolepis coatsorum. The sequence continues at coordinate 99,525,788 of NC_140177.1, forward strand.
CCAATGATAACTTGAACTTAATTCTGCTCAATATTCATTATCTCCCATTGTAAAAATGTACCGCGGGCCGGACACGGACGGCCAGAGGGCCGGAAGTGGCCCATGGGCCGTAATTGCCCAGGTTTGCGCTAGATGAACATAATTGTGAACGTGTTCATTCTCGGCGCTCTATCACAGTATAACTTCATTCAAAAGTGTGCCAGATTTGGGACGGGCGCAGCACACACACACCGAAAGGTTTCGGTGTGTGCGTGTTGCACGCGGAGAGAGACACTAATAAATAATCACAGTGTGATGGAAATGCCAGTATTGTGAGGAATCCTGCACGCAGCCTAACGAGGGGGCGTGCCGTTTTTCACCGTCACGCACCTGTTGGGAGTTTGCGATCAGCTCGGGAGAGTACTTGTATTGCAGACTCCCCTCCACTCCTTGTCGGGTCGTTCTTGTTGCTACCATCACCTGCCGCGTCTCCTGGGTGAGACGTCGTGCCACCCGTCACCACCTGTCGCCGTTTGCCTGGAGTGGGACACCGCCTTCGCTCTCTAATACTCTACGGGAGGATTCCAGTGTTCCCACTCCAGACGTCAAGCCAGCTACTTCCCAGCTCCCTCTTCAGGAACCCCGTTCCCCTTGGAACCCCTGTGTTCCACTGCCGCGTCTCCGGCGTGAGACGACGTGCCACCCGTCACCACCTGTCGCCGTTTGCCTGGAGTGGGACACCGCCTTCGCTCTCTAATACTCTACGGGAGGATTCCAGTGTTCCCACTCCAGACGTCAAGCCGGCTACTTCCCAACTCCCTCTTCGTGGTCCTGGTTCCTGGGGTGAGGCTCGCCATCGCTCCCTATTACTCCACGGGAGGATGCCTTGTTCTCACCCCGTTCCCCTCGGACCCCCTGTGTGCTGCATTGCCCGTGGGCAGCGTCTGGTCTGGAGGAGGAGGATTCCTTGGCAGAGCTGAGCCGCAGAGCCCTACTCGGTTGTAGGGACAAAGAGGATCCCCGTTACTTTTTCCCAGCCTGTTCGCCCGTTAAAGGCACAGTGCCGCCTTTTTTGTGTTCATGGATGTTTTATGTTTTTACCCCCTTAAAGGCTGAGTGCCGCTTTTTTGTATTAAATAAATAATGCCCTGTTTTTGGCTAACTCTCATACCTGTCTTGTGTTGTGCTATTGGGGTCGGTCTCAAACCATAACAAGTATTCTGATTGCTGTTTGTGGTTCTATATGGGTTGTGGCAATAATTTTGACAAATAATAGCTTGCAGCAACGTATTGAAAAAATAACTATAAACTTTGAATTATGAACTATGAACTGAAGTAGTTAATTTAAAACATTGTGAACTGAACTAGTTCATGTAGAAAGTGAACTTTCCCAACTCTGGTGGCTGCTTAGCTGTTTCAGATCGCCAAGAGCGGTCCTTTTAGATTTATGCAATACTCTGGAGCCTCAACTCAGACACAACACACGCCGGTCAAATCCTGTGCCTCCACACCTACAAGTTCTGAGTTCACTCTGGGTTTTAGCCACAGGAACCTTTCAGAGAGAGATAGGTAACAGGTCAGGTATTTCCCAACCTACTTTACGTCTTGAGACTTAAACACTGTTGAGAGTGCTGAACGCTATTATAACATCCATACTACAACAGTACATAACATTTCCGTATAATGCCAACCAACAGATAGAAATCAAGAATGCGTTTTTTGACATCGCTGGATTCCCAAATGTCATTGGTGCAGTAGACTCCACCCGCATACGCATAAGAGCACCCTCTCCAAATCCAGATCCATTTCTCAACCATAAGCTATATCACTCCATTAATGTGCAGGTAATATCAGATGCAAACAGCCAATGCTGTGCCTTGTTGGCCAGGGGGATCACACGACTCCTTTATACTGCAGAACAGCACAGTGTGAATATGTTTTTTGCGTCGAGCTGCTGGAGATGGGTGGCTGATTGGTAAGGGATATAATAATTGGAAAACATCTAATTGAACCTTTCTAGAAATTAATATAAATATAATTGCCCTTAGGTGACCGGGGTTATGTCCTCGCTCCATGGCTCATGAACCCACTTGTACACCCCGAGATGAGACAGGAGCGCTTGTATAACTACATACATGCACACACTCATTCCGTTGTCAAACGCAGATTTAGAGCGCTGAAGGGCAGATGGCTGTGCCTTGATACCGGTGATGGGAAACGTATGCCCCGGAGAAAGTTTGTCTCATAATGGCATGCTGCATAATGTGGCCATGAAACGTGGCGTGCCACTGCCCGTGTATATGCCTCCCATGGAGGAAATGCCAGAAGATGCACAAGACGTGTCACCAGACCCCAATGGGAAGCATCCAGATCTATGATTAAAGTGTGCAAACGCACGGATGCACTTCCCAAAGGGCTCAGCTGACCTACCATACATGAATTTCCCCAAGACCACAAACAGACACAGGATAATGTTCAAGAAACAATAAGAGGTACTTTATTACATATAAGATATATAGCATACAAGTTCATGAATATAAATAAATAACTACTAACTAACCTAATCTAAAAGACCAGTGCCCGTAGGCCTAGGGTGATTAAAAGAGGAAGCGCTTCTCTGCACTATAGGCCAACCCCAAGCTGCTGTTCCCATCCACACTATCTGTTCTGCCCCTAAAGCACCGCACACGTGGGGGAATGGTGCCTATACTACACCCAGGTCAGGAAACGGCCACGAACTAATCCAGAATCACACTGCACACTACACTACAAACATAGCCTGAGAATATAAATACCACACATCTGGTCTCAGGGAGTCACAGCACACAATTAATTAATATTAAGAACAATACACACTGGTGGCACACAGTAAAGATAAGAGGGCATGTTAGGGTAGTGGGTATGGGGCACTATGAGGTTTAGGTCTGGGGCCAGAATGCTCCTCCCACATCCTAGCCTAGGTTGGGGCAGTGGAAGCACCAGTCACAGTTTATAGACAATACGACAAAAAGATATAACGCAGCCCGAAGGCGCGTGGGCGGGGAGGGTCTCTCCCCCCCTCCCTCTCTCCCACGGCCCCGGGCTGAAAAGCGTTCCGACTGGGACCGGAGAATAGGGTACTTCTTAGTGCAGAGCAGACCATGGTAATGCAGTAGTAATAATAATAATAATAACTTTATTTGTATAGCACTTTTCATACAGAGGTTGCAGTTCAAAGTGCTTCACAACAGCAAAAAATACAGGCATAAGCGGGCATAAAAAGATAGACAGGTAGAATCACAGTGTTTCACATTAGGATCTAGCATCCCAATAGGCTCTCCGCTTACAGTTTTCAGTAACACAAATAGTAAAAATAGTTTAAAATGATTCAGTTTAAAAATAGTCAAAAAATTATAAAATAGAACGGACATAAAAAATACAGGCATGAGCGAGCATAGCAAGATATGGCAAATCACATTGTTTCACATTAGGATCTAGCATCCTAATAGGCTCTCTATTCAGTAATACTCCTGTAATTCATGAACAAATAATCACAGTGTTTCACATTTGTATCTAGCAAATAATAAGAATAAAATGATTCAGTTTAAAAATAGTCATCAGTAAGAAGTAAAAAGTGCTCTCTATTCAGTAATACTCCTGTAATTCATGAACAAATAATCACAGTGTTTCACATTTGGATCTAGCAAATAATAAGAATAGTTTAAAATGATTCAGTTTAAAAATAGTCATCAGTAAGAAGTAAAAAGTGCAATAACCGACACATGAATTTGATAGGCAGTGTAAAAGAGTAGGCAGGGTAAGAATAAATACAAGTTGTGTCAGGATATCCCTGATGTTTCCTCTTGCCACTAGGTGGTAGCAGATATCTATCAGTGAAATGCCTGAGCAAAGAGATTTTAAAAGAGAGTCTTTTAAAGATGTCTAGCGAGTTGGCTTCCCTGATGTTTTGGGGTAGTTTGTTCCATAGTTTTGGGGCATAGTTGATAAAGGCTGCATTACCGATCCTCTTTTGACTGCTTCTGGGAGCCTCTAGTAGTCCAGCAGCTGATGATCGCAGTGTTCTTGCTGGTGTGTAATTTATTAGAGTGTTGGCGATATAGCTAGGTCCCTGTCCATTTAGAGTTTTGTATGTAAGGAGAAGGACCTTAAAGTCAATTCTAAATGTTACAGGAAGCCAGTGTAAAGCGGCTAAGACTGGACTAATGTGCTCTCTCCTTTTGGTTCTAGTTAGCAGTCGGGCTGCAGAGTTTTGGATTAGCTGAAGCCTCTCTGTGGTTTTCTTAGGGAGACCTGTGAAAAGTGCATTACAGTAGTCTAACCGGCTAGATATGAATGCATGAATTAGCTTCTCAGCATCGTTCTGATTAATAAATGGTCGTACTTTTGCTATATTTCTGAGATGGAAGAACGATGTTTTCGTCACTTTGCTAATATGAGAATTGAAGTTCAGTTCTGAATCTATGATAACCCCAAGACTAGTGACCTCAGATTTGATCCAAGGGGTTAGTCCCCCCAGGTTCTTTATTAATGTTTCTTTTTTAGTTTTGGAGCCGATAATTAGAATTTCAGTTTTGTTCTCGTTTAGTTTCAGGAAGTTCTTACTCATCCATTTATTTATTGCCAGTAAGCAGTCTGTAATGGAGCTAATCGCTGTATCATTTGGTTCAGCAGATATGTACAGTTGTGTATCATCCGCATAGCTATGGAAATCTACATTATGTTCTCTGATGATATCACCCAGCGGTAACATGTAAAGGGAGAAGAGTAAAGGACCTAAGCAACTCCCTTGTGCAACTCCATAGTTGTTGTATATATCAGACATGTGATCTCCTAGTTTAACATAGAATTTCCTCCCTCTGATGTATGTTTTAAACCAGCCCAGAACATGGTCTGAGAAACCGACATGGTTTTCAAGACGATCGATTAGAATATCGTGATCGATTGTATCAAATGCTGCACTGAGATCTAACAGGATAAGGATGGAGATCTTATTCTCGTCAGAGTTTAGTCTGAGGTCACTGATTATTTTGGTGAGGGCAGTTTCAGTGCTATGATATTTTCTGAATCCTGACTGAAATTCTTCTAAGATGTTGTTTTCTTCAAGAAAGGAATTTATTTGAACTGAAACTATCTTTTCAAGTACTTTACTAATGAATGGTAGGTTGGATATTGGACGATAATTTGCCATTTCATTACTATCCAAGTTAGGTTTTTTTAGTAATGGCTTTACAACTGCTGTTTTAAAGGCATCCGGGAAAATACCAGTCCTAAGGGAAGTGTTTATGATATCTAGCACAGGGCTTGAAACACTATTAAATACCCGTTTGAAGAAAGCTGTAGGTATAGGGTCAATGTCTGAGGTGGAGGAGTTACATTCTGAGACAGTTTTGCAGAGTACATCTAATGTGATGCATGTGAAACTTCTCATGGTTACATTGCACGCAATCAACTTTATTTCCATCATGAGTAATGCTGGCCCTGATCAAGGTTATTTTGTTGTTAAAGAATAGTGCAAGTTCTTCACACTTAACCGTTGATGACTGAGGAGGTGTAGGGGCAGTGTTGAGTAGTACATTAATAGTGAAAAAGAGGATTCTGAAGTTTCCAGCATTTTCTGTAATGATTTTAGAGAAGTAATCTTTCCTTGCTAAGCAGATGGTTTTATTATAAGCAGTTAAAGCATCTTTGTATATATCACAGCATATGGTGGTTTTTGTTTTTCTCCATTTTCGCTCCGCTGCACGACATTTCCTTTTTTCTTCGTTGACCGTATTATAGTTTAACCAGGGCGAGGCTCTAGTTTTCTTCTTTTTCGTTTTTAATGGGGCGACAGAATTTAATATAGATGACATTGCATCATTGAGATTTTCTACCATTTCATTAAGAGAGCTGTCATGATTGTGTGGTTCATGTAGTCTGATAAGATCAATGAACTTTGATTCAGCTTTGTCGTTTAGGAGCCTCTTTTTAACTATGATTTCTTTTTTTGTTTTAGTAAGGGTTATTTGAGTATCAAAAAATATACAGTGATGGTCGGAGAGAGGTAATTCAGTTATTGAGATATTTGTTATGCTTAGCCCAGTTGTTGTTATAACTAAGTCTAGTGTATTCCCAAGCCGGTGAGTTGCATTTGTTATATGCTGTCTTAGGTCAAAGCTATCCAGTAGATTTTTTAGTTCCATAGTTTTGGAGTCTGTTTTCTTATTAAAATGGATGTTCAGGTCTCCATTTAGGATCACCTTATCATATCCGGTAACACATAGTGAGATCAGTTCAGAGAGCTCCTGTATAATAGTAGTGTCCTCCTAGGTTCAAGGAAATAGCACAGTTAATTACACACACCGAGCTCCCACGTTCATTTGTTAGTCAATGGCCGCACCTTTTTGCTGCTCTCCAACGAGCGACCGTGCAAATAGTAGCAGCGTTTCAGCACGCGGTGCTCTCAATTCTCTTCAGTTGTAATGACAGTTTGTATTATCCAAAGTTTCTTATAGCACAGTTCACATAATCCATTCACTGATAGCTTGGGAAACAGTACATTCATCCGGTGCAGATATTCCGATACTTTATGTTTAGTTACTCACGGCATGTAGCGTGGCTACAATATATCTCTCTTGGTTTTCGGCTCCACTCATTCCCCAGAGAGAAGGTGAACACAGCAGGCTGGAGCAGTAAGTGTTTTCACTGGAAAAAGGCACAAAAGAAAGTCCTCGTATCTCCGCAGTTCCACGTTCCCGGTGTCGTCCTTGCGACTCTGTTCTGGCTACTGCCAAAACAAATTCTCCTTTCAACAGCACCCGGCCTTCCTGGTACCGCCCCTCCACGCCAGCCAGCCAATCCAGCTCCTGCCCCGTCCAGCGGCACACCCCAGCTTCGTAAGAAAGAGGGACCTCATGTGTAGACTGCACAACTGAAAATAGATTATCCCCCCCTGGTGGCCCCACACTTGCCTGCTGTCACTGGCCCCAGCACATATCACCATCCCCACAGGACGGCTCCCCACGCTCTCACCGGGACTCCATGGACCTCATCCAAGCAGGGAAGAAGGGACAGCATGGCACAGTACTGCTATAGGAGATTCCAATACACATAATAGTCGGATATGCACTTGCCTGTTAAAACGGCCAGGTAAGCATCTAGGTCCTCATCAGGACCATCACTGGGCGTGTCTTCCTCTCAGGGTCCTGCAGGTACATCAGCACACATACATACAGACACACTGTGCGAAGTGGGTTTTGAACACAGCCCAATCGCTGAACACAGGAGAGGAGAATGGAGCGTTTCAAGGGGTTTTAATGGTATTTCCCAAGCAGACAAGTATTACATCAGGAATGTGCAATAGACAGGGGTTAGAATGTTCTTGGGGGGTGAGGACAGGTGCACTCCCAGTGCAGCTTTTGGCAGACGACACAGGTCTGTGTCGGGAGAGAGAGCATGAGCACTCCTTGTGCAGCACGAGATGTCCAGGCAGGAAGGTGCACTGGAACGGGGGTCCTGGGCACAAGAGAAACAGATTAGAGCAAGGAATAATCACAAGAGCAGGTTAGCAGGGCTTCAGGCCGAGACGTCGTACCACCAGTAGGTAGTGATACTAACACCAAGACGACTTCTGGTCAGCGTCGTCCGGTAGAAGTAGGGTCTTCCGGTAGGGTCTTAAGGCCTACCGGGAGGAGGTCGAGGTACTGGAACGCTGGTGCCAGGACAACAGCCTGCTCCTGAACATTGGTAAAACCAAGGAGCTGATCGTGGATTATAGGAGAGGACAGCAGGAGACACACACACCACTGATGATAAACGGGGCTACCGTGGACAGGGTGAGCAGCTTTAAGTACCTGGGGGTCCACATCTCAGAGGACCTGACATGGTCAACACACATAGACACAGTAGTAAAGAAGGCGAAACAGCGCCTCTACCACCTGAGACAGTTAAGGAAGTTCAGAGTATCGGGGAAGATACTCCAGTCCTTCTACTCAGGAGCTGTAGAGAGCATCCTGACCGGAAACATCACTGCCTGGTATGGAAACAGCACGGCACAGGACAAGAAGGCCCTACAGAGAGTGGTGCGCTCAGCCGAGCGTACCACGGGTATTGCACTACCCCCCCTGCAGGTTCTATACAACAAGAGGTGCAAATCCAGAGCCTGCAGGATAATGAAAGACCCTCACCACCCCAATAACAGCCTGTTTCAGCTGCTGAGGTCAGGCAGACGCCTGCGAACCCCAGCTACTAGGACAGAGCGGCTGAGGCTCAGCTTCTTCCCCCAGGCCATCAGAGCCATGAACAATGAACATTGAGTGCTCAGAACATTGAACTATCCACACACAAGCACACATGAACACACACACGACACGCACGCTGTGCACGCTCACACACGAGCAGCCACTTAACACTTTAACATGAGCGGGCACACACTCATGTCGCACACACGCACACTTATGGCCAAAGGAAAGGACACTTTAAATTAGAATAACAGGAACAGTGTATTGCACTACCAAAGCTAACTAGCATGTCCCATATGCTCTGTAAATAACTATGTACAGATACCGAGATGTCACTCCATGTTACCTGTTACCTGTTTACTGCACAATGTTGTTTTTTCATTTTTGATTCTATTATATGTTGTACCACTGTATTGCACATCGTTGCGGGCAAGACCACCCGCATTTCATTGTATACCTGTATGCCGTGACAATTAAAACTCTTGACTTGACTTGACTTGACTCGTGAATAAGGTGGTGGCCAGGCAGCGTGAACACTTTAGGCACAACAGCAGGCTTTTCCACTAAGTAAGTTGTTCAAACAACCTATTATGTTAGACATGTCTTTACTATTGAGTGGTAGAACTTCTACCACGCAATACAATAAAAGTGTTTCACGGTCCGAAATGCCATCTGGTCATTCCGTAAAATAAATCCTCTAATAAATAATAATAATAATCTAACTTTGGCGTTAGCCGCTAGCTAACGTTGTCATATTATCTAGATAATGGTGTCAGCTGGATGACATGACTTCGTTTGCAAAATACGTTCGCTATCTATATGGCAGACGAGCAGGGCCGGATTAACGACGGCCGCGGCCCGTGGGCCCCTAGTGACGAGGGGCCTAAAGAAAAAAAAAAAAAAAAAAAAACATTTTTTTTTACTTTTTTTTTGGAGATCGATGTCATGACTGTGCATTGCAGACTCAGGGAGGAGGCAGAGAAGGAGAGAAAGAGACACAAGAGTTACAGGTAATGGAAATATATCTTTTTTCTCTTTCTTATTAAAAACTTGGCCTATTTGAAAGGAGATTGATTTAATAAAAATAAATGAGCGAAAAATCAATATACAGTATATATACAGTATATATATATATTAATATATTATTATTATTATAGTAATTGGCTATCATACTGCAATATAAACTGAGTTTTATAGTGAAAAGAGCAGCTTTATTGGTCAATATTGAAGGCTCTATATTGCAGGAAATTGCACGTACAGGTTCATTAAATTCAAAAAAAATCTGCCGTGGAGAGGGTCGTGCATGACCCCCTCCAAACCACCCCTTGCCTGTCCCAAAAAAATAATAATAATAATAATAAAAAAAAAAAAAAAAAATTGCACCCCCACTTTCAACTATAACTAGGCGGCCATGCACACACACACACACACACACACACACACACACACACACACACACACACACACACACACACACACACACACACACACACACACACACACACACACACACACACACACACACACACACACACACACACACACACACACACACACACACACACACACACACACACACACACACACACACACACACACACACACACACACACCACTGCTATTGGTTTGTGCCAATTGGCTTCATCCTTGACTGCACATTTCTACGAAATGTTTGAGTGTAATTTTTTTTTAATACTGTACACACAAAAGCAAATGTTCATGGATAAGCGCTTTCACATGGACATGTACTGAAGGCACATGATGCACAGAAATGACACACACTTGTGCGCGTGTGCTCACACACACTTAAGCCAACCCAGTTTGCCCCTTATCCTTTCACTCCACATGTTCAAAGCGAGTTAACATGCCAGAAGAGACTAAGGCCTCTGTTTTCCCTGGATATTAACACACACGCTCGTGTCAGTCACTGCATGTTACAGCGCAAAGCCTTGACAGCCTTCTTGGCACACGCAGATATCACACGCACATGCACACTTGTAAAAAAAGGACTTGCGTGCACACAACTATACACAAACAGGCATATATGGACACAAACACACATGCACACAGGTAAAAAGGACTAACACGCAAACATACACACACACACACCGAGAAGTATAAATGCAAGAAGACTTTTTATTACTCACGCATACACACCTTCATCGACCAAAGCCTCTCACACACACGCACGCACGCACGCACGCACGCACGCACGCACGCACGCACGCACGCACGCACGCACGCTAGCACGCACGCACGCACACACACACACACACACACACACACACACACACACACACACACACACACACAAACATACCGTACATGCACACACTCCTCAGATGGTGAAACACAGGGCTTGTGCCAGTGTGTGCTATGTGCCAGGCTCCTGTGCCAGACTTGTGTAGGAAGAGCAGCCTAAAGCTATGAGCTGAACTGCTCTATCCTGCTACGTAAAATGTCCTCTCATTTGCAGCGATCACTCCAGTTATCCAACACCCTACTCCGTAGAACCTTGTTCATCTCAACAAGATATTTCACAAGTTCAACCCACACAATGACAACAGACACAAAGGAGAGGTTTAACGGATTCCATAGAAATCGATAGTTTATTAGCAACGATGCAACAGCCTGATGCAGGCGGCTTGGGGAGGATGCCCATGGAGCCTGCCCGATAGCTTGCCCAATAGGAACGAGACCCCATTCCGGGGGGAAGCAGAAACCCAGATATCCCAAGCCAATTGTAATGTCCCACCGGTCCATGGACTGTTCTCCCCTGCTCTACCTCTCCCTGTCCCTGTATGTTTGTGCCTTGTATTTCTGTCCCTTAGTGTTCTTTCCCTTCTCTCTCTATAGCGAGGTGTAGTCTGACGTCACTTTGGACCGCCCGCGAGGTCCACCCGTATAGGGATTCATCATTGGGAAAATGGATTATCGGCTATTGTAACAATTCTGCCTCATGAACATTCGCAAGCTTTCTATTTTTGCACAAAATGAGTTCCCTTCTATCACTAACATTATTGTTTAAGCATTTTTGGTTTAAATCAAAAAGAAATGTCAGATTAATTGCGAATATTTTCATGTTGCGCTATAGATGGTGGATGAATATGCACAGAAAGGTACACCATGCAAATGTTCATGCTTTATTTGTTTTAAACGAGACAATTTAGAAATGGGAAATGGGGAAATACATTGCGTTATCAAGATGGTGGACCGGCCGGAAACAGCAATGATGTAACCAATACACCTCCCTATTGCTCTCTCTCCCCTTCTCTATCTTGCCCTTCTTTATGTCCATCTGTTTAGTGTTACTGTCTTGTATTAGGTTAACTGTTTAGTCTTAGTGTTGTAGTTACTGTCTGGTATTAGGTTCTCCATTTAGTCTCTGTAGTCTGCTTGTTTTGTCCCAGTATCTGTCCAGTGTCCATGTAGTTAATGTGTTGTTTCTTGTAGTTCTTTGTTAGTCTGTTTCCTCTACCAGGTGTCTCCAGTTGTAATCATCCCAGGTGTTTCTCGTTTGTAATTTGTTCCCGTGTATTTGAGTTCCTTGTTTTCTATGTCAGTCCATTGTCCATTGTTGCACTGTCTATGTTGCACTGTCCATGTTCCAAGTAAGTGTTTCCCGTGTTTGATGTTCTGGTTAATATTTAGAGTTAGTTGTTGTGTTTTCCCTCTTCCCCCCCCTCTTCCAGTTTTAAATGTTACTTGTCCTGACGGACAAGTAATTTTTTTGGTAAGTTTTGCTTTTTGCTATCGGGCAGTCCGATAGAGAGAGAGAGAGGAGGAAAGGGAGATAGATCGGGGAAAGACATTCTGCAAAGAAAGCCGGGTCCGGGAATCGAACCCGGGTTGGCCGTGTTGCATCATAATGCTGTATGCGGTGCGCCACCCTCGCGCCCCCCTCTTCCAGTTTTTACTGAGAGGTTTTGTTTTTGTTGTTTAGTTTGTATTCACCCTTGTTCTGTTTATTATTCTTATGATATTAAAAAACCCTTGGACCCTCTGCCCGCCTTTGTCTTGTCTGCTCCTGGGTCCTATCCCACCACACCATATTGTGACCCCAATAGGGAATTCCGAGGAAAATACTTCCCTGATCCCCTAAAAGGGCAATCTGATCGAGCTGAGCTCTGGGAATGTGGCCTTTAGACATGAGGGTTGGGGGGTTTCTTTTGTAATTGGATCGGTCTGAATAGGATGACAGGAAAAAATAATTAGACAAATGACTAACATTTGGGGTTTTGCTCTCATCTGGGAGAAAAAGCCCTAGCGTTACCCGATGGTAATTACCTGTCTAATTGCCCTGATTGCTCTAATAGGTACCCGGTGTTTATATTTTAGTTGGTTTTATATGTTCTTTTTAGGAGTGATCATAAATGAAAAAATGAGTTGGAAGCCTCACATAAGCGATGTAAGAACAAAAAGAGGGTGGGTATTATGTGGAGGTCAGGTCAAGGTATTGGCTGAACCAACAATCTTCTGTTATCTTATATAATGCTTTGGTCCTTCCATATTTGAATTATTGTGTTGAGGTGTGGGGAAATACCTATGAAACCAACCTACTTAATTTGGTTATGCTAAAAAAAAAGAGCAATCAGGATTGTAACAAATGAGAGCTACAAAGCACATACAAATTATTTGTTTCAGTCCTGAAATTAAAGGACCTGGTGGATTACAAAACTGCCCAGTTCATGTACAGAGTCATACACCACAGCCTTCCTGACAAGATACAGAAATTGTTCTGTGAGAGAGCTGGACTTCAAAGATATAACCTTAGAGGGAAACTCAAACTGGAACGGCAATCTTCAAGAACAACCAGAAAGGCTATGTGTATTTCTCTGTGTGGAGTTACCTTGTGGAATGATCTGGAGGAGGAGATCAAATCCAGTCAATCTATAAATATATTAAAGAGGAAGTTCAAAAAGATGGTGTTCACAAATTATACCAGGGAGGAAGCCCAACGTATTGTATGAGAATGATTTGAAGGGTGACATGAGAGTATAGTCTAGTGTGTGTGTGTGTGTGTGTGTATGTGTGTGTGTGTGCATGTGTGATTGTGTTGTGTGTAGTTGAAGTATTTGCAAATTGTATTGTATCATAAATTGGTAATCGTGTCATATTGTACTTGCTGAAGTATATATAATATTATATATAATATAGTTATTGATGGGGGATAGAAACAGATAAGCTTTGCTTCTTCCATCTCCTTTTCAAACAGTGTATAAGATAAGATAAGATAAGATATTCCTTTATTGATCCCCTTGGGGAAATTCAGGCATCATAGCAGCATGGGGGGAGGGGGGGGGGTACAGGTAGTAAAACAACACAGTATACAGGTAGTAAAAAACAACACAGGCAGTGTAAACAATTTGATCAATATGGTCAATATAATTTACTATCTGACTAGCTGAGGAATATTCACATTATTCACAGTGTCACATAAGGTGCAGTATGCATGAGGTAGTGTTATAATTTACTATCTACTGAGTATACATTATTCACAGTATCACGGTATCCACTGAAATATACATTATTCACAGTATCCCAGTATCCACCTAGGGTGCAGTAAGCCTAAGGTAGTGTAGGTTGTCCTCCTTGGGTTCCTATAAGTCCCAGGTCAATGTCTGGTAGCAGTCGCCGTCGCTGCCCCCTGTTGTGGAGCCTGGAGGCTGCTAGTCGCTGCCCACTGTTGTGGAGCCTGATGGCCGCTGTCCGCTGGTATGAAGGACTGTCCGAGGCAGTTAGTTGAGTGTCGGGGGGGAATGAGTCTGTGGCTGAACAAGCTTCTCATCTTGACTAGCTCGTCGTAGAGGGGGTGGTAGGGGTTCTCCATGATGGCAGCCAGCTTCCTTATCATCCCCCTCTCTGCCATCACCTCAAGTCTAGGTAGCTCGACTCCCACCACGGAGCTAGCCTTCCTCACCAGCTTGTTGAGCTTGTTGGTGTCCCTTGAGTTGATGTAGCCTCCCCAGCATGCCACAGCATAGAAGAGGATGCTGGCCACAACAGACTGGTAAAAAGACTGCAGCAGTCTGTTGCACACATTGAAGGACCTGAGTCTCCTCAGGAAGAACAGCCTGCTCTGTCCCTTCCTGTAGAGGGCCTCTGTGTTGTCCGACCAGTCCAGTTTATTGTTCAGGTGTACCCCAAGGAACTTGTATGAGTCCACCATCTCCACATCCACCCCCTCGGATGGAGATGGGAATCGGGGGGGGGCCTCTTCTTGCCCCTCCTGAAGTCCACCACCAGCTCCTTGGTCTTACTGGTGTTGAGTTGGAGGTGGTTGCTGTCGCTCCACCCCACGAAGCTCTCCACCAGGGCTCTGTACTCCTCCTCATCATCGTCGGTGATGTAGCTTACGATGGAGGAGTCGTCTGAGAACTTCTGCAGGTGGCACCCGCTTGAGTTGCGGCAGAAGTCTGAGGTGTAGAGGGTGAAGAGGAAGGGTGACAGCACAGTTCCTTGGGGGGCGCCGGTGTTGCTCACCAGTACGTCAGACTGACTGTCCTTTAGTCTGACGTACTGTGGCCTCTCAGTGAGATAGTCCTTGATCCAGGCCACCAAGCCGTGCTCCAGCTGCATCGCGGAGAGCTTCTCCGCTAGCAGTGACGGCTGGATGGTGTTGAAGGCGCTGGAGAAATCAAAGAACATAATCCTCACTGAGCTGCGCGGCTTCTCCAGGTGCGTGTACGCTCTGTGGAGCATGTAGATGATGGCATCCTCCACCCCGATGTTTGCCTGGTATGCAAACTGCAGGGGGTTGAGGGAGTCACGCACCAGGGGCTTGAGGTGTTGCAGGACCAGTCTCTCAAACGTCTTCATGACGTGTGACGTCAGAGCGACTGGCCTGTAGTCGTTGAGGGTGCTGGG
Source organism: Notolepis coatsorum (assembly GCF_963971535.1). NCBI lineage: Eukaryota > Metazoa > Chordata > Actinopteri > Aulopiformes > Paralepididae > Notolepis > Notolepis coatsorum. Next base: position 99,540,853 of record NC_140177.1, read on the forward strand.
ACGTCCCTTCTTGGGCACCGGGACAATGCAGGAGGTCTTCCAGAGCTGGGGCACCCTCTCCAGCCTCAGGGAGAGGTTGAAAAGATGCTGGAGCGGTGCTGCCAGCTGCTCCGCACATACCTTGAGTACCCTGGGATTGGTGTTGTCTGGTCCTCTGGCCTTGTTTACATTAATCCTGGAGAGCTGCCTACTGACCTGACTGATTGTGATCGTCAGGGTTGGGGGTGGTGGGCAGTCTGCTGGTGTTGGCGGTGGGGTGCCGTTGCTGATGGGTGTGGGTGGGTGGGGGGTGGGGGGGCTGCTTTGTAGGTGTGATCTGGTGCTGGTGTCGATGGGTGGGGGGAGGGGTGTGGGGAGGCCACTCTGGTCAAAGCGGTTGTAAAACGAGTTGAACTCGTTTGCACGCTCTGGCGGGCCCTCAACAGCTGTGCCCTGCTGTTTGAAACCAGTGATCTTCCTGACCCCCGCCCACACCTCCCTGGTGTTGTTGGCCTGTAGTCTGCCCTCCAGCCTGTCCTTGTAGCTGACCTTGGCTGCCCTTAGCTTTTTTTTGAGCTCCCTTTGGACAGCCCTGGCCTGCTCAGTGTCCCCTGCCATGAAGGCCCTTTTTTCCCTGTTTAGCAGGTGTTTAATGTCCTTGCTAATCCATCGTTTCTGGCTGTTTTATTTGTCATTTTTGGGGGGGGGGGGGGGGGGTTCCTCTTTTCCCATTTCATTTATTTTTCAAATGTTGTTTTGCCGGACAATGGTAAATGTAGCCAAACTAACACTGTGGTTTGAAATAAAACTATTGAATCTTGAATCTTCCTGGTTATTAGTCAGATCGTCGTTCACTGAACATTACCGTGAGTAGTACTACGTATTCTTGTGAAAGCCTTATCGCTCCTTGCCACAGAGGATAACCTTGTTCGCTATTTGTCTGAGTTACCATGTCATTGTGATTGCCGTTTTTGCATTTGTTATTTAAACTGTTTCTTACTGCGAGCATATGCAGCACCGTCGTGTGACATGTTTATTATTTAGTGCGTTTTTGGAGACCTGCTTTCTCCCCTTTATTTTACCCTTTATTGTGTAGATTACCGTGTGTGCGTTATTATAAGCATTTAGCATGTTTTGGAGACTTGCTCTCTCTCCTTTATTTTGATCTTCAAGTACTCGAATTAAAGGAGCAGTGCTCAAATTCGAAAACCAACATCTGTCTCTCGTCATGTCTGTTCTCCACTGCACCTGGGTCCAACACACCTATCCAAACCTTAACAGTGACATGTAGACGCGAAGCCAGGATATTCAGTATAACTTAATCATTGCATTGATAAACTTCCGGACAACTTATAATCATTATACTAACAATATAATTACCTATGCTTATCGTAATTCTAAACATTACAATATAAATATTTACCTGTACTTACTTTCAGGATATAAGCTGTGCAAATGGATAAAAGCGCATAATACATATACCGACAATGAATGATCGGTATATAAACATGGACATTTTACACATGTACCTTGTATTTCCTCATATAGAACAGACAAAGGGGAAGGGAAATAGAGGGGATTTGAAAGGGAATACTGTGCGAAATTGGGCTAATGGCGAGCCGCTCCAGAACAGCGTTGGTGGAGCCAATTTGTGTATTGAATGGATTGGTTCAGTTGGGCTGGATAGGCAGAACCATTGGAATAGGGGGCAGGCCCTGGTATGAGGAAACAAAGGGGCACACATCACCTCCGCCCCAAAATGTGTATATAATACATAAATTAATAAATTACAGGTTCAAGGGTACATATTTTGGAAAACGGGGTTAGTCTTTGTATGGATTTGGTCTGAAATGTTATTTAGGTCCTGAGGGAAAATTACATACTGTAGATACTCCCTGCCATACCTCTCACAGGTGACTATTTTCTGGCTTCTCCTGAGTCTCCGGCCTTTGCTGCAGCTATAGGAAAATGTATGGACAATTAATAGATCACTCCTCTAATATACATTTCTCTCTGATAAGACAGGGGATTTTGAATTTTAAGCAGCAGTTTAAAAAAAAGTCAAATCGCTAGCCACAACTAGCACTGTATATCAGGTCACCCAACCTCCAATGCATTGCATTCTCTGCAACATCCAGTCATTTAAGGTTATAATAATAAAATGCATAATGCAGGACCTCTCTAGAGGTCTTTATTCGGCATGCAACGAACTGGACATGCAATGGGAGCGGCACACACACACCGGAATACACACACACACACATGCATTGTTTTTTTCTCAGTCGCCGATGCGATTAAGTATCTGCTCTTAACCCATCCCGTCGTCCTTCCCCCCAAGGGCAGCCGGGAGCAGACAGGGCGTTGACGAGGGGCCGCGCCCGGGGACCAATCCAAGTGCTCCTGCCCATCTTCATCAAGGACGCGACAGCTTCAGCGATCCGTTGGTTGTGCATATTTTTCCATTGGGTTTCTCTAATCGGGGGGGGGGGGGGACCCTTGCGAGCACGGGGAGAACATGCAAACTTCACACAGAAAGGCCTGGGAGATACCCCACCTGGGTACCTGGCAAAGCGGACACCTGGTTCCCAAGCGGGAATCGAACCCTGGACCTTCTTGCTGTGAGGCGACAGTGTTAACCACTACACCACCGTGCCGTTATCAATTGGCTTTTAGAAATTGGAATGTTAAAAAAATATAAATTTCTTTGGTAAAATGCAATTTTACCATTAACCCCACATGCAGCATCAAGGACATAATTACTGCTAAACGGGGGGGGGGGGGGGGGGGGGGTATGGTTAATTTCTGCCATAGGCAGGGGGAAACTGCTCCAGGGCTTGTCATAATAACGTGAACGCGTCAGAGGTCTATTGCAAATTTGTGCTGTTTTTTGTTGCCAGTCTGATACTGTATTCAACGGTACTATTGTATCCCTTTCAGAAGCTTTGTGATCCAGCCTTCACAAAATACATGTCTTTTTGGGGACATCGTAAAATAAATGAGAAATCCAACACTGAATGACTATTATGTGATTATTTATAATTGTTTCCATGTTGAGAGCATGTTGGGTTGTGTAGTAGATTTCCCCAAGCACAAACTGTAATTACTGTAGGAAATGGGAGGGAAAGTATTGAAATCTGTATTTCCCCCAGGTTGTCCGCTACTGGGACTAGGCTGAAAATGGTGGGACCAGTGCACACACATTTTAGAATAGTACATGGATTTTAGAAGTCCCATAAGTAGTCTGAACAACATACAATACTAGGGGGTTTGGCTGTTAAGAGTGAGGCTCTGGGGGAGAAATGGATTAGCATTTCCCTGTGTTAGATAAACCTCTGTTCCCCCTGGGGGAAGTAGGTGCAACTCACCAGTTCAAAGGCCGGTGCTATGTACACAGCTGATGGAGACACTATTTAAAATAGCGTAACAGTTGAAGACAGTTGGTTTCACCAAAAGTCCACTGATAACATCTTCCTGAACGAATTTACATACAAGTGTCACAAAGCAAACAGGAACAAAGCCCTAGGCTGCAGACATCCTGTGGGCACTGTAGAAGAGACCACATGGTTCAGGAGACACTAAGTTCATTACTCCAGTCATTAAAGTACTTTTATATCGTTAAAGAAACTCCAAATTAAACTACAAATATTACAGTTATGTTGTGCTAATGAGGTTGGACGTAATGATATGAAACATGCATTGTTCATACCCAAAGCGAGCGCCAAAGTTGCCATAAAACGCTTTCTGAACCAATCTTTAGAATATCCATAAATACTGACAACTAGCTGCTTATAAGGGATAATGATTAAAATATAACAGGAGTGTCTTAAAACCAAAGAGAAGATATTATACTCAAATAATAGGTTAATATAGGTATTAAAATACGGCAAAAGAACTAAACTATTTTAAATAATTAAAGTTAAGAGTAATCTTTGGGTTTTAGTCAGTAAAATAGGAATGCAGCATGTTTTAAAAACGTTAAAACCAAACAGTACATTTGTACTTTAAAATAGTCAAGACTGCCCCAGAATTCAAAGGTCTCCATAGTTGGTGGCTCAAAATGGCCGCTCTAGGGTTTCAGCCAATCAGAACAAAGGGTTCCTCCCCCTCTGACGTAAAATCTAGCAGGTTCCGAAGGGGAGGAGTTAAGGCTTTAAGACTAGCAGTCTAGTTTGAGAGAGCAGAAGAAGAACGAACACAACAACACACACGCTTTCTTGAGCCCAGACCATAGGAGGACGGCAGCAGGAACAGAGAAGAAGACGCTCTTCAGACGAAACCAGATTCCTTTGTTGCAACCAGGCAACAGAGGCCTACATTGACCATTCCTTTAATAACTTCCTTTTGAATTAGTCTGGAACAAAGAGCTGAGGGCATAGTCTCATGGTATCTTTGTTTTATTGCACGTTTTGAATTCAAGCCTTTGTTATTTCACTTTTGCTTTTGAAATAAAGCTGTATCTGAGAACTAGCAAACTCTCATCGTCTTGATTTCATTCTCCTGCTCCGCCGTCGTTACAAGGCCATTTCCTGGCCTTTTTAAGTAAAAGGGAATTCGTAGACGGACAATCACAACGCAGAGTAGCATAGCTGGTTCTTAAATATAAGAACCAAAGACCCTTTTTACTTCAGTTGAGTTTAAGGAGAACAGTAATAGGGGCAAAAAGGCGATACAGGGATAAGGTGGAACTTCAGTTTGAACAGGCTGATTCCAGAGGCATGTGACAGGGCCTCAGAACGATGACAGACTACAAAGGCACCACCCCCATGCTGAATAATGATGTCTCCCTGGCAAACAAGCTTAATACCTTCATCAGTTGTAGTCATATGAGAAGAGGGCATCCAGAACTCTCAAGAGCGTTGACACAGCATGGGCTGCATGTGGTTCCGAAGGGGAGGACCTCCCATTGGTAGATGGATGGTTGCTCATCTTTGATCCTCTCTCTCCATAGGAACCGCAGCAAGGGCTTGTCCTCCTCCACTAGTCGAACCTGCAGGAACATCCCTTTGATGTCGCCGCTGATGGCCACCTTGTCTTGGCGGAAAGGTAGTAGTACGCCGAGGAGAGAGGGGCCGAGTGTTGGGCCGGGCAAGAGTTCTTTATTCAGATTATGTAGTCCGATCTGGTAGCTGAGTTGAATACAATGCGATCCTTGCCGTTGTGGTGGACCTTGTGGTGGGGCACGTACCATGATTCGATCGTCTGGTCGGCCTCTTGAATGTCAATTTTCTTTATGTGTCCCGCTGTCATCAGCTTGTCAATCTCAGCGCGGTACACAGTGGCTTGAGTGGGGTCTTTGGCTAGACGCCGCTCGGTGTTCAGTAGATATCGCTCTGTCGCTTCTTTTAAGGCGTGGAGGGTGGGCATACCCTCTCGCCTCAAGAGTGGAGTTGCGTATCTCATTACTCCATTGACCTCGACTCTCTTTGTCCTCTGCTCGAGGAGGGTTATGGCATAAGTGTCTTCCTTTGAGCGAACGAGTTTCCTTTCATTCTTAAAGGGCATCGCGTCTAATGTCCATAGCCTCTCGACGTGCTGTAAGAGGGTGGTGTCTTCTTCGTTTATCCTTGAGTGGAGGCAGCGAGTGGCTGTCGGTCGGTTGGAAGACCCGGAGAGGGGGCCTTGTAGTGTCCAACCCAGGCGGGTCTCGACCGCTGCTGGACAGCCTCTGGGCCCGATGTGGACCCGGTCCGTTGGGACGATGAGGTGTGCGTGGTCGGATCCTATGAGCAGGGTCGGGGTGGCGTCGTCGATGAGCGGTATAGGTAGTTGACGTAGGTGCACGTATTTTTCCATCAGCTTTGGGATGGGGTAGGTGTACTGTGACAGGCCTATGTCGTGGCTGGTGAAGGCGTTAGTAATGCTATACTGCTTCTCGGGCTGCCCGACCGCTGCTATCGTGAAGGAGACATTTTCACCCTTTATGGTCTTCAGGTCTCTTCTAATGGTACGGATTGTCATTGTTTCTTCGCTCCCCCGCAGACCCAGCCGGGCTGCGGCGGATGCGAGGAGGAGAGTCTTTTCTGACCCATCGTCTAGGACGGCGTAAGTGTCCATGACCTTGTCCTCGTAGCTTAATATCACTCGGACCACCTTCAAGAGCACTCGGGAGCTCCCGCTCTTCGCAGGGTCTATGTACATGACGTTCACTCTCGAGCTGCTTGGGGGTACGGGTTTCTTCTTGTTGTTGTCGCGTAGGACCTCCAAGTGGGCGGGATCACGGTGGTCTCTCTGCCGCCGAAAACGCTCTTGGCGGGCTGGAGGGAGCTTCTCCAGTATTCGCTCCACATTAGAATTTGCATACAGTTCATATCTCCCCTTCTCCTTTTGGGACACCAGCATCCATACTAGGGATTGTACCTTGATAGAGAGGTCATCCAGTGCTCTATTGTCTTTGGCTGGGGGGAGGCGGTCGATATCCCGTATTTCTTGGATCACGTAATCCCATATGCGTCCATAACGCTGGTCGAGGGCCACTAGAGCCGCGGAGTATGGGGTGCTTGAGTTGGAATATGCCAGCGCTATGTTATGCGCTCTGGGCACCTTGAGATGCTTGAGGAGGATGGCATATTTGTACGACTCGTCGGGGACGTCGGACATCATAGTCTCCAAACACATGCGTAATTCCGTGTACTGTGCTCTGTCCTCGCGCGTAAAGTCTGGGAACGTCGGTGTGCCAAGGTACGATGCCATGGATGGCTGGCACATTGGTGAGCGTAGGGGAAGAGGCCTCCTGGGCGAGTCTCCCCGTACGTGTGGTCGTGGGTTAGTACTTGGTGGGTACCAGAGGCCGGGTCCCCAGGTGCTGTTCCTCGGTGCTGACTGTACGTCAAACTCACCCGTGAGTTGAGTCGGGGGTTTGTAGTGCAGTGACTCGGGGCTGAAGTCGGGGCTGTACTGGGCCTCCTGGTCCAGAGTACGTTGCTGCTGGTGGGCTTGACATTCCTCCTCTTCCTCTTCCTCTTCTAGGTCCTGGAGTCTTCTAGTCAGTCTCTCGGCGACGTAGGCCGGTTCTTCCCGTTGGCTGGGTCTCGTATGGACCGATCGGGGACGTAGACAGGTTCCTCCTGTTGGCCGGGTCCCGGGTCGCTTTGTCGGGTAGGGGAAGGTGCCCTAGACCCTTGTCGTGATGATCTCCGGGAGCTCCGTGCAGAGAGAGGGGGTGTCGCCCTGGCAATCAATTGTTCTATCATCTGCGCCTGCAGCCGGTCGCGCTCTGCTTCGCGCTGGGCATTGGCGGTGTCGCGCTGTGCATTGGCGCGGTCTCGTTCGATGTTCTCTTCCGTCTGAAGGCGCCTCTCCTCCAGTCTTATGCGGTCGTCCTCACTCCTTTGCTGCGCCTCACTCCTTTCGCGCTCACTAAGGGCTTGCGCTTGGAGTTGCGCGTGAAGGCGCTCTCGTTCCGCTGCAGAGTGTTCGCGCTCGCTTAATTATTGTGCCTGGAGGCGCTCTTGTTGTTCGCGCTCGCTCATCTGTTGAGCCTGGAGGCGCTCTCGTTCCATGGCAGAGTGTTCGCGCTCACTTAATTGTTGTGCCCGGAGGCGCTCTCGTTCCACGGCAGAGTGTTCGCGCTCACTAAGCGTCTTTGCTTGAAGCCGGTCGCGTTCGGTGGAGGCTGTCAGTGTGGCGATCAAGGCTTGCGCCAGTATCTGGTCCGCCTCGCTGGGGGATGACACTGACGGAGGTGATCGGGTGCTGACAGGGCTTGTTGGAGATCTGTTCTCCTGGCACGCTCCGAGGTCTATCTCCTGGGCGCGGTTCTCTTCTCTTGGTTGTGTGTCGGGTTCTATCCCTGGAGCGCTTTCTTTATCCTGGAGCGCTCCGGGGTCTATCCCGGTGATGCTGTCAAGTCAAGTCAAGTCAAGTAATTTATTTATAAAGCACGTTTAAAAGCCCAAGAGCCAACCAAAGTGCTGTACAATCAAATCTTAAAATCAATGTCCTAATATAAAATACAAAAATACAAAAATACAAAAAGGCACAGCAGGACAAGACAGTACATTCAGAGAGTAGGACAGTAGGACAACACACGAATAGGGGAACACAAAGTACAGTAGAACACAGGGGACAGAGGAGCATAATAAGAGATACAAGAGGGAGGGGGCAGGATAAAATTACATGGGAGTGTGTGAGTTAGGGTGTGGGAGAATCAGGGTTTATTGAAGGCCAGGGAATAGAAGTGGGTTTTTAGACGGGCCTTAAATGTCTCCAGTGAGGGGGCAGATCGGATCTCCAGGGGAAGCTGGTTCCATAGCTTGGGGGCCACGGCCTTGAAGGAGCGATCGCCTCTCTTTTTGAGTCTGGTGCGGGGGGGGACCAGCCGAGCCTGGTTGGAGAATCTTAGTGACCTGGGTGCTGCGTAGGGGGTGATGAGTTCGGTGATGTATAAGGGTGTCTGGAGGTATAGTCATGTCATGTCCCACCTGGTCCCCCCCGTGAGCTGAGTCAGTTTTGTTTGAACCCACTGGGGTTTCTACTGGCAGGGTCGCCAAGTCGATAGGATTGGACATGCTTAGACTATCCGCTTTATCCGTATTTAACATCTTTTTAGATAAGCTAGGGGGTAGAACAAAAGTGAATTCCTCCAGATATGGAGGTGGCTGACGTTTGCGCTGCGGGCGTCCTAGCTTAGGAGAGCCGCTTGGGGAGTGTTCACCGCTGGCCATGGTTAATATTAATATTATATTAAATATTACACTGATACCCTCCGGCTCGAAGGACCAATTGTAACTGAGGGGTTACAAAACCCTGACTGTATTAAAGATTGTGATAGATTAAACCACTGCTAGTTATGTACTTTAATTACTGGCCAAACAGTACATCAAATATAGATGGTGAACACCCACAAGAACACGGCATTGACACAAAAATACTATTGGAGGGTAATTTATTATTATTAGGCAACGTTAGGTTACAGAATGAGAATTAGGGTTGCGCTTGTATGGCGAAGAATATACGTAAAGTCAGTCAAGAGCATAAGTCACTAAGAATAGCAGGAATCCTATGATGGGTCTAAGCTGACGCCACCTGTTGTATAGTAGCAATTATATAGGGCAACACCGGTACCAACTGGAGACAATGGGTTCCCTCCGGGGTGTAAGGCCTGGAGGGTAGAGGAATGTTCGGGTACTCCGTCTGATTCAATGGGGAATAAAGAGACTCCAGGTACAGGAGTCGGTGCTTGTACTCCCTTGATCAGCAGCAAAAGCAATAGTTGTAATCCAAGATGCTCGACAGCATTGACGACAGCTAGCCAGCCCCGTCCACGAGGCAGGCCCGAGTGGTAATCCTCACGAGGTTAAATCCCAAACGATAGTGGAAATCAACGGTGCTCTTCTCAGGTAGTCACGTCCCAAATCAATATAATCCAACCAGGAATGGTTCTGCAATCGCCGGCGCCGATTCTCCTGTGTACATGTCCAACGGTTCTCGCCTAGGACTCCTCGGGTGTGGGCGACGTATTTAGGCCACACAGCCTGGATAAGTGCACTAGCTAAAGACACGACAAACCGATGGGTAATGCTACACACGGAAGAACTGTGGCCGCACGATATACAATAAATGATCGACTATTGACTTCACATTAGATTAAGTCGAACTCAACGTTACTTCATTAAACTCTGACACTTTAACATTCTATTCGCACGCGGTTCTCAATGCTCTATTTAGACGCAAGGTTGCTCACTTCACTGCACGTTGACTCGTGGTGAAGGTGGGTAAGGTTTAGGTAAGGTTTAGGTAAGGTACTGCTGTTTACACCTGCGCCGTATTTATACTTAAGTGAATATCTAGTCCCAACCTCAGTCCTTGTCTCGTATTACTACGCTGACTCTGGGCATGTTCCGACATGCCTGCAGTTGTCTTTGAACTTGCCGTTGGGGGCTTGCGCGTTGGCGCCTGGGGGCGCTGTCCAATAGGAGAGCGAATATTACTCTGGTCTATACGCAGGTAAAGGGATATTCCGTGTATATATATAAATAATATACAAAGTATATCAAACGATACATATATCTATTCAGTTTAATCTGGCCCTTCACAACACTAAGGTTGGGGAAAGGGGGCATTCAAATGAAGGCCGCTGCCCTGGGGTGAAACAGCTCAGCAAACACGGTTGCAGTTGATCCCGACCAGTGGTTGCTATTCACAGTTCAATAACCAACCATAAACCTGTGAATGGCAGTTAACTGGGGAGTGATTGTGCATTGAGTAAATCCAACAAAAACAGAGCATCTTCACAGTTAAAAACAACACTTGAATAAACCCTGTCAACCTGTGACGTAATCTAATGGATTACATTACTGACTACAAGTGTTGACAGGCGATCCGTGATCTGTAAAGGATTGCATATTGACAGTAACCCTCTCGGTTGGGGTCAGTTCACTTTCCATTCAGTCATTTCAGGAAGTAAATTAAGATGGCAACGTCAATGATGGAGGTCCTTGCAGTTGTGCCCTGGCGGTCCCTGATTCGATTTGCCACCACCAACTATCCTGAAAGCATCGATGACAAAAATGTGTATCTGGTAGACTTCTGCCATTACTGGGAGCTGAAAGGAGTGACTGAAAGCTGCAACCGCACTGCCCACTTGACTGCCCCCCCCCCCCTTCATACTCTACAGTGACAAGGTCAAGGAAGAACTGGAATTTGACATAGATGCAACAGAACTATGGTGATGCCCTTTGGCAAGGCACACACTTGCACCAGCGGCTACTTTGGCGCTGATTGTAACCACCAACATTAAAAACATGCAGTATGTAAAATGTCTGCCACGTCAGTCACATCAACTATTTTCATTGTAAGGATGACACAATGATCTTAGATCTATATTCTTGAGAAATGTCATGAAACAAGTGAAGATATCTTATTTTTTTTGTATCCACTTTTTCTCCTTATTTTCTATTTTTCTCCCATCCCAATTTCGCCTCGCCAATTCTCCCTTCAATTCTCCCCTTCCCTGTCTAGAACGTTTCTAGACTATGCCTCGCACTAGTCGGCTGCAGTGAGGACCAAGCCTTGCATCACGTGTCCCCTCCGGTACACGAGGAGGCAGCTGTCGCATCTTTTCACCTGAACAGCGCGATCTCTGAGTGGCGAGGAGTAACGCGTGGGAGGCTCATGCTGCCCCCGATACTTCCTGATTCTGCTGTACAGGCGCACCAACCGACCTGTAGGAGTCACCGTCCACAACGTCCGTTCCCCACCCACCGGCTTTCCCACCCCCTAATACTGCCAATTGTATTAGTATGAACGACCGGCCAAGCTGGTAGCAACGCCGAGAGCTGGGCTCGATACCAGCATCTCCTGCGTTAGTGGCGAGCGCCTTGCCCACTGCGCCACGCAGCCGCCCAAGTGAAGATATCTTGAAACTAGGCAGGTTACTCTGACTGTTTCAAGATACTTTTGCTCATTTTGCGAAGGTCCCTGGTCCTTAATCCTTACCCAGAAAATATCTGAAAACATACATTTAAAATGAATGGCATCATGAAGTATTCAGTACAATATGTTTTAGTGACTGGCCCTAAATTAGCACTCTCTCTCTCAGTCTCTCTCTCACTGTGGAGCTAAGTGAATGTAGGCCAGTAGACATGAGATCACAGTACTTACTGTCGACATCTATTATGGTATGAGTTACATTCCAAAACGTGAGGGGGAAATGAGCACAGAACCATCCAGAACCAACGTCGCAACTATGTGTAGGCTGTCGTGTTTATATTTAGCAAGTGAAAGAGGGACAATGTGGATAATACTGTTCAAGGTGATGATTTAGGGAGATGCAGAGAAAAGCATTGCTAGAAGCACCTACACGACCTACGAATGCGTCCTGCAAAACCTCCATGCACGAGTGACCACAGTTTGCAATGTTGCAAACAGACCCAGAGGAAAACAGCAGTGACTGTGCAAGTAGAGAAAAATTACTTTAAAATGTATCGCCTGTCCCACCAAAAGTATTGATGGTACAGAACTAGATAGTATACCGTCAGAATAGTATGTACTTTTGGAACAATACCTTTGGCTGGACAGGAGGTAGACAATTTTTCTCTCTGTTTCACTACTCACACAGTTACTGCCGCTTGCCTTTGTAGGGCGGTTGATAAAGTTACCACTAAAAGCAATGTTGATGGTTATTATGATATACAGTTGTGTGTGAGTGTAGTGTGGCTGTAATAACTACAAACGTTTTTGGTGTTGAAATTAAAACATCATCATTAAGTAGCCCCCGAAACGGTGTAGAAGTGGAACGTACGTGGAATGGCGCCCGCTCAAAGTGGACATGGCTGGCGAAGGGGCTAGGCATAAAAATCTGTGTCGAGACAATTTTTTCAGGACGCAGATTCCATAGACATACATAGGGAGATTCACTCACAGCGCCTCCAGAATACATAAAAGGCCAGTAATGCCTCTCTGCGCGTTTCAGCCAAATACAGGTTGAGTCTCTATATTCACCACTTTTTTTTATCACAATCAACAGTCATCATCCAACTATGTCACAGACTATATAACTCACAAGGATACACACACACACACACACACACACACACACACACACACACACACACACACACACACACACACACACACACACACACACACACACACACACACACACACACACACACACACACACACACACACACACACACACACACACACACACAGACACACACCATTCTGGGACAGCGCCATGGCACACACCTGACAAAAAATATTTTCAAACTAAAATGGGTGGATGCCATTTTGCCTAATAAGTATTGCTGCAAGTGTGAAGCTTGAACCTGTTCCAAAGCAAGCTTGGGCATGGATAGATTGTTTGGATTGCGTGAGTATAATCGTAGTCGGCCCCAGTGTTCTGATGAGGCAGCATCAGTATTGTCATTCATTGGGCATGTCATATATTTCTGTGTAGCCGAACGTAAAAAAAACTAAAAACGAAACAAAGAAAATCCTGCCATTGTGGAGGCCCTAACCATGTGACCAAGTTCCCCATATGGTAGATCCGGGCTTGAAATGGGATGTGCTTGAAATCCCCTTTGAGAACGTCAATACCACAACATCAGATCATACCGGCAAACAAAACAAGACATACTTACATACATGAAGAATGTGGTATCAAAATATATTCATAACATATTTAAAACATGCCTTGAATAAAACGATCTAAGCTAATCTGTGCCACAATCTACCTGCCTCCATATCTACATGTCAGCACACGGCAGTCACACAGACGTGGGACTCATATAGAATCACATTTGGAGCTGATGGAACATTATGACGGGAAGCGCTGTGCTACAGCCTGGAACGTGTGGAATTAGAATGATAATCATTCAGATGGAACTTGTAGATGTAGCAGAAGGGATACATGGTTTTAATAGGTAAACATCTACTGAAATGTGGAGGCAGAATGATCCCTGTGTCCTCACGTTCAAAGCCCGCCATAGCCTTCCCCCCCCTCTACCTGACTGACCTCCTTCTCCCTCACCGCCCCACCCGATCCCTCCGGTCCTCTTCCACTGCTTCCCTCACTGTCCCGTTATCCAAACTCAACATTTTGGTGACCGTGCATTCTCACGTGCTGGACCCAGAACACCCTCCGTCAGACCATCAGAGACTCTCCCTCACTCTCCACCTTTAAATCCCGTCTGAAAACCTACCTGTTCTCCCTAGCATTTAACCTTCCCTACCCATAACCACCCTCCTCCAACCTGTCACCCCCCTTTTCCCCTCCCCTACCCTCTCTGCCTCCCTTCCCCTACTGGCTCCTGTATTTTTGTTATTTGTTACTGTGGCTCTATGTTCCTGACTGTGCATTCATATTGTTCCCTGTTTCCCTGTGGTTCTATGTTTCTTTGTTTTTCTTTTTGCCTACTGTCAGCGACTTTGGGTTATTGAGAAGCGCTTTATAAAATAAATAAATTATTATTATTATTTAAGTTGACATCATCTCGGAAGGACTATGCGGATTGCTCTGTCATGTGCTTCAGCGAGATGCGGCTTCACTCTGGCATACCCGACTCCGCGCTGCAGCTAGACCAGCGGTTCTCAAACTACGGGTCGCGACCCAAAGTGGGGTCGCGGGTAGGTGGCAAAAAGAAAATAATCAGATTGAGTTTTCCACCGGGCAGCTGTGTGTATGTCACCAGACCCCAATGGAAAGCACCCCAGTCTACAACTAGAAGGTGCAAACACAAGTGTACTTCCCAAAGGGCTCAGCTGAACTACCTAAATAGATTTCCACAGGACCACAAACAGACAAGGAGAGAATTAAAAAATTAAGAAAAAATTTAAGAAAAACAGGCAACACTTTATTACATATAATGGCATACAAATTCATGAATATATATAAATAACTACTCGACTAGACTAAACTAAAACACAGTGCTTTTAGGCCTAGGATACGTTAAAAAGAGAAAGCGCTTCCTGTACTACTGGCCAACCCCCAGAGCTATTACCACCCACACTACCTGCCCATAAGGCACTACACACGTGAGGGAGAGTGCTTATATTGCACACAGGTCTGGAAACTGTCACAACTAGTCAGAATCACACTACACACTAACTCACACTTCACTACAAATAGCCTGAGACATATACCACACAACTGGTCTCAGGGAGTCACAGCACATAATTAATAATATTAGGAATAAGCACAGCAAAATAAGAGGGCTGTAGGGTAGTGGGTGCTGTGCACTAAAAGAGGTTAGGCCTGGGGCCAGAAAGCTCCTCCCACATCCTAGCCTAGGTTTGGGACAGTGAAAGCGCAGAGTCACAGACAATACGAAAAAAGGATATAACGCAACACGAAGGGTTTCTCCCCCCTCCCTCTTTCCCACGGCTTCGGGCTGAAAAGCATTCAGTCTCAAACCGGGAAACAGTGCACTTCCCAGCGAAGGCCAAGGCAATGCAGTGTCCTCCTGGCTGCAAGGAAATAGCACAGTTAATGAAACACGTCAAGCTCCCACGTCCATGTGCTTAGTCAATATGCACACTTTTGCTGCTCTCGACAGAGAGGGGTAGTGCAAACAGTAGCAGCGTTTCAGCACACTGTGCTCCAATTCTCCACGGATGTAAATGACAGTTAGTATAATCCACAGCTCAAGTTTCTTTATTAGTTGTCATACAGAAGTACAGAATACCTTTATACAAAATGCTTCTTTCTATTATGCTCCAGAGACTGTGCTAGACAAAAATAGATAAGTATAAAATAAAATAAGTATAGCAAGTAAAAATAGAAGTCACGTACGTGGACACAAGTGTTCAGTATGTACATATGTACAATGTTCAATGCAGAGTAGAAGTAACTGAGTTACCATACAATATACTAATATATATAGTGCAAAGCAGAAATGGGATGAGGTACAATTTACAGTAAGGTGTTGTTACGGACTCTGTCCTTGTATCATTATTTTCCCTTGTATGTATATATATATATTATGTATATTATGTGTTATGTATGTAGGCAGGTTGTATTGTTGTTTTTTTGTTTCCCTCCTGTGTAACCTATCTATCTCTCAGGGTCAATCACCATCTCACTCCAAACAGCAACAGCAACAACAGCAACAGCAACAGCAACAGCAACAGCAACAACAGCAGCAGCAGCAGCAGCAGCAGCAGCAGCAGCAGCAGCAGCAGCAGCAGCAGCAGCTGAGGCTCGTCAGGCAATTAAGCTCCACATCCCTTCATATATCCCTGTTTGTGCAGTGTTAGCCAGAGCTCTGTCTGTGTCTGTTGGTAATTATATCTGGTGGTGTTGTGGTAGAGCTCTCATTGTTGGTGTGAGCTAGGCAAAGCTCTGTTTGAGCTCATTGTTGGTGTGAGCTAGTTAAAGCTCTGTTTGAGCTCATGTTTGGTGTGTGAGCTAGTCAAAGCTCTGTGGGAGCTCATTTTTGTGTGAGAGCTGGTCAAGGCTCTGGTTCTTTGCCATTCCCAATAGTATTGTACCTGCTGTGTTCCTGCCTGTTGTACATTTCTGTTTTTCCCATAACCTGTTTGTGTATTTGTTTATTCCTTGTCACCCAGCCTATGGTGATTGTTTTTCTTGTATACTAATCTTTTGTTTCGCACACAGGGACATTGAGGACAGGAATATACCCTGGGGTCTACATTTTGCATCACGTAGGTGACCTACTGTTAAAGACACCAGCCTTAGAAGTGAGCACCGCCACCTGTACTTTTGGGCGTCCACGCCTGTAAGGGGGGGTGGGCTTTAATTTCCTTTTGATATTTCATTTGGTGCCACTGGTAGGTCCTCCTTGCTCTCTGTGTTGCTGAGTTTTGTGTTTTGTGAAATAAATATTATTATTATTTTGCAAATTGTCTCTTGGGTTTTGTGTCACTGCACCCTCACCTACCCTGTCTGTGGCCTTGTGTTGCGTCTCCCCACTGGGGTACGTAACATAAATGGGGGCTCGTCCGAGATCTGAACTCGGGAGCGCTCGCACCCCAAGCGAGAATCATACCCCTAGACGTATGAGATGAGGTATGGGTTGTAGTGCAAATTCTTTACCAATAAATATAAAGTGTGTTTAGGTGCTCTAAAGTGTGTAAAGTGGGTGCTGCAGTGAGTTGTTTGTTTAAAGTGAGTGTGTGCGTGTGGATGTGTGTGCTGTGAGTGCATTTGATGGTTGTTACATAGTGTTATTGTTCGTTGAGCATCCTGATGGCCTGGGGATAGAAGCTTCTTCTGAGTCTTTCTGTGCTTGCCATGAGACTCCGGTATCGCTTGCTTCACATATCACAGTTCACCCAATCCATTCAATGACCACTCGGGAAATAGTTAGCTTGTCAGGCGCTGTAATTAGAATGTAGGATACAATGTATCCACTCACCAACGGCAGCCAGCATTGCAACAATGTGGCTCGGGGCTCCGCTCGTCCCCCTTCTCCGTTTATGTACAGTTAATTTCACCGGCAGAAAGCAGCAGTTGTGTTGTGTGTACCCGAAATCCTGTAGGTTGGCATCCTCCAATTTCCGTCCTGTTACTCTCGCTGTCAGCTGTCAAACCTTGTCCTCTCTTTTGAACGAGCTCCCAGGGCTTCATGGCACTGCCCCTACATGCCAGCCAGCCAATCCCAGGACGGCTCCTCCTCTCTCCACTGGAACTCCATGGACCTCGCCTAACCAGGGGAGAATGACAGCATATGACAGCAATAATACCGCTGCCCGAGGCTGGGCATGATACAGTCAACATATAGCAAGAGAGAGAGCGAGAGAGAGCTCCCGTTCTACAGTCAATATACAGTGTACAGAGAGAGAGAGAGAGAGAGAGAGAGAGACACATTGGAAAGAAATTGAAATGCTATTTGGCCCTAAACAGAGAGTACACAGTGGCAGAATACCTGAGCACTGTGACTGAAGATCCTTGACTAGGTACAGACTCAGCGAGCACAGCCTAGCCATCGAGAAAGGCAGCCATAGGCAGACTGTGTGTGTTAGAAAGAGAGAGAGAGAGCATGTGTGTTTGTCGTGTGTGTGTGTGTTAGAGAGAGAGCATGTATGAGAGAAATAAGCAAAGATGAACCCCTAAAAGGATATTCAACTTTTAATGGAAGAACAAAACAGAAGGAAAAGATAACTTCACAAAGGCAACATGAATATACATAGATCCAAAAGGACAAAGATCAACACTTAAATCCAAAGAGAAGAGGGTCTATACCAGAGAAAACAGCTAAACAGCATTCAGCTAAATAGGCTAGCCAGGTAATGACACCAGGCCACACACAGCTTTGGCCAACGGCCCAACGCTACCCAAGCTACACAAACGACCAAGACAATTCACACACAGCACATGTCGTATCTCCAAATGTTGTGAAGTAACATATGTTTTGCCTGGGAAAAAACATTGTTATTAACAAAACATTCGGGAGGGGAAGGAAGGAAGAGTGGGGTAATGTCATGACATCTTACCTGCACGAGGAACGCAGGGCGAAAGGCCGCAACACAGGTCTCCACGTTGACGAAAGGCCTCTCGCTGGCGGGACAAAAAGAAGCTATGGCCGGAGCCTTGTCATGGTGCAGGCCCGACTACATCTTCTGTCAAAGATGATGTCGTAGTCAGAGTGCCAGAACCCCCTGCTATTCTCACGGCTAATGTCAATGTTCGTAGCACAAGCTAACAGCTAACTCTAGGCTAACTGATAGCATCAAACTAACGTTCCCAGCCGAGCGCAGCCGGCAGCTAACGTCGTAGCTAAACAGCTAACTGGCTAACAGTTAGCTCAACCCGGCTATCGCTAACCATTAGCTAACGCAGAAGCAAGCTATGCGGCTACCACTGAAAAACTGTACAACATGAGAAAAGCAATACAGGTGCTGACACCAGGCCACACACCGTTAGCTACTAGTACTACAACAGCTAGTTGGCCAGTTTGGCTCCAGAGAGAGAGAGAGAGAGATATCCACGGCGGGAATAAAACAGAGTGCATTAAAAACTCACCAAACGTCCAAGAGGATGGAGACAACCACGTGGAGTTGACGAAGTTCATCTGCCGAACGACCATCCTCTTCATCTTGGCATAACAATGCTGCACGCGCTGTCTCTTGGTTAGCTAACGCTAGTTAGCCTTTAGCTAAGCTAGCTACTAGCCGACATCATCATGGCTATATCCCGACTGAACCACACTTAATATGATAACGTAGCTAAAGCTAACTAGCTTTCCCTGTCTTTAGCCGGGATGGCTAGCCTGACTGAACTGTCTAACATGCAACAACTTTCATCTTCAGTCCATCTGCCGAACGATGTCCTCTTCATCTTCGCTGGCATAACCTAGGCTCCAATGCTGCACGCGCGAAATAGTCAGACGCTAGTGATGGGTCTGTCATGAGCGACTCGTTCATAAGAGCCGATTCATTGCCGTGAGCGTGAGTCGAATCGCTCACATCTGGCAATGATGTGAGAGGCCCCCCTTCCCGCGAGGCCCTGTGCGACCGCACTGCTCGCACACCCCCTGAGGCGGCCCTGCTCACAGGACCATCACTCCAGGCTGGCCGTCTCCTCCCAGGTAGACTCGTCTCTCCGGGTTCAGCAGGCACATTCAGTACACACACACACCCACCCGTGACATGTATTTGCCATGTCTCGCCCCTTCATCATTGGAGGCCGACACACGTATTCCAATACACATCTCACTACACCCTGTGCATTTATAATCGCGGAAGAGGGGTTTGGTCTTTTGTGTGTAACCTGGACTCGCAATGGATAGGTTTGTTGTCAGAAGCGTTGCTGGTTGGCCGCGATGAAATGGGCTCTGCCTCTGCGCATAATGTCGGGTTCAGCTATTTGACCTTGAAGAGATGGTAAGGAGAAGGTTTTAGATTCAAAGATTTATTACAGAGTGAATAAAACAATATTACAGAGAATACACATCACAGCTGTGGAGTGGACACAAATCAGTACTTAGCTCAGGGCCTCGCAGAGAAAGTGTGTCCCCACCTGCAGGCACGTTGGAACTTTAAATCCGCAGGGGGTGCAGCCTTTCTGAGATTTTCTATTTCAGAACGCTGTGAGAGGAACGTTCGTTGTTTAGAATGGCTTTGAAATAAGTTATTTCTAATGACCCTTTAACTGAAAATGACGTGAGACGTGAGGGAAACGAGAAGAACATAATAATTGTTTTATTTGGACTTTTCAAGTCTGAAGAAATAAAAACAAACAAACCTCACTTGAACTTCTGAATACCTCACTTGGCTCCATCTCCAAGTCTGACAAATGTCTATATATGGGTTAGCTTCAATGTTAGATTGAATGCATCTCCTACAACGACTCTGTCATGCCAAAATTAAGACGTTACACAGCTGATACCAATTGTATTATCAATGCACGGCTAATTAAGTGTTTTATATTACATCGGTCCGCGACCCGATGGTTGGGGACCTCTGCTCCGTTATGCACAAGTTTATAGACTTTCGGAGTGAGTATATTATTCAATGAGACTGCCAGCCAGCTTTTGCTCGACGGAGAAATACAATTTCAATTGTGACGAGAGAAGATCATCTCCCGATTCAGATACAATTTAAAACATTTTGGTGCGTCTATGAACACTATGAATTGAAAATGGGGGACCCTGATGTAAACAAGACAAATGTCTTTCTCTGGTCTGCATCCCCTTAATTGTGTGTATTGAACCATACTGTATTGTACCCATTCTGCAATCTGTTAAATAAAGTTTTCATTCATTCATTCTCATCTCCTCTCTCATCTGTGCGTCTCCTCTCCGACACCCGAGACAGGGAGCACTCTCAGCCAGTGTCCACTCCCCTCAGACGCAACTGTAGTATTTCACACAGCGAGGAAAATAATACAGTCGGGCAATCTAACAAGAATTTACGGATTTACAAGTGTGTCAGTGTAATGGTGAAGTCAAGAGCTTTGAGCAGGATAAACTCATAACTTATATTATATGTTACAGTATATAAAAATACCGTTTTTACTTTTGTGCAGTAACTGAAGCTGCCACTAGAGGGGGTGCTGCCGCTCCCCCCTGCACCCCCTGTTCCAACGTGCCTGCTCACCTCCCAAACATGTCATCTCTTATAATCTTTTGGGGCCTGGCCTTCTTCAAATTTAGCTGCATGCAACACGACTACACAAGTAAAAAGCTAAAATAGCGAGGATCTAGGCCTAGGGTTACAGTTTTGTCACCTGTGGTTCAGTTGTGGAGGACAGACTGAGGGTCAATCAGTGCATATTTTCTTTTTTTAATATTTTTTTTTCTCCTTATTTTTTTTGTTTTTCTCCCCTCCCAATGTTAGTCGTTATGCCAATTCCCAATCCCCTTCCTGGTCATTGCGCACTCTACCCCCTACCGTCGGTCTAGGAGGGCGGAGACTATCACATACTTCCTCACTGAGAGAGTGTAACGTGTGGAAGGTCACACTACCTCTCTTAGATCCTTACCTCGCTGTGCAGGCGCCCCGACCGAACTGTAGGAGTCGCTGTCCACAACGACCCAGACCCACCCACCGGCTTCCCTCCTGCTGACTCTGCCAATCGAGCCAGTATGACGGCCGGCCAAGCCGGAAGCAACACTGACAGCTGGATTCGATACCAGTGTCTCTTGCGTTGGTGACGAGCGCCTTGTCCGCTGTGCCACCCAGCCGCCCAATCAGTGCATTTCTATATGGCAATGGCCTGCTTTAACACATTGACTGCCAGACCCGAGATTTCTCGGGGTTAACTCGCCATGCGTTGAGTGCGTTTTGGTATTTTTTTCTTTTATTCGATATTTGTATTCATTACAGGTTCACGGACCTCGGTGTTGCCATAGGAAATCATTCTGAGATCCCCAAAGTGCAATACCGGTTGCATCCTGCTAGGTGGCAGTATCGCCCACCCTTTGAAACCTTATTTCTCACTGTGTGTTACATCGTATATGGTTGGGGCGCGTGAATATTAAAGGCAACCAACTTGTGTTCAGCTTTTCGTTCAGCGTTTTTCTGATTGGCCACACGGCCAATCAATCAATCCACTAGTACACGCCCTTGCGGCGCGGCAGAAGCGCTGGTCGAACCAGCGGTGTTCTGTTGTGTGACTGTACTACAGGTAGTCTACAGCGGTGTTCTGTACTAAACTCTTCCACCACATGACCGACATTTGACATACAGTACACCTCCTATCTATGTTGGGATTATGTTTGGTCATGACAAAACAATAAAAATCGCTACTGTTAGTAATGCTGCCACCACCCACTTCAATGACAGAGCTCTCATATTTGCGAATGCATAAACTATATCTTAAATTATGGCGATGTGTCTAATATGGCTGTCGCAAAGTCATTGATAAGCGACAGCCATATTAGACACATAGCCATAATTTAAGATATAGTTTATGCATTCGCAAAATATGAGAGCGCGCCGCTGTCATTGAAGGGCTTCCTACAACAGAGCACCGCCGCTGCTGCTGCTGAAGCTGTATCAAGCCGGCGGCGGCGCACGAAAGCCGGGTATAAACCACCGCGTCGCCCCGCTGGCGCTTCAGGCTCAGCAGCCTCCACGGGCGAAATAACATATAACGTTACAGTTCCACACTGATGTACAGTGAGTGTCTAATATGGCTGTCGCGAAGTCATGCCTCTCCCTCTGCTCTGACAATATCATAATGATGTGTTTTCTATATTATATCCACAATCATTCATCTAAAAAATTGTATGGGCTTTGATTAAACATGTAACCTACACCTACTGTAACTTACTGTACCTCTGCTTCCTACAGCACAGCAGGTAATGGCGTTAATCAATGGAACGCGAAACATAATAACGTTACGCTTTCTAGTTCAGCGCATTTCATAACTGTATGGGCTTTGTTTATACACGAGTGAATCTGGTAGTTGGTTGTTAAAAACGCGAAACATAATAACCGCGCTGCCGCTCGCTCGTGAGCGCCTTGGATTTCATTTGGGACGTGGGACGACTGCGCTTGCCTGCGCGTGGGGGCGGGGGGGCGCGGCCAATCAGAGAAAAGCCGAACACAAGTTGGTTGCCTTTAATATTCACGCGGTTGGGGCGGAGAATTTAGACAAAGCCAAGTAAATCGCTTCATCCGACCACTTCGAAACGCATCTAGCACACTCAATCCATAAATTGTGCCAAATTATGTCCGGGACCAGATGGACATCAATACTGGAAATCGTGATCAGACAATTGCAATATTCTTTTTGGAATAACCCTGATCAAAGGTAAGGATTATCTGACGTCAATTCCACCTTGATCCTACAATGATTTCATATCGATCCAGCTGATCAGCGTGTGTGGTGTTCAAAACGAATGCCGTTACTAGCGATCAAAGCATCAAAAAACTACCCCCCCCCCCCCATTTCATGCATTCATGATGAAACATAATACCTATTATATACCTTTGAATTGGAAATAGTAGCGTGTACAGGCGAGCAACGCCAACGCTTTTAGCTAAATTCACGTATTGCTCCATTGGGCAGTTTTCAGGAATTAGCCAGGATCACTCTGAAACTATACAATATTCACCACGGTATACAGACAAAGTCAAAGTCAAAGAGTCAAAGATTTTTATTGCCATGTATGGACGAATCCACATTGGAATACGGGTACATGAGCAAACACTGTGTAAACAGTACAGGAAAAATATGTAAAAACACAGACAGTATAAAAAGGACAAATGCTAAAATTGATATCGAACATCCCCTAAAAGTGCATATCATAGTTAAAACAGCGCTTCCACAAACCTGACTAATAAAACTAATAAAAACACAGAAACAAAATAGGATAAAATACAAAACTAGCCTTTGGAGTCATTCAGGCTCCGCACAGCACTGGGGAAAAAGCTCTTTGTAAACCGAGAGGTAGAGCATGTGATAGAGCGGTAACGACTGCCCGAGGGGAGGGGGACAAAGAGGCCTGCGGCTGGGTGACCAGAGGGGTCGTTGATAATGCCAGAGGCACGGGAAAGCAGCCTGGCACCATAGATCTCTTCTAGAGCTGGCAGGTTAGACCCCAAGGCCAGATTAAGACTTCAGAGGCCCCTGGGCCAGATTCTTGTGGAGGCCCCCCCACACACACATACATGTGCACGCACGCACAGTGGCGTTTTATGTCACTTAAAAAAATATATAGAATATTTAGAAGTGGTGGGCTCTGAGGGCCAAGCTAAAAGGACTTTGATCACCCCTGCCCACTTTGACAACCTAGGATGGCTTAGAGTAGACAGAGTACAGCAACTTGCAATGGGCCTGGTCTACAAGATACACTACACGACCAAGGTACCCATGTACATGTCAAAATACTTGCCAAAGGTCAGTGAATACCACAATCACAACACCAGAGGGAGCTCCACAAAATCATATTAAACCCAGATTCGGCTCAAACAAGGGACTAAACACGTTTCGCAATTATGCCACATCAATGTGGAACGCCCTACCCAAAGCTGTAAAGGAATGTGAATCACTACCCACTTTCAAAAACACTCTCAAAGAACACCTACGGGAGACTGCAATTCGAAACTGGCCCCTGTAAATGTCCTAACACAACCCCCTCCAATGTACAGTAAATTACCAAGTATGGTTTTGTCAATATTCCAATGTACAGTTTTGCTTGTACAGTTGTACAGTGTCACCCACCCACCCACCCCTCCTACCCAACCCCCCCCCCCCCACCCACCCAACCACCTCCAATGTACAGTCCCCCCCACCCCCCCAACCTCCTCCAATGTACAGTTTCTATGTCAAATGTATATACTCTCTTTTCTGGACTCTTTTCGTATCAGAAACAGTACTGTATTTGCAAATCTGATATATCATAAATGTATAGATGTAGCAGTACTGTCTATCTGTATGTCATGTATGTCATATATGTTATGATGAATTGAAAATGGGGGACCCTGATGTAAACAAGACGAAAGTCTTTCTCTGGTCTGCATCCCCTTAACAATTATTGAGCTGTACTGTACTGTACCCATTCTGCAATCTGTTAATAAAGTTTTCAATCAATCAATCAAGAAGAGAAACGAAACACATCATGTTTAGATGGGGGGATGACGCCATCCTCAGGAAGAAAAAAAACATGCACACACTTTGGAGACAAGAATATAATATTAGAATAGTAAGCTTACTTTTACGTGAATGTCAATTTAAATTATAATTAGGGAAGGGAGGGGGTTGAAATGTGTTTTTGTCCTGTGTTACTGTCTGTGAATTAATGAATTAATGAAAATGTTATTTAACAGATTGCAGAATGGGTACAATTAATACAGTACGGCTCAATACATACAATTGTTAAGGGATGCAGACCAGAGAAAGACGTTTGTCTTGTTTACATCAGGGTCCCCCATTTCAATTCATCATAACATATATGACATACATGACATACAAATAGACAGACCAGATTTATCTGACTTACCTCTGGGGAACGAAGATCTCACCTACTATTATTTTACCAACGGATTTTCAGTTCCGTGTTCGCGTTCTGCGATCTGATTGGCCACTGACGTTTCTTAGGCGACTCTTTCGAAGTTGGTTAAGGTTAGAGTATGGAATCAGGGCTGGTGTTCTATCGCCCTGCTCTAAGACAAACTCTAACCTTAACCAACTTCGAAAGAGTGCCTAAGCTTAACCGGTGAAAGAAAGAGGCGTCACACGATTGGCTCTACCAGAAACGTCAGTGGCCAATCAGAGCGCAGAACGCGAATGCGGAACTGGAAATCCGTTGGTAAAAGTATACAGGCGTCGGGGCTGGGATGTGGAGTTTTGAGTTTTTATTGCTGTTTTTACCTCAAACGGAAAACCTCAAACTCTTATGAAGAGGAGAAAAAATACTCAAGATTAGCCACTTGCAGACGGCAGGGTGTGACGTACTGTATATTTTAGTTGATGAAATATTTTTGTTGACTAAATATTTTAGTTGATGAAATATGTTTTCATTTCAGTGTCACAGTATGACATCGATCTCCAAAATAAGAAAAAAATGTAAATAAAATGTGGGGCCTCTAGTGATGAGGGGCCTCCAAAAAAATTTAAAATAAAAGTAAAAAAAAAATAAACAAATATTTGGGGCCTCTAGTGACGAGGGGCCTCCAAAAAATAAAAATAAAAGTAAAGAATAATAATAATAATAATTTGGGGCCTCTAGTGATGAGGGGCCTCCAAAAGGCCTCTAGTGACGAGGGGCCTCCAAAAGGCCTCGAGTGACGAGGGGCCTCCAAATTTTTTTTAAATTATAAAGTTAAAAAAATAATAATAATAATTTGGGGCCTCTTGTGACGAGGGGCCTCCAAAAAAATAAAAAATGTAAGTTAAAAAAAAATACTAAAAGGTTGGGGCCTCTAGTGACGAGGGGCATCCAAAAAAAATTAAAATGTAAAATAAATTTTTTTTTTTTTTTTTTTAGGCCCATCATCACTAGAGGCCCACGGGCCGCGGCCCGGACGGCCCGGTCGTTATTCCGGCCCTGCCTGTGTGTAATGTTTTCACCATAGTATATGATTATATTAGTTCATATTATTCATATAGTGTATGTTTGTATTGTAATATATAGGTAGGACAATAGAAGGTAATGTATCGTACTGTACAAAATCCTGAAACTGGTAGAAATAGAACAAGAGCTGATGGAACGGTCCAGTGACAGAATGACCATCTGGAGCACTCCAGAGTGTCCCCCGTGGGCCGATAATTCAAAGTTCTAGGACGAGGCTATTTGATTGTTGACCAGCCTTGCCTCGGCATGCACATAAATCCATAATATCTCCCGTCCTCGTTCACAGGTCCAACTCCCAATCCCCTTAACTGTACTGTGGTATTTTCTACCCCTTCATTGTTTTCTGTAGCACATGAAACTGCTCTCCCGCTACCAGTCAAACAGATGTGCCCCGTGCATCAACCCGCAGCAACATTCAGCCTGAAAAACAAACTCAATCAACAGTGTGGTAAACAGCAGATGATAGGGAGTACATTATTTGTAACATTACATTACAGTACAAAACATTACAAACATATTGGTTATACGTTCTTACTAAGGCTAATGTAACTGTGGGTATGCAGTGGACTACCTATTATTAGCTTGTTAATTGACAATCTTAACTATCCGGCTGGTTGCCAGTCAGATTATTACATTCATTGTTATGTTGATTCTGGCCAATTTGGGCATGACCAGGGTGCAAACCATGGGTAAGCTGGGTGAGCCATCAGCTCCCCTAGCTCAGATATCAGCTCCCCTGAAAACATGATCTTGGACGTGATCTGCATTGCTCTGTGTTCTTGTATTAAAAGACACCCTATCGAAGTAAGAGCAAACCACATCTCCGTCTCTCTTTATTCCTCAACTATTGGAACTCGCATTGCTTACCTGCATCGTAACAATGTACAAAACAGATAGTTTTTTCATCTGTACATTTCCGTTTTATACCGTCTTGAATACGAGTTTGGTTTTGGTGATTTCTAGTAATTCCAGAGAAAGACGCGATAATAGCCCTTTAGTGGAATACACAAAACACGTTGTCATTTTTCGGCTGATTATCGAATCTTCCTGAAATCAACGCTAGATCATCATTATTGTCCTTCATCGTGCACTCATGCAATGTTGTTTAGACCGGCGCCCCACCCCCCCTCCTCCTCGGGTAGAAATACATATCAGATCAACGATCAAATTTATATATAATGTTCTTACCTTGTATCTGATGTCTTGCAAAAAGATGAATCCAATTCCTGATTGCCATTCCAAATATTGATCCAACATTATATATCCAAAACACATAATCCATGCTGCTCAGAGTGTCCCCAGTCAATGTGTTATAGCCATACTGCATGCCAGAGAAGGAACACCTTGACCGGATTTATTTTTTTGATGCACAGCCCCAGCCAGAGTGATTCCAATGATGTGCAATACCATCCGGGAGACGATAGGCGGCGGTATTTGCCCTTTTGCAAGCTCAGACCCATTCCCAACGATAACATCAGGTTGGATGGATGAAAATGAATGGATATCGCTAATAAAAGAAATAACGATTCAATCCAAAAAACAAAAGTCTGTTGTTTCCAATTAAGAAAAGGATTTATTCACAAATCATTAAAAAAAGAGTTTGGCCCACTTGCTGTATAAAACAATTAAATTAAACACGATTTGAGTCTATATTTTCTGTATTTGCAGTAGAAATACTGTGTCCGCTCCCCAGTCTCCAACCAGGTATATCCTATTAATTTCGGCCATTCCCAGGTGCGAGCAGTTCCCCTAATAAGGATCCTACCTGGCCCTGTAATAGCAGGGCTGACCCAAAGAGGGAGCCAGACCTACCTAAACACTCAGCAATCATAACTCATATCTTATCCATAGCATAATATTGTGATTTGCATAACTTATATAAACCAATAAATCATTTCTTTCAATATTCCATACATTTAACAAATTTTCCTCTATAGGTATAACCATCAACCATAACATAAATAGCAATAAGTCCAATCAAGTATTTCGGCTCCAACAAGCACCAACATCTATTGTCATGTGCAAGTTGAGGTTGTGATGTCAGCATTTTCCAAAGTCCACACAAATACAGGGAAACTGCATTTTGAAAATGATCCACCCTGCCGCCTTCATGTGGACGGGAGGCCAAAACACAGAGAAAGTACCATGTTTTCAAAGATATACATACATACATGTGGGACAGTCTGAGGGCAATGTTAGACAAGGAGCTGGGTAGACGAAAATACAGTATGAGAAAGAAGGTAGTTATTATTACAGTGTAAGGC
Organism: Notolepis coatsorum; assembly: GCF_963971535.1. Taxonomy (NCBI): domain Eukaryota; kingdom Metazoa; phylum Chordata; class Actinopteri; order Aulopiformes; family Paralepididae; genus Notolepis; species Notolepis coatsorum. The sequence goes on from NC_140177.1 coordinate 99,569,024, forward strand.
AGTTGTACATTTACATTTAGTCATTTAGCTGACACTTTTTTATCACACGTCAATGTTATTAAGGGAGGAAAATCAAAGAGCAGCCAGTTAATAGTCAAAGTCAGGGAGGGATGATCAAAGAGAACCGCACGTTAAATGTCCACAACGTCCTCGTGAACACAGGGAATGCAAAAGATTACGTTAGTCAATCTGAATAATAGCCAGACATATTCAGGTTGCTACACTGTAGTATAGGCATAGTAGCAAAAATAATAGTGAAATACAGTAAGTAAAAAGTTTGCATTTAGGTTATTAGGTCCTAGACAGCCAAAAGATGCAGAGCATAAGGAACTTGAGGGTGAGTAATTAAGACCATTGTCCGGAGGTAGGAGGGAGCCTTTCCCCTCATCGCGGGTAAACCGCAGTGCATTGCAATAGTCGAAACATGGCTGTTGATTGCAGAAGGGACCACGTCTCGAGCCGGGGCACAACGTTTACACTGTTGCCTCCAGCCATTCAACTCGGCCGCCATCCCTATCTAGTAATAGCCCCGCCCCATTAGCCCTAGTGTCCCGCATTTGCCCAAATGTCCTCCAAGGACATGTTGAATCTCGTATATGTGCCGCCGCAGCGTCCCCGGCACCACCAACTGTAGTATCTCCTCTCCATCTTGAGGGTCACTAATACGCCTGAATAGCACCTCATTCTGCAGACGGAACCGTTCCCACTGCCCGTAGAACTTACGCATGAGCGGGCTCGCCTCTTGCAGTTGCACTCCGGTGGGGCAGATCCCCTTCCTCACCGCCTCTCGTACAGGCCCCACCTCCGGGTCTTCCACTTGGAGTTGCCGTATCTCGTCCCAGCTATATCCGCTGTCTCCCTTCTGGACCGCTATCTGCCTTGCGCCGACAACTGGGACCCCCGATGGATTGGTCCGCTCCTCGGGGCTCCGGCGAGCACGGACAGAGGCCGGCCGACCACGCGCAGCCCGGAGCAAGCAAGCCCGAACTTCTTCCGCTGAGATCGTTACGTAGCCTTCGCTATTGACTTCCGGCAGCTCCCGTGGGCTCCCCTCGTCTGTTGGCCTTACAACCAGAGCGGGGACCCGCGACGGGCCGGTCCGCGCCTCGGGGCTCAGGCGAGCACTGACTCCTTCCGCCGGGGCCACCTTGCCCGGTTGCCTTGGGCCGATCGCGTAGGGGCACTCGCGGCCGATATGGCCGGGCTGTTGACAGGCATAACAGATCAGTCTCCCGTCCTCGCTCCGGCGGGGTAGTCGGCACGGGGTAGAGGGCACGTCGCTCCTCCGTCGGCTCCCGGCGAAGCTTCCTTCGGGCACGCCCCGCTCTTGCTGCAGGGACCGGGGGAACTGTTCTTGGCGCGCGACCAACAGTTCTTGGCCCGCGACCAGCTGTTCTTGGTCCGCGAACAGCTGTCGGATGAATTCCTGTAGCGCGGCTATGCTAAGAGGTGGTTCGGGTCCCTCCGCGGCGACGGCGTGTATCGTGCCCCGGGCGGAACCCTTAGCGGGGGGCAGGACTAGCTCCTCTTCGGACCAGTCGATCGCCGCCATCATTAATTCGAGGAACGTCCGCGTCCCGTTTTCCCGTATATATTTTCTCATCTCCCGTCGCAGCATTTCGTCCCTTAGGCCTAACACAAACTGTTCCTGCAGCCGGGTGACGGGGTAGCGACCCGTGTGGGTTCCCGGCGCTGTATGCGACGAATCTTCTCCTGTAAGTCATAGGCAAACTCTCTCACGGTCTCGCTGTCCATTTGTCGGCGGTCAAGGAACTCTCCCAGCCGGACACTGACCGGGGTTTTGTCTCCGTACGTCTCCTCCAGCAACAGGAACACGGCTTCCGGCTCCGGGGCGGTCCCTTCCATCACGAATCGCACCGTCCGTTTAGCCTCGCCTTTCAGGTGCTGTTGTAACGACTCTGTCTGCTCTTCGGCTAGCACTCGGTTGGTCCGGATATGCGCTTTCATTTCCCGGATCCAATCCTCCACTGGCGGCTCTCCCCTCTCTCTTCCCCCCCCCCCGAACTCGCGGCACTTTCGGTCCCGTTGGACATACACAATCGAGGGGGTCGCTTGAGGGGGGTTGTTGCTCCCCTCGAGGACGACCTGGACCAAGGAGAGGGCTTCCCTCTGGTCAATCCGGGCCGTCTCCATGAGCGCCATCAGTCGGTCCAGTTGGCCTACCTGGTCATGGTACCTGGCCTTCAGAAATTGCACCTGGTCGGACAATTCTCTCGTCGCCTCGGTTTGTTGCTCCAGTAGCGCCGCCTGGGCCTGGCACTCCTCCTGAAGCTCCCCATACTTCGCCGCCATTTCCTGCGTGGCACGGGTCCGTTCTTTGGACATCGTGGGTCTCTCTACTGGTCAAGTTCAAGGAAGTAAGTTAGGATGTTGATCCTGTTCGTGATGCCAAATGTAGCAGGGTGGATTATCCCTGCTTTATGGGAGTGGTTGTACACGGCCACCTGGTAGCGGGACGCAGCAGAGCTGAGTCTAGCTGAACCCCCGATTTTAGGCCAGGAATGTCGAAATGGAGGTCAAGCAGCAGGAGCGGATGGGGCCTAGGATTCACTGACCTAGGGGTGGTACTCTGGTCCTTCTTGCCCTCCAGGGCGATCAGCAGTAGCTCCCCACACACCCCCACTTCCCCCAATACTTCCTTAGCCCTCCCACACCTGATGGCAGTAAGATGGATAATGTTTTCGCTCCCCAAAGCAGTACCCTTCCTTATATGACCTGTAGAGACCTTTAACAATGAATTATAGACAGGGGTGGGGAAGGGTTAAATAATGATGAGCATTACCCGGGCAAAAAGGGTTAGGACATGGACTCAGTAACAGACACACACACAGTGCTCCCATTCAGTATCTGTTTAGTGAGAAGTCTGATTCAAGTTACAAATAAATACAGTCTGATTCAAGTTAATCACGCCCTAGGCACCAAGTGCTCTCGCTCTGTAACACAGACTAACGTGCTTCCCACACTGGGCTAGACACAGTACCAAGACCTTCCCTTTAAGGGTTTACATATACTGTTCCACTACTCCAAATGTGGGGAGAGAGGGGTTGAAAAGGAAGGGATAAAAGGGGTTACTGAATGGGAATTGTATAAAGGAAAGCACATGTTATTACACTCAAAAGAAATTAACAGTGGGCCCACGTTTAGCAAATAAAATTCCTATATAAAGCTAGCTGTAATAGTTGGGGCGCCCCCCTTACACTGCTCTCCAGTGTGCATTCAAAGCACCATTTATCTTCACTCTCATGGAGCTCGCTCCCCACAGTAGACTGTCTACCGAACACGTTTCAACACTCAGAGCGCCTCTGATACTTATCCAAGATGGGGCCCAATCCTAGCACCACTAGTCCGGATGCTAAGATGGCAGACAGAGATCCCGCGATAACCGCCGGCGGGGCGGGGTAGGCGCTGGGGCAGGTTCTGCGGTCAACGGCTTGAAGAGGCTGGAGCAACGTGCAGTGTAATGGCGTCCTCTGCTGGGCTGAAGAGGTGGGCCGTCGCGCATGTTAAACTGGGGACTGTCCTAAACACAACTAAACTGCGGGTCGTATTGCACCCTCCTACTATGACGCCTATATACACAGCTACCGCGAGGTGACCAATGTCTATCACCTGGTCTTCGACTCTCCTTGCCGGGTGCAGCCTTCACAGTGTGTTGAAGTGCCACAAACAAGAAGTGACCCTTTTTATTATGACATCCTGTTCTCCCTGTCACTTGTAAGATATAAAGGATTAAGCATATGTTTATTATATATCTGTTTTAAATCTAAGCATATGTTTATTATATATATATCTGTTTTAAATCTAAGCATATGTTGAGAGATGACTTAAGTGTCAGTGATTATGAAGAATGTCTGTGTATTCTTCCTCCCACTTGTGTAAAACTGTGAGAACTATAAACTATAGACTCTAAAACAGTAACTTGTGCAAACTATAATATCTTGTGTAATCCTGGAGAATGGAATAGGCCTCTGATATGACGGATGTCTTTTTGTATTCTTATATAACCTGTATAACTATATACACTATAAACTATACTACAGTTAATGGAATATGCACAGTCAGAATGGAAGGGGCCTCTTCGCCTCTTCGCTTACAGTTCTGTGAAGCCAGGAATGTGACCTTGGAGACGGCTCCGAGCAGAAGAGGAGAGAATCACTGCCTTACAGTTATGAGGCAGTTATATGCTATTATACACTGTACACTACAAAATACATATATGATGTTTGGGCATGTCAATCAGTGTTTAAGTATATGAGTATTGAATAGTACATGTATATATATATGCTGTATCTGCTTTCTGTAGAATTTGGATCATTGCAGACATGCATACATGTTTAGTGACGTAATGGGGTTTTTCCCAAAAGAAGTAATCCGTTACTTCCCCAGTTACTGTAACAACTAGAAGGGGAGGAGAGTTCATCTGTATGTGTTATGCGTTGATTGGCTGGTAGAATGACATCACTATGATATCACTGTATTTAGACCAATAGTAAAGAGGTCTTGATATGATGCAGGGCCTGTATAAAAAGGCCAGCTCGCTGGATCCCAGGAAGATTTTCAGATTTTTTCATTCTTAGACTGCAGACACCATTATGACAAAGAGAGTTTTTGCTAGGCTAGAGAAGAGATGTTTTGTTTTATACTTCTTTTAACTGAATTGGACATTTCCAATGCAGTCTCTTTTGTAACTTGCTTTTTCTAATTAAAATAATTTTGTTATAATACCTTGAATTCGTGGACAGCTTTCTATCGCAATGTGTCACGACGCTGGCCTCGCCCTGCTCTCATCTGAGGTAACGGTATAGCTACACTCTGGAAGCCATGCAGATTGAATCAATTGCTGGTTACTGCTTTTCAGCTAAAGTTATATAGAGCAGCGGTTCTCAACAGGGGTTCCGCACCACACAGGGGTGCCGCGGAGAGCTGCCAGGGGTGCCGCGAGATGCCTGGGAATGTTCTTTAAAAATATAGAATGACAACAGTCTTATTTTGAAAATCCTGTAGCCGGTCTCATTTCTGCCCAAGCGCAGCTCCAACTATAATAACTAGGCTCCGACAGCTAGCAACATTCAGGTCATTATGATACTCTTATTTTGAAAATCCGCGGTGTCATGACTCATATCCGCTCCAGCACACAGCCAATAGAATGCATCTCCACACAGCAGTACTAGTAGCGTCACAGAGCAGCAGTAGCCTCTGGAACAGTGAACAGACACATTGAAACAGAGCAAGGATAGTGTTTTTGCGACCCAAAACAAATCCCTGCTGTTTTATGCCGCAACGGGTCAAATGCATATAACATGCTTTGCAATCCTTGCCATTCCTTTATGACTACGTCGTGTTTAAGACCGGAATTAACGCCCCGTTAGCATTAGCTAACAACAAGCTAAAGCCCTGTTCAGAGCAACAGAGAACAGCAGAGTGGGGACTTGGAAGGAGGGGCATTCTCCCTCTGTGTGTGTGCGTTTGAAAAGATATGATGAAGTCAGACGAGTATATTATATTGATAGTAAATGTACTGAGGGTGGACAGACAGATGATGTTGATATTTAAACATAAAAAATACAATACATAATAAATGTATGCATGATCATTATGCAACAAAACAATTGCAGGAACGGTTTGGGAGAGGAAGGGGTTGCGTGTTCCAAAAAACTTACTTAAAGTTTAAAGCTCAATATATCAAAACGTGGCACTTTATAGTGAACAGGAGGTCTATTTCTATTAAAAACAATAAATAGTTTTTCATTTAAATGTCTGGAAGAGCTAAAATTTGTTTGTAATGTTTGTAATGTAATTCCTTACACGTAACGTGTCTGGCTGTGTGACGTCAACTTGTCAGCATGAAAATGACATGCAACTAAATAACACAAATACAATAGGCACATTTGTGACTGTTACAAATATAACATGTTTTATACTTGTGCTACAAGATTTTGGCCTGTGCTACAAAACTATCAACCTCTGTAGCACCAGTGCTATGTGCAAAAAAAGTTAACGTACAGCCATGCAACTATTTAACTAAACAAATAGTCTATCTAGTGCTTCATGTGTATACAATAATTGCCTAATCTAATAACATGAACTAAAAAAGAAATCGATCACACGTTTCGTAAAGTTATTATAGAAACATCACCACATTAATGTCCGCGGAAGGCGTCATTATTTTTACCAACAGATTTTCCAACGCATTTCCAGAGCAGTCCTATGTCCGTTATCAAGGAAATGCAAAGTGGCTATCGCAATCGTCGTTGTGATAATAATCACTAAATGCATTCAGTGCTGGATCTAATCAAATGGATTTATCGAGACACCTATGGAAAGTTCAAGACCGGACCACACAGCTTCTGAAATGTGCTAATTACACGCTTCCGACGGCGATGGTCTACTCGCAGAACAAGTGAGTGTATCAGCCGCTGTGTTATGATTATTATGATACAAAATGTAAATGAATGAATGAATGAAAACTGTATTTAACAGATAAACAGTAAAAGGCACTCTGCAGGGATGTGATGTCATAATCAATCGTCACCTCACTAGAATAATATTTCCAACGTGAACCGCAAAGCTGAATTTTCACACAAAATGGACAAGTTTTTAACTCGTCCATCGAAACAGGTTACAGTTACCAATACCAATTCATTACCTTCCAGTACCAATTCGACCGCTGAGATTGCCCCAGTCAAACAGTGCAGCTGCAATGTTGTGTTCTCATGCTAAACCAGACTGGTATCATGTTGTGTGATCCTTTTCTGTATTTAAAAAAAAAATACATTTTCTGTTTGAGAAATGGTCACACTATTGCTATATTTATTTATACATTTAGACCTGAAACGCCTGCTAATAATGCATTATATAGCCTGCATATACTCACAAATGTGTTTCCCGGTTTCAATGGGTTAAATAAACGTTATTTTGAAAGCAAGCACTTTTATCATCATTGTAGCAAAAAAGACAGGACCGGAAAAGTCTTTATCGTATGTAGGGGTGCCCTGGAATATTTTATTGGACACAGGGGTGCCTTGGCAGCAGAAAGGTTGAGAACCCCTGAAGAGGATATTATATATATATGGCACTGTTTGTTGTTTGCGGGCGCCGGTATCTCTGTGTTCGACGGGCTCCATCAGATTTGTGGGAAACTGAGAGTCTGGCCACTGCAGGGCCGGACGATCGGTACCACGGATCGATGGATCTGTCGAATTGATAAGGGGTACTGGGACTTGCAAATGATTATTAAGTGTTATTGCGCTAATATAATTACTATTGTTGTAGGTGAAGTAATATCAAGACTTTCAAATGAGTAGCATTACAGGCCTTTCCTCACAAATGAGGATAGTGGCGGTGCCGGTGAAGTAATATCATCAGGCTTTCAAATGAGTAGCATTACAGGCCTTTCCTCACAAATTAGGATAGTGGCGGTGCCGGTGAAGTAATATCATCAGACTTTCAAATGAGTAGCATTACAGGCCTTTCCTCACAAATGAGGATAGTGGCGGTGCCGGTGAAGTAATATCATCAGACTTTCAAATGAGTAGCATTACAGGCCTTTCCTCACAAATGAGGATAGTGGCGGTGCCGGTGAAGTAATATCATCAGGCTTTCAAATGAGTAGCATTACAGGCCTTTCCTAAAATGATGATAATAATGATGATAATGATAATGATAATAATATTATTATTATAATAAGCCAAAAGAGTTCTCCCAGACATACATTCGGTTTATTACAAACAAAGAAGAGGTTAACAACTCTTCTATGCTTATATTTCATATCAACTGGATATAACTGTTGAGTTATGGTCAAAATGCTTGATTTTTGGTTAAGGTTGACGATTGATGGTGGATCAACCATTAACCGATGAACCAATTGACCAATGTTGAAAACATGTCATTGAATCAATATTGTTTTGTGGTTGAATTTTAATGATTGAAATGCCAAGATCTAATAAAGGTTGAATCAACGTATGCTGTTCAACGTATGCTGTTTGTCATCATTGTCTCATCACCCAGACTGCACTGCACTTGTGCCCCGCCTCCCAGAATGCACCTGTGCGGCAGTTTCCTGGCAGCTACCTCATGTCTCTCTGCATCGTTAAGACTGGTGAGTACTGCATGGCAATAATGTCGATTATGTTGTATGTTGTATGTTGTATGTATGCTTTCGATTGCAAACGCCAGCGGAGTAGTGCCGTGTTCGTTTTTACATGGTAGAGAATATTATATTAACCGTTATGCATGCATGCTAGCTGAAGCTAATTTAGCTAGTAGCGTTAGCAGTTAGCTATAATGAATGTTTCTTGATTTTGGTGTTTAGTGATATCCACCTGTTGCATATACTGTTATACATTTTATGTAGGCTAACGTCAGTAACGTTTCAAAATGTGGCTTATGCTGTATTCTTTAACAGGATACACTGGCACAATCAGTTAGCTTAGCATTGCTGCTACCATTATGCTTGCTTGCTAAAAAGTCATGGTAAACCAACAACATGGCAGGGTGCAGGCATACAGGCCGGGCCTGTCTCTCTCCCTCCCTCCCTTATGCGTTTGTGCTTAAAACAGTGAATGATAACCGCATGTTCTCAGAGCATTTTCAGAGCACTGTTAAACTGTTAAATGGTAATTTTAAAACTAATATAAGAAATTAATGTATATAGTGGTATATTTATGAGGGGGAAAAAATATTTGCAACAACTTTTAACCTTTATACAGGTAGGTTATTGATAACTAATTCTGTTATGAGTGTCATATTACAGTGACATTCATACAGTATCCTTTGATTTCACATAATTTAATTATTATTTCACAATAAAATACTGTAATCAAAATCCTCTGTAATATCACATCAGATTTTGTAATCTCACAATAACATAGCAATATTTCACATTTAATTATTATTTCACAATAATAGTAATCAAAATTGAAAGGCCCATTTGCATATTATTGGTATCTAGGGACATCTATGGACCTCAGGGAATGTATTCACAGTGTCAGAAATATTGTGTCTATTACTAGGCTTGCTTAAATTGTGATGAAACAAAGGAGAATATGAATTATGATTTTTCTTTGCATCTTTGACAGTGTATAACACCATGCTAATAATGACCAAACATTAAAAACTTCTCGTTCAGTCCCCTCTTGATATCATGTGTAAAAATCGAAGGAAATTAATAAAGGGAAGATGATTAAACCGAAGGTTCTGTAGATACAGTACTGAATTCTCCCATCCGGACCAATGCAATTTGAAATATTATTATAGAATATGATGCTTATAAATGACCTTATTATAGCCAATTCGCACATATATATATATATATATATATATATATATATATATATATATATATATATATATATATATATATATACAGGGCCGCCTGGGAGAAATGCGAGGCCCTGTGCGAGATTTAACGCGAGGCCCCCCCCCCCCCCCCCCAAAAGGTTAAAAAAAAATTAAAAAAAAAAAAAATTATATATATGCTATTTGGCCCTAAACAGAGAGTACACAGTGGCAGAATACCTGAGCACTGTGACTGAAGATCCTTGACTATACAGACTCAGCGAGCACAGCCTAGCCATCGAGAAAGGCCGCCATAGGCAGACTGTGTGGGTTAGAAAGAGAGAGAGAGAGAGAGAGAGAGAGCATGTGTGTTAGAGAGAGAGCATGTATGAGAGAGAGAGAGAGAGAGAGAGAGAGAGAGAGAGAGAGCATGTGTGTGTGTTAGAGAGAGAGCATGTATGAGAGATCAAAAAGGACAAAGATCAACACTTAAATCCAAAGAGAAGAGGGTCTATAGAGAAACCAAAGCAGCAAGGAGCCAATGGCCGACATCAGCTAAATAGGCTAGCCAGGTACTGTGACACACACAGCTTTGGCCAACGGCCCAACGCTACCCAAGCTACACAAACGACCAAGACATTCACACACAGCACATGTCGTATCTCCAAATGTTGTGAAGTAGCATATGTTTTGCCTGGAAAAAAACATCGTTATTAACAAAACATTCGGGAGGGGAAGGAAGGAAGAGTGGGGTAATGTCATGACATCTTACCTGCACGAGGAACGCAGGGCGAAAGGCCGCAACACAGGTCTCCACGTTGACGAAAGGCCTCTCGCTGGCGGGACAAAAAGAAGCTATGGCCAGAGCCTTGTCATGGTGCAGGCCCGACTACATCTTCTGTCAAAGGGCCTGCTATTCTCAAGGCTAACTGATAGCATCAAACGAACGTTCCCAGCTGACGCTAAACAGCTAACTGGCTAACAGTTAGCTCAATCAGGCACCTGGCACACACCGTTAGCTACTAGTAGTATTAGCTAGTCGACCAGTTTGGCTCCAGAGAGAGAGAAAGAGAGATAGGTCAGGTCCACGGCGGGTATATAATCATAGGTTGACTCACCATAACGCAGTATCAACGCCGGCGCCAATGGTAAAGTTGGAAGGAGACTTTCTTGGCCCACGCCACGGTGTAATTTCTTCTTCTTCTTCTTCGAGTACTTTCCGGCAGACTGGACACCTTTCGGCGTATTGCTGCCTAACAGATTTATCTGCTCACAAGTTCTCTTCTCCTTCTTTTGAAAAGACATCCTGTAACTGAGGGGTACAATTCCCTGACTGTATTACTAGATATGATACTTACTACCACTACCTTTGTACTTAATATTCGGCCACCCAGTACTCGGCATAAATATATTATGATGAACACTGTCACGTAGATGAAACGGATCCAACACAAATGTACGAATTAGAAATAGGTCTTTATTTCTACACAGCGATGGTGTGTAGAGCAAGCACTTAATCAAATCAATCACATTTATGAATGGGAATTAGTATGCACTTTTATGGCAAGAGTATTCGTCGGTATATCAATAGAGAATGTCCAATCTCTGAAGGCGCAGGTGGTACATATACGACCTGGAATAGTTAAGGAATAACAGCAATGATACTTTAATGATTATAGACTGGATACACTAGGGGGGGTTAATCCGGTCGCTTGTAAGCCGACAGGAGTAGGAAGGGGGGGGGGGGGGGTAGAGTCCGGCTGCCTCATCCGGCCAAGGGTATCCCAGGTGAACCCACTGTAGTGCCGTTCAATGCGCCGGCGATCCTTGGACCACAGATGAAAGCAGATGGACTCTTTGTGGGCCGGCGTCCTCCGGTCCACGGAGGAGAGACGTGAAGCGACCTCGTCTTGCAGAGCGTCTCCTCACCTTGCGTCCTCTCCAGGGGGGGGGGGTTCCAACACACGGCAGTGTCGGGGGTCTTTATCCATGGAATAATCAACGTATACAAAGCATAATCCGTGCCTGGGAAGGCGGGCTGTCGTCGGTAGAATAATCCGGTATACAGGTCCACTCGCTCGTCGGCTCTGGGGCTCCTCGGGTGCAATCTCACATGGGGTCGATCATCCTGGATAAACAGCCAGTTCTCTGCCCGAAACGATGGGGTACTGACTACGGTAGTATTCTCACCGCACGAAGCACTATATATTAACAGACTATTATTAGCTTAATAGACTACGTCCAACTCGACGATATAGTGCCAAATATGACTATTCAAATATTAATATACACGATGTCTCAATACCGATGATAGGCCGAACTTGGCCTTACTCCCACACGTGGCGTCGCGGGGAGGCTTTACGTCTGTGACTCTATTGGAGGGTAAGAAACTGGACTGAAAAGGAAGTCCTACTTTAGTAGCGCAGTATATATACGCACTATGAACAAATAGTCCCATTAGTGGTGCGGTAGCCAGATTCCTACGCGGAACTAGGACTTGTTCGTACATGTTGAGCGGTACGTTTGAACTGGGTCTGGGGGGTATGGCAGCCTGGCACCAAGGTCTCGACCAATAGTAGAATGGAGACTATTATGGGATGTTCAGTAGGCTAGAATGGATATTCAATGCATATTGTACAAGGAATATACAAGGGATATCAGGGAATATTAGAGAATATACAAATACAATTAAATATATATAATAAATATATATATTCGGTTTAATCTGGCCCTTCACAACACATCCACTCGCCTCGCCTCGCTCCTCTGAATAGGTTAGCTAACGCTAGTTAGCCTTTAGCTAAGCTAGCTACTAGCCGACATCATCATGGCTATACCATGACAAGGCTCCGGCCATTTGTCCCGCTAGCGAGAGGCCTTTCGTCAACGTTCCTTGGTGACCGACCGACTGATAATGATGATAATGACCGACCTCTTTCTTCGTCTTGGCTGGCATAACTAAGCATAGTCAAAAGCTGCACGCGCGAAATAGTCAAACGCAGCTGACTCACGCGGCGCCGGCGTACTACTACACATGATGTAAGTAAAACCACTCCCTTCGTTGAAACCAATAGTATGTCTGCTGCAGAACCCCAGAGGCGAGTTAGTGAGTATGTCTGCAGGACTGCAGACCCAGGAACAAGTCAGACACATTCTACAAACTTGTCTAATGTGAAATATATAAGCATATAAGCAAAACTAGATTTTAGGTCTGTGATGAAAAAGGGCCTCGCGGGAAGGGGGGCCTCGCAAAAAAATTAAAAAAAAATTAAAAAAAATAACAAATAAAAATTAATAACATTTTTTTTTTTTTTTTTGCGAGGCCCCCCTTCCCGCGAGGCCCTGTGCGACCGCACTGCTCGCACACCCCCTGAGGCGGCCCTGTATATATATATATATATATATATATATATATATATATATATATATATATATATATATATATTATCTTTCAAATGCCTGAGTTCAATTTGGATTTAGTATCACCAGGCATGCATAAGAACTAGGGATGCCCCGATCACGTTTTTTGCCACCGATACCGATCACCGATCGTCGTGAGCCATATCGGCCGATACCGATCCGATACCGATTGTTTTTGATTAAAAAGAAATTAAAACTTATTTTATATAATTTTTTTTTTTTTTTTATATAAAATATATATATTATATAATTAGACTTATACTTGTATTATCTGCGAGACATCGCCACCACGCAACAAGTCAAAATGCTCGCCATCTGCAAACAGCTCCACTGTCTGTGTGTACTCTAGTAGCCTCCAGCTCCAAAAAGGATTCTCCGGCGCTGCAGCGGGACCCTATTGGTAACGTTACTGTGCTTTGGTCATTTCACATTCAGCAAGCCCTCAGCTCGAATATGCATTAAATCAATGTTATAAGACATTGATATCAAGAGCTATCTGTAGCTACTGCTAGCCGGCTAGATGACGTTAAGACAGAACTTTAGTTCAATGGGACATTTCGTTTTGAACAGTAAACTAACGTCAGATAACGCAAGCTAACGCAAGCTAACGGAGGTATGAACATGGACTACTAGACTTTCTGGATCATTTGTTGATATCAGGAGCTATCGGTAGCTAGCCGGCTAAATACCGTTAGACAATGCCTACTAAACGTGAATAGTTGACTGGGTAATTTTGTTTAAACAGTAACGATAGCTAGGTAGCTAACGTTAGCGCAGGTCGAATGCACTACAGACTCGAGCAGAGGAGCTGCCTCTCAGTCCTCTTTGTTTACAAACTCTACACAGGGGCGGGCGGGGCTAGGGAGGAGGAGCAGCGGCAGTTTGCAGGTCGTGTGTGTCTGAGACAGACAGCGAGTGAGAGCTTCGCTTGATCGGTTTCCGCTATCGGCGAATATGACTCATTATCGGAATTCACAGATTGCATATTTATACGGAGTATCGGCCGATAACGATCGGTGGCCGATCGATCGGGGCATCCCTAATAAGAACAGATAATAATCTACTGTAATCGACTGTACTTTTTCATTTTCCCCACAGTGCAACCGTTTTGAAACTAATTTCAGATCTAATTGTTCCTACATGTTAACAATAGGGAAGAGAAATTAACTGCGTTTTAAAATTTGTCAAACGTTACCTTTTGTGGCTTATTATTCTGAATAATAACAGTTATTGAAATAATTCATACAGAACTCTGAACCTTGAATCCCATTATAATCTTCCAGGAAGTGTAGTTCAGAAAAATTCCCACGGTTAAAAATTTCCAAAATGGTCGCCCTCGGAATATACTTCAGCAAATCGAAAAGTTAAATCTATCTAATGGCACTTTTAACCTATTGCTAAACTAACGTATTGATGATAATATACATTTTACATGCTTTTGTGACATGTTAGTGATGTTAATACTTGAATATGTTTGATATTAAAAACGCACATTTTATGCAACACTCGGGTGGAACAGGTTAACCTGCTGGTTGTGTGTCCCATTCACAGCTCAGTAAAAGAGAAGTGCTCCATCCGTCTCGACTCCCGTGTCCGTTATTCACACAGGACAGAAACACAGTGGTCACATTTGCTTCACTGATTCTAAAAAAAAATTCTTTTCTTTAATAGGTTGAAGGTTCATCATCCTTACACAGCTTGCACAGGGAGATATCTTATGTCCCATATGTGATGAACAGAAGTAAGCTCAACACTGCAGTGATGAGTGAAATTATTGGTTCTGTGTTTCAGGTTCATGGTAGAGGGGTCTACAGTCAAATTGTGAACTTATCATTTAACAGCATCATAATTTTTTTTTGCTGTTTAGTGTTAGTCTCCTTGTATTTAAAGAAGGCTAGACGCCGCAGAGAGGGAAGACGACACACTGGAGTGGCAGGAGAGTCCAGGCTGGCAAAACAGCCAGATCTATCACAGTGTTTAGACGGTATATCACAGTGTTTAGAGCAGGGGTGCCCAACCTTTTTTGAACCAAGATCTACTTTTTAATTTGCCACCTAGCCGAGAGCTACCAGCCCAAATTTGTCCTACTCTCGGCTAAGATAAGATAAGATATTCCTTTATTGATCCCATTGGGGAAATTCAGGCATAATAGCAGCATGGGGGAAGGGGGGGGGGGTACAGGTAGTAAAAACAACACAAATGTCAATATAATTTACTATCTAACTAACTGAAAAATATATTCACAGTGTCATAAGGTGCATAAGGCTAGTATTAGTAGTAATAGTATTACCCATTCAATATGCACATGACAGAAAATATTATATGCCATATAATATTTTCTTTCATGTGCATATTGAATGGGTAATACTATTACTACTAATACTAGCCTTATGCACCTTATGACACTGTGAATACTGTGAATATATTTTTCAGTTAGTTAGATTCTAACTAACTGAAAAATATATTCACAGTATTCAGGGTCTATCACAGTGTTTGTAGGGTCTATCACAGTGTTTAGAGGGTATATTACAGTGTTTAGATGGTCTATCACACCCTCTAAACACTGATAGACCCTCTAAACACTGTGACAGACCCTCTAAACACTGTGACAGACCCTCTAAACACTGTGACAGACCCGACAAACACTGTGATAGACCCTCTAAACACTGATAGACTCTCTAAACACTGTGATAGACTCTCTAATCACTGATAGACCCTCTAAACACTGTGATAGACCCTCTAAACACTGTGATAGACCCTCTAAACACTGATATACCCTCTAAACACTGTGACAGACCCTCTAAACACTGTGACAGACCCTCTAAACAATGTGATAGACCCTCTAAACACTGTGATAGACCCTCTAAACACTGTGATAGACCCTCTAAACACTGTGTTCATAAAATAAATGTTATGCTGTTTCTAACGCAGGGCCTTCATTTTCTTCTCTCTGATTTAGATTTCTCGTCTGGCTTTGGTAGGAGGCACCAATTCAGAGAACCTGATCAGACTGATGTTGAAAACTGCTATGACCAACGCCCTGGCCAGTGGGTTCAACTGGGCTGGAAAGAAAGACAAGCGTTGTTCAGAAAGCAAGAAGCCATTCAAGCACACAACACTATAAGCCTGCATGTTTGGTGAGCTTCCTCCCCTGCAAACTACTTCATAGGTTAAGTTTAGGTAGTGAGGCATGACTGTCTGCTGGTGATTCAGAATATAATTATGCTGTTGCAAAAACTTTAAAAAAGTGTTTTGTTGGAATAATGTGATGAAAGTGCAACCTATAAGAAATGGACAATGTAATTGGTGAGCTTTAGAGGTGCATGGATACACATTGTATTGCCTAGATGGTGTCAGGCTAGGCGATTGCTTCTCTTTCCTGTCCAGTCTAACTGGATGCTGACTGTAGCTTGTTACTGTAGACCTACAGAGTGAGTAATTGAGTGATTAAAAAAAATCACACTCGTGTGAAGTGAGGGGTGCTCTTATCATCGTACATCATCTCACCTCTCTTCTTCACTTTTTTATTTTTGTGTCTATCAGCTGCTGCTCGACAGTTTGACCCCAAGCTGACCGACCAGGACTACAGCGAAACTGTCAAGAAGTGGCTTCGTTATGCGCCAGACCGGGATGGAGGCATCTCAAGGAACCGAAGTGACTTAAGTCAAGCGAACCAGAGTCAAACTTAGGGTACCCCAGCACACACTGTTTCCCTGGTTCATACAGTACAAGGAATTACCCTCATGGACACTGTTCTTCCATGGACGGCATCTACTTGAATGACTTGCTGCTTCAGCCTGTTCTTGCTGTGTTTTTATTTTTTTATTTTTAATTTTAACCTTTATTTACCCAGGGTAGGTTCGCTGAGCACGGATGCTCTTTTCCAGCTACGCCCTGCTTCACATTCACAGAGTTCCATTCACACCTGGGAGCTGCCCAGTACAACCACAGTCTGACACTGTTGGCCACTGAGCAACTCCACTGGAGCAGTTGGGGGTTTAGTGCCTTGCTCAAGGGAACTTCAGCGGTTGGTGTTAAGGGTATGGGAGAGAGTTATATGGGAGAGAGTTATAGAAACATTAGGGGTGTAACGGTACACAAAATCCACGGTTCGGTACGTACCTCGGTTTTGAAGTCACGGTTCGGTATTATTTTCGGTACAGTGGGGGGGGGGGGGGGGGGGATACAAAAAGCTTTTCATTTATCTATTTATTTAACTGTATTAAACAATATAAAACGAATTGGCCATAATTGACTGAGCAAACTAATGCTTACTGCTGTAACCTACTAATAACACTTAAGTAAATCTGAAGATTATTATATAGCAGATGCCTTGGAGGATAAGTCGTGGACAACTGTAGATCATCTGAGCTCCACTGTGTTTAAATTCAAATCCTCTGCCATTGTTATTTAACCCTTGTGTCTGAAAACTAAAGTATTATACTCTTATTAGGGGACTAAATTGAAAAACTCCATAAAAAGATTATGTTGAAATAATTTCCCACTTTCTTTTCCAAAAATATTTTATTCAACTTCAGCCCTGATCATAACCATTTTTTATATTTTTTTTGTAATGAAATACTCCCACTTTTCTGAAAAGAGTTGTTAAATATGACAAAAAAAACAATATGTGGTGGTTATGATCGGGCTGAAGTTGAATAAACAATTTATGAAAGAGAGTAAAAAAAAAATACAAGATAATTAAAAGATTATGCCACATATTATATTGGCTACAAACATAATTACTGCAAAGTTATCAAACAAATAAGAATCTGATCAGACACAAGGGTTAAGTTGTTGTTCCCTTTCTAATTTCCTCAAAAACATCTAGTCTAGTTAATGTGATCAATATTATTTGACAATTGATGCTTTAATTTATAGTTAAAATGATTGAGACAACGCAATCTTGTCTTCGTTGTGCATGAATGCGTGTTCTCACCACACACGATACGTGTGTCACTATTCTGGCAGTGGCTATATATAGTATTGTTAATGAAAGGTCTGTTATAAGGTCTGTTATTTAATGTTTGTGTAAAAGGTTAACTGGTCACTGTGGAAGTATGATGAGAAAAAAAGAAATTGAAAGAAAAAAATAAATTTTTATATTAAAGCCATGTTGTCATTTTTGTTCACACATTTTTGGAAATATGTGACTGGGCATGGGGGCGCGGGACTTGTTGAGGTAAGGTCAAATTTTTTTTTTTTACATATTGTGAAAGTACAGATTCATACCTTAAAAATAAGCCATCACTTGAACATTTTGGTGGGATATTTTGCAAGCTACATCCTATAAATCATGGTGATATCAGTAAACGCATTCAGAGATGAATGGTCTTCGAACTTGTGGAGAGGTTCACACCTGTGATTTAATCAACTACAACCCTACCCAGAATGCATTGTATTCCATGGCCCCCCTCTCTCTGGGGACATTAACACCTTGCATCAGGCTCTTTTGTTATGGCAATGACTCTGTCTTGTGGCAAGTTGTTGTGACAGTTGAAGTGTAAGTCTAAAAGCCTTGTAAGTCTAAAAGCTCATATTACTCATATTTCGGAATTATAACCACTCAAATCTGTGTTTGTTTGATACAACATCTTTTTTCATCGAGAAAAAACGGATAAATAGTTTTTTTTACCATATTTCTACACATTTCCGCTGCCACATTACATTTATGAAATCTCGACGAAATACATCTGAATAAGAATTTAAAAAAAATTAAAGATTCGATGACTAATTCGGCCAGAAACGGCTTTGAGGCGAAGCGTTACTAAGCGCTCATAGATACCTAAAAGTCCTGGTAGTGAAAGGGTTAACCTTCTGTAGTGTGGTAGTGAAAAGTTAACCTTCTGTTGTGTGGTAGTGAAAGGGTTAACCTTCTGTAGTGTGGTAGTGAAAGGTTAACCGTCTGTAGTGTGGTAGTGAAAGGTTAACCTTCTGTAGTGTGGCAGTGAAAGGGTTAACGCGCGCCACATCTCTCCTGCCTCGCGCTGCACCACCAAGCACCAAGCACCAAGCAGCAGCAGCACCAGCAGCATGCCCTGTACATTGTAACGTCAACACAGCCCAGCTGTCAACTATGTTATTTAGATGTATTTAGCCATTAGGTTGCAAAAAATGCACCCTAACGAAATTTGTTCGCTCATAAAATTCTAACTGTGTTTTAATGGTTTTTAATTAAGTTAAAACACGCGTTTTATAGCGGCCGTCAATGCCTCTTTTTTTATCTTTTTTATTTAGACACTGCGTTACGTTGCTTATAACTTATAACATTAAGATAGTGTATTAACATTGTTATTCTCTCTCTGAGAAAGGAGAGCTAAATAATGTGTCTGTGTGTTAACACCTCTTAAGTACCAGTACTTGCTAACCGGACAGGCCGCACAGCCCGCGCGTGTAGTTTTTCTCCTCACAGAGAAAATCCTTGTGGAACTATTATAACAATAATTACCTCATTTACAAGTTGTATTTAAGTTTGCAAATAAGGGCAAATAAGGGAACACATTAATGACAGTACAAATATGTAAAACAAATCAAGATTTCGATTTTTTGGATTTTCTGAACAGCCAGACATTTTCTTCATTTCAGAGCACCTCCCCCTTGCGAATCAAATCGGGTTTGGTCACGTCGAGTCATATAAGAATTTTGAACAACAATAGTGTGTTTAACAGCAGGAAAAAAACATGTAATGTTATGATGTATACATATCAGCAGAAATATTTTAATGTAAAATGTACATTAATCAGTATTGATTCCTTAACTTTACAAGTTACAAGTAGATGTACAAGTTACAAATGTACAAGTAGATTACCATTTAGATTATGGTTGAATAAACATTGATGCCTAACATTGATTCAATATAAAATCAACTAAAAAGTGCATGTAGATTACCATTTAGATGATGGTTGAATCAACATTTATATAGTATCAGTTATGGTTGACACCTAACGTTGATTCAACATGTAAGTCATAGACAACGATTTGTATAATTTCGATGTCAGGCTTCAACATAGATTCAGTATTTCTGCCTAACCCTATTTCAACGTTGATTCACAATTTTTTTGCTATCTGGGATAGTGACTATGAAGTAAGCTTGATAGAAATAGTAATTGACCCGAGAACTTAGCGAGTTTAGCACCTCGCTGGGGGATATCGGGCGGCCACAGGGTTCTATCTCGAGTAGGTGATCTGAGATAGATAAGAGACAACCCATCGGCATTCAACACAGTGTCTCTGGTTCATTAGCCAAACGCTAAGCTACCGCAGATATTTCTGGGATAACCCGTTTTGTAGCAGAGCCCATTCCTTTATCCGGCGCATTAATCAACTGCTCAACTATCGCATGTATTTCTGGAATAACCCGTTTGGTAGCAGAGTATATCCCTTGCACGCTCGCTTGTCTGGTGCTCTCCGGTGTTGATGTCCGTCCTTGTCTGTGTTCAACGCCGAAGAGAAAGCCACTCCCCGTTGCACCTCGCGATGAATGAATTCTTCTTCTCTTGATATCCTTCCTGTTCCGCGACCACCACCACCGCCGCCTGCCGGCACTTGTAATCCTGTCTCGCTATGAAGCCAATGTTATTAAGGGAGGAGGATCAAAGAGCAGCCAGTTAATAGTCAAAGTCAAGGAGGGATGATCAAAGAGAACCGCACGTTAAATGTCCACAACGTCCTCCTGAACACGGGGAATGCAAAAGATTATGTTAGTCAATCTGAATAATAGCCAGACATATTCAGGTTGCTACACTGTAGTATAGGCATAGTAGCAAAAATAATAGTGAAATACAGTAAGTAAAAAGTTTGCATTTAGTTATTAGGTCCCAGACAGCCAAAAGATGCAGAGCATAAGGAACTTGAGGGTGAGTAATTAAGACCATTGTCCGGAGGTAGGAGGGAGCCTTTCCCCTCATCACGGGTAAACCAGCTAGCAGTGCATTGCAATAGTCGAGACATGGCTGTTGATTGCAGATGGAGTTGGATGCTTTTTTGTCAAGCACTACACCTAGGTTATTGGTAGTCGGGCACAGAGCCATTGCTACGATTCAGTTTGAGGTGATTGGTCATCATCCAGGCAGAAATGTTGGACAGGCAGGCCACGATCCATTCATATACTTGGGTATCTGAAGGCGGAAAGGACAGAAATAGTTGAGTGCCATCAGCATAGCAGTGGTATGAGAAGGCATGAGAAGTGATTATGTTACCCAGAGATTTGGTGCATAGAGAGAAGAGGAGGGGTCCAAGGGCAGAGCCCTGGGGGACACCAAGCTGTATGGTGCAGGGGTGGGGGTGATAGGGTGACTTTCCATGATACTTGGTAGGAGCGGTCATTGAGGTAGGATGACAGACCTTCCAGCGCAGAACTTACAACTCTCTCCTACAAGGGATTTGGGGAGGATCTGATGGTTGAATGTGTTGAAGACTGCTGACAGGTCCAGGAGAATCAGGACAGAGGAGAGGCCTTTCACTCTTGATAACTCAAGAGGCTCTGTGACTGCTATGAGGGCCGTCTCTGTGGAGTGACCAGTCTTACCAGTCTTGACTGATTTGTATCTAGGAGGTTGTTCTGTGGTTCAAGTGATTTAGAGAGAAAAGAGAGAAGAGAGTTGTAAACAGTGAAGGCTGTAGATATGTATACATATATATGCAAGATAGTTTATACGGTGTGGTGAGTGTGTGTGAGAGAGAGCACCCTCCCCAGAGGGAAGGAGGACAAACAGTCCATGATTGGGGTGAGAGGTGTCCTTGACAATACTGCATGCCTTCCTCAGACATAATTTGTGTTGAATAGTCTCAATTGCAGGGAGTATGTACCAGTGATGCGTTGGGCGGTTTTCACCACCCTCTTCAGTGCTTTCCGGTCCGAGGCAGTGAAGTTGCCATACCAGATTGTGATGCAGAGTATGCTTTCTATGGTACACCAGTAGAAGTTCACCAGAATCGTTGGAGAAAGGTGGGCTTTCCTTAGTCTCCTCAAGAAGAAGAAGAAAAATGCTGGTGAGCCTTCTTGACCAGTGACAAGGTGTTGAGGGTCCAAAATAGGTCCTTTGAGATGTGGACACCCAGGAATTTGAAGCTGGAGACACACTCAACCTCCGTCCCTTGATATGGATGGGGCGTGCATGCCAGTTCTAGTCTTCCTGAAGTCCACGATGAGCTCCTTGGTTTTCTTGGTGTTGAGGGCCAGGTTGTTGTCGGTGCACCACAGCGCCAGATGCTGGACCTCCTCCCTTTAGGCCAACTCATTGTTGTTTTTGAAGAGGCCCACCACTGTTGTGTTGTCTGCAAACTTGATAATGGTGTTGGTGCCATGTATATGAGTGCAGTCATGGGTGAAGAGGGAGTAGAAGAGCAGGCTCAGCACACAGCCCTGCAGGATGCCGGTGTTCAGGGTGAGGGTGGAGGAGGTGAGAGAGAGAATGGGGATACACCTTCTGTCTCATTATGCAAAACACGCCCATTTTTGTTTGATTTATTGTAGCCACGCCCCCTTTTGAGATGATGTATGCCCCTAATTACTGCCCCCTTTTCTGATTGGTCGAGGGGTTCAAGGAGGCGGGACTTCCGGTTTTGGAGGGGAGGGACATCCGGTTTAGGAAGGGGTGGGGTTTTCAGAATTTTCAGAATCTTTTCAAAATAAATTTTTTTTGTCATATTGTAAATAAAAGTTTCAGAATAAAGTTTCAGAATACATTTATGTGGACATAAATAAACATTTCAAATGTGTGTGTGTGTGTGTGTGTGTGTGTGTGTGTGTGTGTGTGTGTGTGTGTGTGTGTGTGTGTGTGTGTGTGTGTGTGTGTGTGTGTGTGTGTGTGTGTGTGTGTGATTTAAGAAAATTACAATGTGTGTAGGGGAATTAAGATAAATACAATGTGTCTATAAGTGGAGAATGTCTTCTTCCATGTGTGTGTGTGTGTGTGTGTGTGTGTGTGTGTGTGTGTGTGTGTGTGTGTGTGTGTGTGTGTGTGTGTGTGTGTGTGTGTGTGTGTGTGTGTGTGATTTAAGAAAATTACAATGTGTGTAGGGGGAATTAAGAAAAATACAAAGTGTGTATGTGTAGGGGAATATTTTTAAGAAAAATACAATGTGTCTATAAGTGGAGAATGGTTTCATGGAGAACCCCCCATGAACGAGTTTGAATGTACCCCAAAATGCCCATGTGGCCTGCATGTACGAGTTTGTTTAAGCAGAAAATGCCCATGTGGCCTGCATCTCCCCCTATGAAGGCTGGTTGTTCACTAGCCTCTCTGTCAAACTGAATATCTCTCTGTCAAACTGGGACCCCTCGCTGTTTCTCAGTAGACTGAATATCTCTCTGTCAGTTTGCTGTTTCGGAAATGACAGCCCCCTTCGCTGTCACAGAAGGAGGCGGGAGAAATGACGTAGCTCATCGAATCAGGCAGCCTGAAACTTCTGTCAGACTCCCTGGTGAGTATTGATTTACGAGTTTAGAAGGCGGGAGAAACGAAAGAGATCGGCGAATCACTAAGTCTAAAAATTCTGTCAAGCGGGGCCATGTATTTATGACTTTTGTCAGACTTCCTCTTTTTTTCAGGGATGCAGCTTCTGTCAGTGCCAATAGATTTACGACCTTGTAAGTCCAACTTCCCCTTTCTGGGGAAAAGCTTACGGCCCCCAAGGTGTGTGTGTGGGCGTTTAAGTTTAAGTTTATTTGGGGTCTTCCTGGGGTCCATAACACATAAAATACAGTTACAGACTTATACACTCACAACATTTACATGTCATACAGACAATTAAAACAACAATAAAAACCCTTATACACTCATAACATTTACATGTCATACAGACAATTAAAACAACAATAAAAACCCTTATACACTCACAACATTTACATGTCATACAGACAATTAAAACAACAATAAAAACCCTAATCAAATTCATAATACAATATAAAAATATATACTCCTTATGAATGAATTCATAATACAATACAATAATACCTACTCATAATTAATTCATAATACAATACAGCATAATATACTATTTAGCTTTTACATACATTATCTATGTTCATATCAGCCAATTATACAATATTTTAATAATATATCCCTATCAGACACATGCCTTTTCATCCATATATACCTATCTCTTTATCAGACACATACATTTTAATTTACGTTCACACTATCTAATAGGCTAATTAGGGAATGTCAATTTATTTGGTTGAAAATGTTGTTTTACCACGATTTTGAAACAACATTTACTATTCTCCTGCTTAACATGTCTGGGAAGAGAGTTCCATTCCTGCATACCACGGAACATGACAGTTCGCTTCATTGCATTCGACCTCACTTTTGGAAGTGTAAAACCTCGTGCAGAAGCATGTCTGGTGGAATGGTTGTGTCTGTCGAGACTTATTGATAAATTGTTATATAAAATTGAGGGGATCTTTGTAACAAGAATATTCCTAGTGAATACAAGGAGTGAGCAGAGTAATTTATGTTTGACAAGTAACCAAGTTAAACAACTGTGCATCGCTGCAACATTAGTTCTGTACTCACAGCGAAGCGCTATACGTGCTGCTTTGTTTTGTACCTGTTATGGTTTGTAACCGACCCCAATCGCACAACACAAGACAGGTATGAGAGTAAGCCAAGAACTGGGCATTTATTGAATACAAACAGAAAGCGGCACTGTCCCTTTAAGGGAGAACACAAAATACTGGAAAACAAGAACTTGGGAAAATAGGCACTGTGCCTTTAAGGGGGAACACAAAACACTGGAAAACAAGAACTAGGGAAAAAGGGCAAAGTGCCTTTAAGAAGCGAGCTGGCTAAGGGGAAGGCTAAGGGAAAGGCTAAAGGACAGGTCCAGGGCAAGGGACAGGGCAGGAACAGGGGCACTGGAGGGGGGAACAGGAACAGAGGCCCGCGGGGGCGGGCTGGAGACAGGGACAGAGAAAACAGGGTTAAGGCCTTGGACAGGGCGAGGGACAGGGGCACTGGAGAGGGGAACAGGGAAGGGGCTAGCAGAGGGAAAGGGTAGCTGCCAGGGCACTGATAGCTACAGGGCCTATGCTAGCTGTACTGCTACATTAACATAGAGGCTGCGCTAGCTGCCGGAGCTAGGCTAGCAGACAGGGCTGGAACAGGGGCACTGGAGAGGGGAACAGGGAAGGGGCTAGCAGAGGGAAAGGGTAGCTGCCAGGGCACTGATAGCTACAGGGCCTATGCTAGCTGTACTGCTACATTAACATAGAGGCTGCGCTAGCTGCCGGAGCTAGGCTGGCAGACAGGGCTGGACCAGCATGAGAGAACAAGCTAGCTGGAAGGACAGTCCTAGCTGTGGGGAACTGACCTTGCTAGCTGAAGGGGCAGTCCTAGCAGTGGGGAAAACTGACCTTGCTAGCTGAAGGGGCAGTCCTAGCAGTGGGAGAAAACTGACCTTGCTAGCTGAAGGGGCAGTCCTAGCAGTGGGAGAAAACTGACCTTGCTAGCTGAAGGGGCAGTCCTAGCAGTGGGAGAAAACTGACCTTGCTAGCTGAAGGGGCAGTCCTAGCAGTGGGAAAACTGACCTTGCTAGCTGAAGGGGCAGTCCTAGCAGTGGGAGAAAACTGACCTTGCTAGCTGAAGGGGCAGTCCTAGCAGTGGGAGAAAACTGACCTTGCTAGCTGAAGGGGCAGTCCTAGCAGTGGGAGAAAACTGACCTTGCTAGCTGAAGGGGCAGTCCTAGCAGTGGGGAAAACTACACAAAAAGGAGGCCATGCAGAGGGACCGGGTTAGCTGCCTGGGCATGGCTAGCTACAGGGCCTATGCTAGCTGCAAGGGCTGCATTAACATAGAGGCTGTGCTAGCAGCCGGGGCTAAGCTAGCAGACTGGGGCCATGCTGGTAGTAGAGGCCTAGCAAGCTGCAGGGGAGCTAACGAGGCTAACAAGGAAGCTACAGGGGAGTCAACAGGCTAACAGGGGAGCTAACAGGGAAGCTAACAGGGGAGTCAACAGGGGAACTAACAAGGCTAACAGGGGAGCTAACAGGGGAGACTAACAGGCTAACAGGGGAGCTAACAGGGAAGCTAACAGGGGAGCTAACAAAGCTAACAGGGGAGCTAACAGGGGAGACAAGGGCCATAGCTGCTTACAGGGATGGAGTAGGAGGGCGCAGGCTAGACGTCTGGAGTGGGGCGCGTCGGCTTGGAGAACGCGCCGGTTCGGAGAGCGCGCCGGCTCGGAGAGACGCATCCTCCCGTAGAGAATTAGAGAGCGATGCGCGTCTGGAGTGGTAGCGCGCCGGCTAAACGTCTGAAGTGGTGCGCGTCGACTTGGAGAACGCGCCGGTTCGGAGAGCGCATCTGGCGCGGGGTCTGGAGTGGTGCGCGTCTGCTTGGAGAACGCGCCGGTTCGGAGAGCGCATCTGGCGCGGGGTCTGGAGTGGTGCGCGTCTGCTTGGAGAACGCGCCGGTTCGGAGAGCGCATCTGGCGCGGGGTCTGGAGTGGTGCGCGTCTGCTTGGAGAACGCGCCGGTTCGGAGAGCGCACCTGGCGCGGGGTCTGGAGTGGTGCGCGTCTGCTTGGAGAACGCACCGGTTCGGAGAGCGCATCTGGCGCGGGGTCTGGAGTGGTGCGCGTCTGCTTGGAGAACGCGCCGGTTCGGAGAGCGCATCTGGCGCGGGGTCTGGAGTGGTGCGCGTCTGCTTGGAGAACGCGCCGGTTCGGAGAGCGCATCTGGCGCGGGGTCTGGAGTGGTGCGCGTCTGCTTGGAGAACGCGCCGGTTCGGAGAGCGCATCTGGCGCGGGGTCTGGAGTGGAACACTGGAATACCTCCCGTAAAGAATTAGAGAGCGCAGTACTGTGTCCCACTCCAGGCAAACGGCGACAGGTGGCGAAGGCTTGCACCTCGTCTCACGCCGGAGATGAAACAGCATACAGACAGATAGGGAAATCTCCCGTAGGAGCTTACAGATAGAGAATCTCCCGTAGGAGTTTGCAGAACGACCCGACGAGGACTGGGGGGGAGATCGAGCTATTTAAAGCCCACTGGGGCGCTAATTAGAACACACATCAGGTGCGAGATAGTAATTGATACTTGACTAGAAGTGTGTGTTCGGCACGGACCAATCAAACACATAATGACAGGTAGTCCAAGGGTGTGGGCTGCTGAAGAGCAGACGAGAGTAAACGAACGCGAGGGTGGGGGCTGGAGAGGTGAGGAGACAGGGAATCAAAGGTCCAGGGAACAGGAATTAAAGGTGCAGGGAAGAGGCGAACCTCACAGTACCATTTGTAATTTTTTCAGTTTATTCGTCGTTACATTCGACCATACTGCAGGACAATAGTCAAGATTTGACAAAACCAGAGCTTGAATTACCTGTTTGATAGAATTTAGTGGTAACAAATGAGCACATCTTTTAACAACAGAAATCCCTCTTCCCATTTTCACTACTATATTGTTTATATGGTGTGACCATGACAATTTACTGTCTAATGTTACCCCTAGGAGTTTAGTCTCCTGGACTTGATTAATTACCACATCACTTATCAAAAGTTTCAAGACTGGGTTC
Organism: Notolepis coatsorum; assembly: GCF_963971535.1. Lineage (NCBI taxonomy): Eukaryota > Metazoa > Chordata > Actinopteri > Aulopiformes > Paralepididae > Notolepis > Notolepis coatsorum. The sequence goes on from NC_140177.1 coordinate 99,596,256, forward strand.
GTTCTTAGAGTATGGTTTGAACCGAAAATGATGCTACTTGTCTTTGATATGTTTAGAACTAGTTTGTTATTCTTTATCCATTCCATCACTGATTGCAACTCTGCCTTTAGGACCGTATTTAATTCATTGGCTGTTGAGGCTGATGTGTAAATCGTTGAATCATCCGCATACATAGAAATATAGGACTTATTTAGGACAAGAGGCATGTCATTTGTAAATATGGTGTAGAGCAAAGGCCCAAGGCAACTTCCTTGGGGTACTCCACACCTTACCGTTTTAACTTCTGAGTAACTCCCATTAAAAAAAACTATTTGTTTCCGGTTTGCTAAATAAGTTTGCATCCAAGATAGTGCAGATGAGGAGAAACCGTAACATTCAAGTTTTTTAAGTACGAATTTGTGATCTATGATGTCGAATGCTGCAGTAAAATCAAGCAAGACAGCTCCAACCATTTTCTTTTTATCTATCTCTTTCAGCCAATCATCCATCATTTGGGTTAATGCAGTCGCTGTTGAATGTCCTTCACGATATGCATGTTGAAAATCAGTGGTCAATGTGTGTGTGTGTGTGTGTGTGTGTGTGTGTGTGTGTGTGTGTGTGTGTGTGTGTGTGTGTGTGTGATTATTTTAGTTATATTGATGTAATGTGTCTATATTTTAGTTTCTTGGAGAATATCATAATCTTTAAGCACTTGTGTTCAGAAAATATGCAAATAAAATAAACGAAATGAATAATAGGCTGATGTTGTTTGAAAAAGAGTGATAACTTGTAAACAGGGGTTCTAACTAACCACAATAAGTATGTGTGTATGTATGTATGTATGTATGTATGTATGTATGTATGTATGTATGTATGTATGTATGTATGTATGTATGTATGTATGTATGTATGTATGTATGTATGTATGTATGTATGTATGTATGTATGTATGTATGTATGTATGTATGTAGTATGTATGTATGTATGTATGTATGTATGTATGTATGTATGTATGTATGTATGTATGTATGTGTGTGTGTGTGTGTGTGTGTATGTATGTATGTATGTATGTATGTATGTATGTATGTATGTATGTATGTATGTATGTATGTATGTATGTATGTATGTATGTATGTATGTATGTATGTATGTATGTATGTATGTATGTATGTATGTATGTATGTATGTATGTATGTATGTAATATGTAGTGTTTGTGTGTGTGTGTGTGTGTGTGTCTGTGTGTGTGTGTGTGTGTGGAGGATTGTTTTTTTTTAAGAAAAATACAATGTGTCTATAAAGTGTAGAATATCACAATCTTTAGACACTTGTGTTCGGAAAATATAAGTGTAGATAAACAAAAGTATCATAGAAACCTGTTACAGCATGGTGTTTTGCCAACGGGGGACAGGGCTAGTGTTTAAGTCATATGCATGAGGCTAGGTTCTCCTAGATGGCTGCATCACAGAGGTGAGGGGCTGATTACAACCATCCCAATGTGTCATAGTAATTAGGTTTCGGTGAAGCGTTTTATTTCAAATAGATTATTTAAAAAAAGGTAGCATTACAGTGTTATGTATTATTGTACACATTAATTATTACAGTTAAAGATATGAGTATAAAAGTTATACGTGATAGTGTGCTGAAAATATAAACTTCAGAAAAGATGTGTGTGTGTGTGTGTGTGTGTGTGTGTGTGTGTGTGTGTGTGTGTGTGTGTGTGTGTGTGTGTGTGTGTGTGTGTGTGTGTGTGTGTGTGCGTGCGTGCGTGCGTGCGTGCGTGCGTGCGTGCGTGCGTGCGTGCGTGCGTGCGTGCGTGCGTGCGTGTGTGTGTGTGTGTGTGTGTGTGTGTGTGTGTGTGTGTGTGTGTGTGTGTGTGTGTGTGTGTGGGGGGGTGAATTGGGCCCCTCTTAGGTGTTAAAACACCCCATGGTGGCTAGCAGTTTAAGGGACATGCAGACTTAGAGCAAAACTCTGTAGAACATTATAGTCATATCAAAATGATCTATCATAGAACTTATGCAACGTTATGACCACTATTTAAACCAGATACTAAAAATGTACGGATTAGATTCCAAGTCCAGTGTAACCTCAGACCTACTCATAATGGCTAAGGATAATAAAACATTCTATTATTCTAACCTATATGGGCTGATTTAACCATAACTAACTTACAGTCATGCATTTTTCCTAATAAACTAATTTACACTATAGCATGCAACACTTTGATGAATATTGTTACACAGCTGACAGAGTTGTATTATAATTATAATTTGGATAAAAGCGTCAGCTAAATGACTAAATGTAAATGTAAATGTTGTAATACCAACTATTTGACTGTTTTGAGACACAGTGGTGACCATGCAACAGAGATAACTGTAATTATTATTACTTATTTCATATTTCGTAAAACAAATACAATGTATTAAGATATAAATAGAGCAATGCCATAGAGATATTAGAGTCTTTGACAAGGTTAAGTGGTTACAGATCAGAGAAAGACTTGTTTACATCAGAGTCCCCCATTTTCAATTCATCAGGGCCTATATGACATACATGACATACAGATAGACAGTACTGCTACATCCATACAGTTAGGACATACCAGACTGCAAATACAGCAATGTTTGTGATACAAAACAATAGAAAATAGTCCAGAAAATATGTATGTGTCTGTCCAAGCTGCTTTAACTGTTTCAATAAGGTATTTCATATGTCTTAAATTAATAAATTAAGACTTATTTTTGGATATAGATCACTCACCCTTCAAAGCATGAATGTCCTTAGACTGTTTCAATGGTACACCTGTATTTATAATGCATTTATAGGTCAACTACCTTTTTTTTACCACGGTTCAAACCTCAGCAACACATCAAACCCAAATTATATGTCACAGTATCCAGAAAATAGCACAGAGTTTGGGGAAAAGGCCTTCTATGCTAGCTAGGCCTGTAAAGGATTTAAAAAAAAAACGTTGAAACTGTAGGCCCTTCACCACCCTATCTGATTTTAAAGTTCAAATTAAGGGCATTTTAAAGAATGAGACCATTCAATATAGTTTGCTCCACCTCAAATATATGTCTCAGGCTGCTTTTTGTGTATTTTTAGGTCTTTGTTGTTGCTGTCATTTGGAGCCAGGGCCCCGTTCCCCGTACCTGGTTCAACTAAGTCGATCAAGATGTCATTATCCAGATTCAGTTAACCCGATGTTTGAAGCCGGGATTTTCCTGTTCCTCGAAGGTGGATTCAGTCTCGTTAACTCAAGCCAGACTTGAGACCCAGGATAAGTGCGCGTGCCCGCCTCAGCCGAGAAGGCAGCAAGTGTCGAGAGCAGAGATCCTGATTCTCTAGCGGCATTGATTGATTAATTGATTTGAAACTTTAGTAACATATTGCAGTACGGCTCAATCGCCTCGCCGACAAGTTAAATGCGTTATCTATAGGCTAATTTTAAGTCCCTCATTACCTCAATCAATCAGATTATATTTCTTTAAACTTGCCTGCTGGATTGAATAATCAAATGAGATCTTGCTAGCGAAAATAATTAGTTGAACTGTTATACAGAATAACGATACGGCTCTCTTCCCATTGATTGATGTATGGTCGATCTTTTACTAATCTCCACTGTGGTCTAACGGGTTCTTCTTTTGACTTTCACGCAGACGACCGGGGTTCGAAATCCGGTCTTTTCCTTCTTTTTGCGATGTAGGAATAATTCAATTTGGTGCACGTTGAGAGCTATATAAAGAATGACATCCTCAGTGCATGTAGATTTATAATATTTTAACTTACAACTAGGCTATTTTGGCGTATAATCATTAATATTATATTCCAAAAATTATATTGGAAACACGGGGATTCGAACACCGGTTGCTGGGTTGGCAGGATTGAGCACTACCGCTGCGCCACTGTGCCAGATGGGCTAAATTCATTGTTTATACATTAATGAACGAGAGACCCGTGTTTAGAATATCCTTTATTTTGAATGAAGTTTTCTCTCTTTATCCTCATTCATTAATGTGACGTCAACGGCTCATTCAATTTCTCAAATCCGTCAAACAGCGCATCTCATCAGACATCTTAATCCCAGTTACAATTAAAATAACCACATAATGTGTACATCGCACCGAGCGAGCGCCACGGTATATATAACGTGCATTATTTAGGACAAAGTGAATTTAGTATCAGTATTTTGGGTCTATTTTACATTTCAAAAGCCCCCTCTGGAAGAATGGAGCACAAAAACGTAATTCAGAATGGTATAAAGCAGATCCTAGACTGTGGGAATAATTTCAGGAAACGCGCTGTCACTTTCTTTGCGGGGCGTGGCTGTGCTTCATCCGGCTAACTTGAACTTAAACCCTGCTTTCGACCAGGCTCAAACTTTTGGATCTGTTGTCATGGTGATTTGGACAATCCAGGTACGGGGAGCCGGAAAGTCCGGCTTAAGTCAGACTTAACCGAAAGTTATCCGGCTAACTCAGTTAGCCGGATAACCAGGTCTAGCTAAGAAAGGGGGTCGATGATCTCAAATGACTACTTGGTAAAAGGTATAGCAACTTTCATGCAAGAATTAGGTGTTAAAAAAACCCACATGGTGGTGAGAAGTTTATCAGTCTAGAGCAGTGGTTCCCAACCGGTGGTACGCGTACCACTGACTAGTGGTACGTGGGTGGTCCCCAGGTGGTACGTGAAAAGAGTTTGAAAAGTTAAAAAAAAAAAAAAAAAAAAATGTTTTTTTATTTGTTTTATTATAAATTGTACAAGAAAACTGTACCCAAATAATGAATAATGCATAATCTGTAATAATGTAACCAAAATTGGGGGCATTCAAATTAAGTAATCATTTGCTGGCTATAAAAGGAGTTCAGCTTCCCGCCCCTCCGGCGCCGGACTGTCTGTCAGCTGTCAGGTGTTCATCTGAAGAAGAAAAAAAACTCTGAATCATCATCATTGTAGTGGCGCGCTGGCTAGCAAAACAACATTATTGAGATAAAAATCATTATGGATCAATGGCTGAGTCGAGCTGGTTCATCCAGAAACAACAGCACGGATGATACTGGCACTGCTGAATCAGGAGAACCTGTTCTCAAGAAAAAGAAAACGGAGAAGGTGACGATTCGGCATTTTGATGAACAGTATGTGCTCTCCGGGTTTACTGTCACGGCCACAGAGCCACCACAGCCAATGAGTTTCATCTGTGGCGCCGTGCTTTCTAATAATAGCATGAAACCATCACATTTACATCGGCACCTCAGTACTAAACATCCCTCCTGTGTGGGTAAGCCTGCAGAGTTTTTCCACCAAAAGCTGGCTGAATTTAAAGAAAGCGACATCGGTCTCAACCAAGGCCTTGGAGGCATCTTATGCCGTGTCGCTACTCGTGGCTAAATCGAAAAAGCCATTTACCATAGCCGAAGAGCTCATCTTGCCTGCTGCTATAATTCTCGCAGAAACTATGCTCGATAAGAAAGCAGCTGATGTCCTCAAGAAAGTGCTGTTGTCAAATAATACTGTGTGCCATCGGATCGACGACATGGGAATTGACATTATTGACCAAGTGGTTGAAAATGTAAAGCATCTGGCATGTTCGCTTTGCAGTTGGATGAATCAACGGATGTCAGTGGGGAAGCACAACTGATTGCGTTTGTGCGTTACAAAGACACTTTGGAGATGAACGAGCACATTCTGTTTAGCAAGAAACTCACGGGGAGAACTACATGACTGGATGTTTTTAACGTTATTGACAATTTTTTCTCTCAACACAAGCTGGATTGGAAATACTGCTCTCATGTGTGCACAGACGGCGCTGCGGCGATGACCGGCAGAGTAAATGGATTAATGGCCCACATAAAAAAGGTAAACCCTGACGTCACATGGATGCACTGTATGATTCACAGAGAAGCACTCGCTAGCAAGAGAATGAGTCCAGAGTTAAATGATGTTTTGAATGATGCCGTAAAAGTGGTCAACTTCATACAGTCCAGGCCTTTGAATCATAGACTGTTTCAGTCACTTTGTGAAGACGGTGGGTCAGAACATAAACAGCTCCTGCTTCACACCGACGTCCGGTGGTTATCCCGAGGGAAGACGTTACAGAGGCTGTTCGAGCTGCGCAATGAAGTGAGGGCATTTCTGTCTGAGCACACACACCCCCTTGTGGCGATGTTCGACGATGCAGACTGGGTAGCTCGGCTGGGATACCTCTCTGATATTTTCAGCAAACTCAACCAGCTGAATCTCTCTCTTCAGGGTAAAGACACAACTGTTCTTAGCTTGTATGACAAAGTGTGTGGATTCACGGAGAAGATCAGGCTCTGGCAGAGCAAATGTGAAAAAGGGAATACAAGTTGTTTCCTGCAGCTGAACGCATACATTGCTGCTGGTGAATGTGACAGAGCTGCAATTGTGAAAATAGTACACACACATTTGTCCAAGCTCAAGAATGAGTTCAACTCTTACTTCCCTGATATTGACAACAAGTCATCCACACTGGACTGGGTGCGTAATCCATTTGTGACATGCATTAACAGCAGCATTCCCGCCAGACTGCAAGAAGACCTCATAGATGTGTCCTCAGATAGGAGCCTGAAGATGAGGCACTCAAGCACACCACTGACACAGTTCTGGTGTGATGTGGAGAAGGAGTATCCTGAATTGGGGAAACATGCCCTGAATGAACTGTTGCCTTTTGGGTCCACATACCTGTGTGAGGTGACATTCTCTGCCATGACCCACATCAAAACTAAACACAGGAACAGACTCAACTTGGAGAATAACCTGGTCACAGCTGTTGCAACAATCTCCCCCAGACTTACAAAACTGATGAGAGAGAAACAGGCTCAAGTGTCACATTAATTGGTGAGTTACAAACGTTTCTTTTTTTAGTCTTTAAACCAGTGGTCTTTCCCTGAGATCTTTCCCTGAGAGTCCACATTACAGTTCTACTTTTGTTTTGATGTGAAAAGTGATGCTGCTTAAGATTACTGCACTTAGCACTGACTGAGAAAGTACATATTACAGTTCTACTTTATAAAATGCTAATTGTAAATATGTTTGGCAATGTTAATTAATAGGAGAAGGTCCACATTACAGTTCTACTTTTGTTTTGATGTGAAAAGTGATGCTGCATAAGATGACTGCACTTAGCACTGACTGAGAAAGTACACATTACAGTTCTACTTTATAAAATGCTAATTGTAAATATGTTTGTCAATGTTAATTAATAGGAGAAGGTTCACATTACAGTTCTACTTTTGTTTTGATGTGAAAAGTAATGCTGCATAAGATGACTGCACTTAGCACTGACTGAGAAAGTACAGATTACAGTTCTACTTTATAAAATGCTAATTGTAAATATGTTTGTCAATGTTAATAATATGAGAAAGTCCACATTACAGTTCTACTTTTGTTTTGATGTGAAAAGTGATGCTGCATAAGATGACTGCACTTAGCACTGACTGAGAAAGTACATATTACAGTTCTACGTTGACGTTTTAATGTTGGACCAAAGCATTGCATGTAATTAGAATACAGGCAAATAAAAGTAATTTAGTTTAAAGTACAATCTTGGCTGTCTTTTTCTCTCAATGCTTCAATAGGTAGATCTTGCCTTCACCAAAAAAAAAAAAGTTATCTTGGGCTTAAAAGGGTTGGTGACCACTGCTTTAAACAATGGCTATTATAATTTATATGATTAGTTATGATTGAATATATGATTTAAGTGTCACATTAATTGTCGCATTGGGTCACACAGACAAAAATCTCCTCTTCTCTATCTCTCCTCATCACTTCTCTCCTTCTTCCACTCCCAGGTTTTACCTTAGCTACACACACACACACAAACACACACACACACACACACACACACACTGGATGGGCCGCCATGTCAATTTTAATGTAGGGCCGCTGTGCCACGTATCGGCCGCCGTGCCAATTTTAATGTACGTGCCGATTTGACTATACACTGCTCTGTGCTGTCATGGTGGCTGGTGGCTATCCATGGTGAATGGTGTCTCAGAACTAAAGCTTTACTTCAATAAACTGCCAACCTGTGTGACCATGTGACATTATCCAGGTCTCACACACACACACACACACACACACACACACACACACACACACACACACACACACACACACACACACACACACACACACACACACACACACACACACACACACACACACACAGCCGGTCTGCCACAATATATAGACTTAATTTATTAATTATACATCCTGGGCATCACCACGATTGATTGCGTAGTAGGTGGTACTTTGGTTGGCTTGAAATGCTTTGGTGGTACAGTACTCAAAAAAGGTTGGGAACCACTGGTCTAGAGGACCTGTAGAGTTAGAGCAGAACTATGGAAGGGTTCACATAACATAATTATGTATAAAAGAAAAGGAGGTAATGTTTATGAATGTAGCATAGAACCACTAGAGTTGTTATTGTGTAACAATAATGCACAAAGTAGATTCAAGAGAACATGCAAATTATTTATTAATTTCAGACTACTTGTCTGAAAATTTGTCCTGTTCCCTGACCATATGACAGTCGAAGGAAACTCAAGATATTGTATGAGGTGTTTTTAAAGGGGCAAATTAACTATTTTTAGTAGATTTAATCAATAGTCAGAAGGATCTCTGCATGTAGGAGGATAATGCTATTTTGTCAAGGGTTGACATATAACAGCCCCCATGACACCTCACTCATTTGTAAGACAAACAGCTTGATGTTGTAATTACAGTGATTAGACTCGTTTGCCTGTTTTAATTTTTTTTATCAGGATGTATGGGGATACAAAATCTATATAATAATAAGTTGTATACCAACTGTCATGCATGAATGCAACTCTAATGTGCTACACAAGTAAAACAGACATAATATTTGCAAACAGCATTGTTCTAAACAGTGTATTACAAAATCTTTTTGTATCTACTATAGACAGTTTGTATTTATATCTTTGTTATATGAAAAACATGGATGCATCAGATTTAGCAGAAACTAGTTTCCATCTGTACACAGAGAACATGGTATCATATAATCCTAGTGAATTCTGAATTTTTATTGATTGTTTGAGTGTCAATTATAAACATATCAAATCATGAAACTGACCGATACAGTTGAAATAGACGTTTACACAATGATAAGGTAAAAACAATGTGTTTCATTACAGATGTATTTTAGAAGTTTAGTACGATCAAGCCCCAAAGGTCTCTCTCATATGACTGATCTAAGGTATATTATACAACTAGCACATTTCTGAATTACTTTGCAGAACAGTGTATAGTTAAAATTGTTTTTTAGCCACACTAAATAATAAGAAAGCCCCCCTGAGTTTTATGCTCTCAATATTTCAATATGCATTAAATCCTACAGTTACACACGATAGGAAATATTCAAACAGCTCAAAGATGATAGTTCTAAGACAAATACATTTTAACTCACTCACCATAGGTGAGTTAGTGTATAGTATGGCTAACATGTATGCAAGTAACATGAAGCCGTTATTTATTAGAGTTGTTGATACAATACTTCACATACCAATAAAATATTTATTAATTATGCAGAAAAAAGCTAAATGTAGAGTATTACCGACTGAGGTTGTTTGCTCCTAGTCCGCAGATGATTGAAGGAAATTCGTTTTAAGAACCGTTTAGCATGAAACACCATAAAACAAAAATGAATTGTATTCATTATAACCAGGAAAATAATACAATGTTAGGTGTTGTAGTGATTATAGTGTTCACAGATAGGAATGTATCCAGGAGGGGGTCCTTTATACATCAGTAACCCTGGACAGACTTGTGAAGTCAGAGACCATGATGTATCATTCACATTCAATTATCCAAATGTACTCAGTTTGTGTGAAATTTACTCTGCGAAATTTATTGTGTAGCAAAAACATTTCATATTGTTTCAGTGATGGCCTGGTTGATAGGTCTATTGTTGACTTGTCTTATTTGTACCTGAAAGTTTTGCTTCGTTCACACAATAAAGATGCTGTTTGTGTAAAAAAGTATGTATAATATCTGGACTGATTCACTGTGCCCCAGGTACCGATACACTGTACCCCGTTACAGGGGTATAGTGGATCGATTATATTTTATATGAAACACCTTAAAACAATGAGGCATTTCATTTATAATATCAAAACATGGAACTCTTATGTAGAATGATGTAAAAAGAGTTCTACTAATATATTTCACTTAAAAAAACGTGTACAGAAAGATAAATATCCGACCCCGGAGCCCCGTCTGAGTGTATACAGGTTCTCTACAGTATACCACATGAAATCCCATATGGTCTAGCGGTACGGATTCACTGGTTTCAACAGGGCGGCGTGGGTTCGACTCCTGCTAGGGGAATTACACCTTTTCTATAGATATCAAATGTGATGGTATGCTTTATTGTAACTGCTTGTCTGTTGGCTGTTTGCCTGTTTTATTGCAACACTGCTGTCAACGACATCTAAGAAGGGAGATCCCTTGAAAGGATCTGAGGTGCATTTTCGTCCTCTTGATAGTTTTTTACATATCTTTGCAAGGATATGTATGACTGTGTTGCATTCATTTATTTTAAATTGTTTAGAGTTTATGGTATTTATGGCTTATTCATGATTTATTGTGATACTTCTTCTTGAATTGTTTAAAGAAGATGTGTTTGTCCCAAGGGACATCAATGTGTGTTACAGGGCCTTACAAATAAATATGATCTGATTTGATAATGGTCCTAACAAATGTTAAAATGTTTTCATGCATTACATTTTAAAGGGGTCCAATTCACAGAGCTGAAGATAGTTACACAACTGGATAATATTTTTTATTTTTAAACATCTATAACTGTAAGGAGGAACTTAAAATCATTCAAAGCAAGTATTACACCTTGAGGTAGAAAAAAACGCAGTTGGGTATATTATAAAAATGTATTAAAGAATATTGCAGATCATGCTGTAACCTTTTTTATCAATAATATAAGCGTGCATAACATCAATAATATGGTTAATATCTAAAGATTCTAAACGGGGTACAGTGTATCAGTACCTGGGGCACAGTGAATCAGTCCAGATATTATACATTCTTTTTTACACAAACAGCATCTTTATTGTGTGAACGAAGCAAAACTTTCAGGTACAAATAAGACAAGTCAACAATAGACCTATCAACCAGGCCATCACTGAAACAATATGAAATGTTTTTGCTACACAATAAATTTCGCAGAGTAAATTTCACACAAACTGAGTACATTTGGATAATTGAATGTGAATGATACATCATGGCCTCTGACTTCACAAGTCTGTGCAGGGTTACTGATGTATAAAGGACCCCCTCCTGGATACATTCCTATCTGTGAACACTATAATCACTACAACACCTAACATTGTATTATTTTCCTGGTTATAATGAATACAATTCATCTTTGTTTTATGGTGTTTCATGCTAAACGGTTCTTAAAACGAATTTCCTTCAATCATCTGCGGACTAGGAGCAAACAACCTCCGACGGTAATACTCTACATTTAGCTTTTTTCTGCATAATTAATAAATATTTTATTGGTATGTGAAGTATTGTATGAACAACTCTAATAAATAATGGCTTTATGTTACTTTCATACATGTTAGCCATACTATACACCAGGGGTAGGCAACCCTAGGCACGCGTGCCTGCATAGGCACGCAGGGGCATTTGCATAGGCACAGGGGGCAGCAGTAAAAAAAAAAAAAATTATACATTTTTTTTTTTTTTTGCTTTGAAATATTATAGTGAAATATTTTGCACTGTTGTCGCATTTATCTTGTTGAAATCCTCCCACAGGTTCTTTTTACTACCACATATTTAATTGAGACCCTTTATTTGTTTATTATTTCAATTTAGCTGGAAATACATTGCTACATCATTCAGTAACATTTGCAGAGCCTTATAACAAAAACATTATTACGGTCACCATTGTGACCAGTGGGATTAATCAACAAATTTTATTATTTATTTTTCTATTTCATTGAACATTGCAAATTCTTTTTTACTCAAAATGTGAGTATTACCAAGTCAACTTGTGTTCTTAAAACAATGACAATAAACATAGTTTTATTAGGTTGAAATAATGTGGTTGTGTACTTTTCTATTAACTTATTATGGATTGAAAACTGAACCTTAATGCACAGTAACTGAACTCAATATTTTTAAGTTCTGGTAACTTATTATTATTATTTTTTTTAATGCGTAGTCTGCGATCAATCAAAACTTATTTACACGATATACCTCACATTCACCCTCCATTCACATCCTGGTGTTCTCCTGGTGTTCTCCATTAGGCCTGTAGGTGGAGCTATGACAGCACATGTACAGTAAACACACCGATGGTGTGTGATGTGTCCAAAAATGAATGGGCAAATGTGAGTGAAATGGTCGCACTGTATGCAGCTGTTTGTCTGCATTGCATTCCCCCCCCCAACTCAGATTTAGGGTTGATACAACCATCATAATAATATTGTTAATAATAACAATAACAATAATGATGTAATAATGTAAAAATTATCATAAAAAATACCTGATTATGAGAAAAAAAATTACGATGCATGAAATATTGTTGAGGCACACTAGTTACAACTATATTTCAGGCACTCCATGTCAAAAAGGTTGCTGACCCCTGCTATACACTAACTCACCTATGGTGAGTGAGTTAAAATGTATTTGTCTTAGAACTATCATCTTTGAGCTGTTTGAATATTTCCTATCGTGTGTAACTGTAGGATTTAATGCATATTGAAATATTGAGAGCATAAAACTCAGGGGGGCTTTCTTATTATTTAGTGTGGCTAAAAAACAATTTTAACTATACACTGTTCTGCAAAGTAATTCAGAAATGTGCTAGTTGTATAATATACCTTAGATCAGTCATATGAGAGAGACCTTTGGGACTTGATCGTACTAAACTTCTAAAATACATCTGTAATGAAACACATTGTTTTTACCTTATCATTGTGTAAACGTCTATTTTAACTGTATCGGTCAGTTTCATGATTTTATATGTTTATAATTGACACTCAAACAATCAATAAAATTCAGAATTCACTAGGATTATGTGATATCATGTTCTCTGTGTACAGATGGAAACTAGTTTCTGCTAAATCTGATGCATCCATGTTTTTCATATAACAAAGATATAAATACAAACTGTCTATAGTAGATACAAAAAGATTTTGTATTACACTGTTTAGAACAATGCTGTTTTCAAATATTATGTCTGTTTTACTTGTGTAGCACATTAGAGTTGCATTCATGCATGACAGTTGGTATACAACTTATTATTATATAGATTTTGTATCCCCATACATCCTGATAAAAAAAATGAAAACAGGCGACCAAATCTAATCACTGTAATTACAACATCAAGCTGTTTGTCTTACAAATGAGTGAGGTGTCATGGTGGGTGTTATATGTCAACCCTTGACAAAATAGCATTATCCTCCTACATGCAGAGATCCTTCTGACTATTGATTAAATCTACAAAAAATTGTTAATTCGCCCCTTTAAAAACACCTCATACAATATCTTGAGTTTCCTTCGACTGTCATATGGTCAGGGAACAGGAAACATTTTCAGACAAGTAGTCTGAAATTAATAAATAATTTGCATGTTCTCTTGAATCTACTTTGTGCATTATTGTTACACAATAACAACTCTAGTGGTTCTATGCTACATTCATAAACGTTACCTCCTTTTCTTTTATACATAATTATGTTATGTGAACCCTTCCATAGTTCTGCTCTAACTCTGCAGGTCCTCTAGACCAGTTGTGCCCAACCAGTCGATCGCGATCGACAGGTAGATCGCGGGCTGATTTCAAGTAGATCTCGATTAATAAAATTTGATTTTCTTTTATTTCTTTTTTTTGCAAAATCAACTCTGCCTCTCCTTGCAAACTACAAGGTTTTTTAACACCTAAGGGGGCCCAATTCACACCCCCACACACACACACACAGACCCACACACATATTTTCTGAACATTACCTACCTCCTAGCCCCTACTAACTCAGATATATATGATGACTGAATTACATTTTATTTACCCTAGAACCGTCATCTTTGTGTTGATTGAATATTTCATGCTGTGTGTAACTGTAGGATGTAATGCAGGTCACCGCACTAAACTTCTAAAATACATCTGTATTGAAACACTTTGTTTTTTACTCTTTTTCTTATTATTGTGTAAACAGGTAAAAAAAACTAGGTTGTTTTAAGTGTATCATTGACCCTCAGCCAATAAACAAAAAATTCAGAATTCAATAGGATTATGTGATATCATGTTTTTACATTTACCATTGTACATTTACCCATGTACATGTTTTCATGTGATAATGATATAAATGCATATTGTCTACAGTAGATAATAAGATGTTTACCTTGCATTGTTTAGAACATTACTATTTGCAAATATTATGGCTGATTTACTCGTGTGTACCACAATATAGTTCCAATTCTTGCATGAAAGTTGCTATACCTTTTACCAAGTAGTCATTTGAGATCATTGACCCCCTTTCTTAGCTAGACCTGGCTCCAAATGACAGCAACAACAAAGACCTAAAAAATACACAAAAAGCAGCATGAGACATACAAAAAGGCAAAGTGGGCCCTGGGGTTACATTTGAGGTGGAGCAAACTATATTGAATGGTCTCATTCTTTAAAATGCCCTTAATTTGAACTTTAAAATCAGATAGGGTGGTGAAGGGCCTACAGTTTCAAAGTTTTTTTTTTAAATCCTTTACAGGCCTAGCTAGCAGAGAAGGCCTTTTACCCAAACTCTGTGCTATTTTCTGGATACTGTGACATATAAATTGGGTTTGATGTGTTGGTGAGGTTTGAACGGTAGTTGACCTATAAATGCATTATAAATACAGGTGTACCATTGAAACAGTCTAAGGACATTCATGCTTTGAAGGGTGAGTGATCTATATCCAGAAATAAGTCTTAATTTATTAATTTAAGACATATTAAATACCTTATTGAAACAGTTAAAGCAGCTTGGACAGACACATACATATTTTCTGGACTATTTTCTATTGTTTTGTATCACAAACATTGCTGTCTGGTATGTCCTAAATGTATGGATGTAGCAATACTGTCTATCTGTATGTCTTGTATGTCATATATTATTATTTATTTTTCTATTTCATTGAACATTGCAAATTCTTTTTTACTCAAAATGTGAGTATTACCAAGTCAACTTGTGTTCTTAAAACAATGACAATAAACATAGTTTTATTAGGTTGAAATAATGTGGTTGTGTACTTTTCTATTAACTTATTATGGATTGAAAACTGAACCTTAATGCACAGTAACTGAACTCAATATTTTTAAGTTCTGGTAACTTATTATTATTATTTTTTTTAATGCGTAGTCTGCGATCAATCAAAACTTATTTACACGATATACCTCACATTCACCCTCCATTCACATCCTGGTGTTCTCCTGGTGTTCTCCATTAGGCCTGTAGGTGGAGCTATGACAGCACATGTACAGTAAACACACCGATGGTGTGTGATGTGTCCAAAAATGAATGGGCAAATGTGAGTGAAATGGTCGCACTGTATGCAGCTGTTTGTCTGCATTGCATTCCCCCCCCCAACTCAGATTTAGGGTTGATACAACCATCATAATAATATTGTTAATAATAACAATAACAATAATGATGTAATAATGTAAAAATTATCATAAAAAATACCTGATTATGAGAAAAAAAATTACGATGCATGAAATATTGTTGAGGCACACTAGTTACAACTATATTTCAGGCACTCCATGTCAAAAAGGTCGCTGACCCCTGCTATACACTAACTCACCTATGGTGAGTGAGTTAAAATGTATTTGTCTTAGAACTATCATCTTTGAGCTGTTTGAATATTTCCTATCGTGTGTAACTGTAGGATTTAATGCATATTGAAATATTGAGAGCATAAAACTCAGGGGGGCTTTCTTATTATTTAGTGTGGCTAAAAAACAATTTTAACTATACACTGTTCTGCAAAGTAATTCAGAAATGTGCTAGTTGTATAATATACCTTAGATCAGTCATATGAGAGAGACCTTTGGGACTTGATCGTACTAAACTTCTAAAATACATCTGTAATGAAACACATTGTTTTTACCTTATCATTGTGTAAACGTCTATTTTAACTGTATCGGTCAGTTTCATGATTTTATATGTTTATAATTGACACTCAAACAATCAATAAAATTCAGAATTCACTAGGATTATGTGATATCATGTTCTCTGTGTACAGATGGAAACTAGTTTCTGCTAAATCTGATGCATCCATGTTTTTCATATAACAAAGATATAAATACAAACTGTCTATAGTAGATACAAAAAGATTTTGTATTACACTGTTTAGAACAATGCTGTTTTCAAATATTATGTCTGTTTTACTTGTGTAGCACATTAGAGTTGCATTCATGCATGACAGTTGGTATACAACTTATTATTATATAGATTTTGTATCCCCATACATCCTGATAAAAAAAATGAAAACAGGCGACCAAATCTAATCACTGTAATTACAACATCAAGCTGTTTGTCTTACAAATGAGTGAGGTGTCATGGTGGGTGTTATATGTCAACCCTTGACAAAATAGCATTATCCTCCTACATGCAGAGATCCTTCTGACTATTGATTAAATCTACAAAAAATTGTTAATTCGCCCCTTTAAAAACACCTCATACAATATCTTGAGTTTCCTTCGACTGTCATATGGTCAGGGAACAGGAAACATTTTCAGACAAGTAGTCTGAAATTAATAAATAATTTGCATGTTCTCTTGAATCTACTTTGTGCATTATTGTTACACAATAACAACTCTAGTGGTTCTATGCTACATTCATAAACGTTACCTCCTTTTCTTTTATACATAATTATGTTATGTGAACCCTTCCATAGTTCTGCTCTAACTCTGCAGGTCCTCTAGACCAGTTGTGCCCAACCAGTCGATCGCGATCGACAGGTAGATCGCGGGCTGATTTCAAGTAGATCTCGATTAATAAAATTTGATTTTCTTTTATTTTTTTTTTTGCAAAATCAACTCTGCCTCTCCTTGCAAACTACAAGGTTTTTTAACACCTAAGGGGGCCCAATTCACACCCCCACACACACACACACAGACCCACACACATATTTTCTGAACATTACCTACCTCCTAGCCCCTACTAACTCAGATATATATGATGACTGAATTACATTTTATTTACCCTAGAACCGTCATCTTTGTGTTGATTGAATATTTCATGCTGTGTGTAACTGTAGGATGTAATGCAGGTCACCGCACTAAACTTCTAAAATACATCTGTATTGAAACACTTTGTTTTTTACTCTTTTTCTTATTATTGTGTAAACAGGTAAAAAAAACTAGGTTGTTTTAAGTGTATCATTGACCCTCAGCCAATAAACAAAAAATTCAGAATTCAATAGGATTATGTGATATCATGTTTTTACATTTACCATTGTACATTTACCCATGTACATGTTTTCATGTGATAATGATATAAATGCATATTGTCTACAGTAGATAATAAGATGTTTACCTTGCATTGTTTAGAACATTACTATTTGCAAATATTATGGCTGATTTACTCGTGTGTACCACAATATAGTTCCAATTCTTGCATGAAAGTTGCTATACCTTTTACCAAGTAGTCATTTGAGATCATTGACCCCCTTTCTTAGCTAGACCTGGCTCCAAATGACAGCAACAACAAAGACCTAAAAAATACACAAAAAGCAGCATGAGACATACAAAAAGGCAAAGTGGGCCCTGGGGTTACATTTGAGGTGGAGCAAACTATATTGAATGGTCTCATTCTTTAAAATGCCCTTAATTTGAACTTTAAAATCAGATAGGGTGGTGAAGGGCCTACAGTTTCAAAGTTTTTTTTTTAAATCCTTTACAGGCCTAGCTAGCAGAGAAGGCCTTTTACCCAAACTCTGTGCTATTTTATGGATACTGTGACATATAAATTGGGTTTGATGTGTTGGTGAGGTTTGAACGGTAGTTGACCTATAAATGCATTATAAATACAGGTGTACCATTGAAACAGTCTAAGGACATTCATGCTTTGAAGGGTGAGTGATCTATATCCAGAAATAAGTCTTAATTTATTAATTTAAGACATATTAAATACCTTATTGAAACAGTTAAAGCAGCTTGGACAGACACATACATATTTTCTGGACTATTTTCTATTGTTTTGTATCACAAACATTGCTGTCTGGTATGTCCTAAATGTATGGATGTAGCAATACTGTCTATCTGTATGTCTTGTATGTCATATATTATTATTTATTTTTCTATTTCATTGAACATTGCAAATTCTTTTTTACTCAAAATGTGAGTATTACCAAGTCAACTTGTGTTCTTAAAACAATGACAATAAACATAGTTTTATTAGGTTGAAATAATGTGGTTGTGTACTTTTCTATTAACTTATTATGGATTGAAAACTGAACCTTAATGCACAGTAACTGAACTCAATATTTTTAAGTTCTGGTAACTTATTATTATTATTTTTTTTAATGCGTAGTCTGCGATCAATCAAAACTTATTTACACGATATACCTCACATTCACCCTCCATTCAAATATTGTTGAGGCACACTAGTTACAACTATATTTCAGGCACTCCATGTCAAAAAGGTCGCTGACCCCTGCTATACACTAACTCACCTATGGTGAGTGAGTTAAAATGTATTTGTCTTAGAACTATCATCTTTGAGCTGTTTGAATATTTCCTATCGTGTGTAACTGTAGGATTTAATGCATATTGAAATATTGAGAGCATAAAACTCAGGGGGGCTTTCTTATTATTTAGTGTGGCTAAAAAACAATTTTAACTATACACTGTTCTGCAAAGTAATTCAGAAATGTGCTAGTTGTATAATATACCTTAGATCAGTCATATGAGAGAGACCTTTGGGACTTGATCGTACTAAACTTCTAAAATACATCTGTAATGAAACACATTGTTTTTACCTTATCATTGTGTAAACGTCTATTTTAACTGTATCGGTCAGTTTCATGATTTTATATGTTTATAATTGACACTCAAACAATCAATAAAATTCAGAATTCACTAGGATTATGTGATATCATGTTCTCTGTGTACAGATGGAAACTAGTTTCTGCTAAATCTGATGCATCCATGTTTTTCATATAACAAAGATATAAATACAAACTGTCTATAGTAGATACAAAAAGATTTTGTATTACACTGTTTAGAACAATGCTGTTTTCAAATATTATGTCTGTTTTACTTGTGTAGCACATTAGAGTTGCATTCATGCATGACAGTTGGTATACAACTTATTATTATATAGATTTTGTATCCCCATACATCCTGATAAAAAAAATGAAAACAGGCGACCAAATCTAATCACTGTAATTACAACATCAAGCTGTTTGTCTTACAAATGAGTGAGGTGTCATGGTGGGTGTTATATGTCAACCCTTGACAAAATAGCATTATCCTCCTACATGCAGAGATCCTTCTGACTATTGATTAAATCTACAAAAAATTGTTAATTCGCCCCTTTAAAAACACCTCATACAATATCTTGAGTTTCCTTCGACTGTCATATGGTCAGGGAACAGGAAACATTTTCAGACAAGTAGTCTGAAATTAATAAATAATTTGCATGTTCTCTTGAATCTACTTTGTGCATTATTGTTACACAATAACAACTCTAGTGGTTCTATGCTACATTCATAAACGTTACCTCCTTTTCTTTTATACATAATTATGTTATGTGAACCCTTCCATAGTTCTGCTCTAACTCTGCAGGTCCTCTAGACCAGTTGTGCCCAACCAGTCGATCGCGATCGACAGGTAGATCGCGGGCTGATTTCAAGTAGATCTCGATTAATAAAATTTGATTTTCTTTTATTTCTTTTTTTTGCAAAATCAACTCTGCCTCTCCTTGCAAACTACAAGGTTTTTTAACACCTAAGGGGGCCCAATTCACACCCCCACACACACACACACAGACCCACACACATATTTTCTGAACATTACCTACCTCCTAGCCCCTACTAACTCAGATATATATGATGACTGAATTACATTTTATTTACCCTAGAACCGTCATCTTTGTGTTGATTGAATATTTCATGCTGTGTGTAACTGTAGGATGTAATGCAGGTCACCGCACTAAACTTCTAAAATACATCTGTATTGAAACACTTTGTTTTTTACTCTTTTTCTTATTATTGTGTAAACAGGTAAAAAAAACTAGGTTGTTTTAAGTGTATCATTGACCCTCAGCCAATAAACAAAAAATTCAGAATTCAATAGGATTATGTGATATCATGTTTTTACATTTACCATTGTACATTTACCCATGTACATGTTTTCATGTGATAATGATATAAATGCATATTGTCTACAGTAGATAATAAGATGTTTACCTTGCATTGTTTAGAACATTACTATTTGCAAATATTATGGCTGATTTACTCGTGTGTACCACAATATAGTTCCAATTCTTGCATGAAAGTTGCTATACCTTTTACCAAGTAGTCATTTGAGATCATTGACCCCCTTTCTTAGCTAGACCTGGCTCCAAATGACAGCAACAACAAAGACCTAAAAAATACACAAAAAGCAGCATGAGACATACAAAAAGGCAAAGTGGGCCCTGGGGTTACATTTGAGGTGGAGCAAACTATATTGAATGGTCTCATTCTTTAAAATGCCCTTAATTTGAACTTTAAAATCAGATAGGGTGGTGAAGGGCCTACAGTTTCAAAGTTTTTTTTTTAAATCCTTTACAGGCCTAGCTAGCAGAGAAGGCCTTTTACCCAAACTCTGTGCTATTTTATGGATACTGTGACATATAAATTGGGTTTGATGTGTTGGTGAGGTTTGAACGGTAGTTGACCTATAAATGCATTATAAATACAGGTGTACCATTGAAACAGTCTAAGGACATTCATGCTTTGAAGGGTGAGTGATCTATATCCAGAAATAAGTCTTAATTTATTAATTTAAGACATATTAAATACCTTATTGAAACAGTTAAAGCAGCTTGGACAGACACATACATATTTTCTGGACTATTTTCTATTGTTTTGTATCACAAACATTGCTGTCTGGTATGTCCTAAATGTATGGATGTAGCAATACTGTCTATCTGTATGTCTTGTATGTCATATATTATTATTTATTTTTCTATTTCATTGAACATTGCAAATTCTTTTTTACTCAAAATGTGAGTATTACCAAGTCAACTTGTGTTCTTAAAACAATGACAATAAACATAGTTTTATTAGGTTGAAATAATGTGGTTGTGTACTTTTCTATTAACTTATTATGGATTGAAAACTGAACCTTAATGCACAGTAACTGAACTCAATATTTTTAAGTTCTGGTAACTTATTATTATTATTTTTTTTAATGCGTAGTCTGCGATCAATCAAAACTTATTTACACGATATACCTCACATTCACCCTCCATTCACATCCTGGTGTTCTCCTGGTGTTCTCCATTAGGCCTGTAGGTGGAGCTATGACAGCACATGTACAGTAAACACACCGATGGTGTGTGATGTGTCCAAAAATGAATGGGCAAATGTGAGTGAAATGGTCGCACTGTATGCAGCTGTTTGTCTGCATTGCATTCCCCCCCCAACTCAGATTTAGGGTTGATACAACCATCATAATAATATTGTTAATAATAACAATAACAATAATGATGTAATAATGTAAAAATTATCATAAAAAATACCTGATTATGAGAAAAAAAATTACGATGCATGAAATATTGTTGAGGCACACTAGTTACAACTATATTTCAGGCACTCCATGTCAAAAAGGTTGCTGACCCCTGCTATACACTAACTCACCTATGGTGAGTGAGTTAAAATGTATTTGTCTTAGAACTATCATCTTTGAGCTGTTTGAATATTTCCTATCGTGTGTAACTGTAGGATTTAATGCATATTGAAATATTGAGAGCATAAAACTCAGGGGGGCTTTCTTATTATTTAGTGTGGCTAAAAAACAATTTTAACTATACACTGTTCTGCAAAGTAATTCAGAAATGTGCTAGTTGTATAATATACCTTAGATCAGTCATATGAGAGAGACCTTTGGGACTTGATCGTACTAAACTTCTAAAATACATCTGTAATGAAACACATTGTTTTTACCTTATCATTGTGTAAACGTCTATTTTAACTGTATCGGTCAGTTTCATGATTTTATATGTTTATAATTGACACTCAAACAATCAATAAAATTCAGAATTCACTAGGATTATGTGATATCATGTTCTCTGTGTACAGATGGAAACTAGTTTCTGCTAAATCTGATGCATCCATGTTTTTCATATAACAAAGATATAAATACAAACTGTCTATAGTAGATACAAAAAGATTTTGTATTACACTGTTTAGAACAATGCTGTTTTCAAATATTATGTCTGTTTTACTTGTGTAGCACATTAGAGTTGCATTCATGCATGACAGTTGGTATACAACTTATTATTATATAGATTTTGTATCCCCATACATCCTGATAAAAAAAATGAAAACAGGCGACCAAATCTAATCACTGTAATTACAACATCAAGCTGTTTGTCTTACAAATGAGTGAGGTGTCATGGTGGGTGTTATATGTCAACCCTTGACAAAATAGCATTATCCTCCTACATGCAGAGATCCTTCTGACTATTGATTAAATCTACAAAAAATTGTTAATTCGCCCCTTTAAAAACACCTCATACAATATCTTGAGTTTCCTTCGACTGTCATATGGTCAGGGAACAGGAAACATTTTCAGACAAGTAGTCTGAAATTAATAAATAATTTGCATGTTCTCTTGAATCTACTTTGTGCATTATTGTTACACAATAACAACTCTAGTGGTTCTATGCTACATTCATAAACGTTACCTCCTTTTCTTTTATACATAATTATGTTATGTGAACCCTTCCATAGTTCTGCTCTAACTCTGCAGGTCCTCTAGACCAGTTGTGCCCAACCAGTCGATCGCGATCGACAGGTAGATCGCGGGCTGATTTCAAGTAGATCTCGATTAATAAAATTTGATTTTCTTTTATTTCTTTTTTTTGCAAAATCAACTCTGCCTCTCCTTGCAAACTACAAGGTTTTTTAACACCTAAGGGGGCCCAATTCACACCCCCACACACACACACACAGACCCACACACATATTTTTCTGAACATTACCTACCTCCTAGCCCCTACTAACTCAGATATATATGATGACTGAATTACATTTTATTTACCCTAGAACCGTCATCTTTGTGTTGATTGAATATTTCATGCTGTGTGTAACTGTAGGATGTAATGCAGGTCACCGCACTAAACTTCTAAAATACATCTGTATTGAAACACTTTGTTTTTTACTCTTTTTCTTATTATTGTGTAAACAGGTAAAAAAAACTAGGTTGTTTTAAGTGTATCATTGACCCTCAGCCAATAAACAAAAAATTCAGAATTCAATAGGATTATGTGATATCATGTTTTTACATTTACCATTGTACATTTACCCATGTACATGTTTTCATGTGATAATGATATAAATGCATATTGTCTACAGTAGATAATAAGATGTTTACCTTGCATTGTTTAGAACATTACTATTTGCAAATATTATGGCTGATTTACTCGTGTGTACCACAATATAGTTCCAATTCTTGCATGAAAGTTGCTATACCTTTTACCAAGTAGTCATTTGAGATCATTGACCCCCTTTCTTAGCTAGACCTGGCTCCAAATGACAGCAACAACAAAGACCTAAAAAATACACAAAAAGCAGCATGAGACATACAAAAAGGCAAAGTGGGCCCTGGGGTTACATTTGAGGTGGAGCAAACTATATTGAATGGTCTCATTCTTTAAAATGCCCTTAATTTGAACTTTAAAATCAGATAGGGTGGTGAAGGGCCTACAGTTTCAAAGTTTTTTTTTAAAATCCTTTACAGGCCTAGCTAGCAGAGAAGGCCTTTTACCCAAACTCTGTGCTATTTTCTGGATACTGTGACATATAAATTGGGTTTGATGTGTTGGTGAGGTTTGAACGGTAGTTGACCTATAAATGCATTATAAATACAGGTGTACCATTGAAACAGTCTAAGGACATTCATGCTTTGAAGGGTGAGTGATCTATATCCAGAAATAAGTCTTAATTTATTAATTTAAGACATATTAAATACCTTATTGAAACAGTTAAAGCAGCTTGGACAGACACATACATATTTTCTGGACTATTTTCTATTGTTTTGTATCACAAACATTGCTGTCTGGTATGTCCTAAATGTATGGATGTAGCAATACTGTCTATCTGTATGTCTTGTATGTCATATAGGCCCTGATGAATTGAAAATGGGGGACTCTGATGTAAACAAGACAAAAGTCTTTCTCTGATCTGTAACCTCTTAACCTTGTCAAAGACTCTAATATCTCTATGGCATTGCTCTATTTATATCTTAATACATTGTATTCGTTTTACGAAATATGAAATAAGTAATAATAATTACAGTTATCTCTATTGCATGGTCACCACTGTGTCTCAAAACTGTCAAATAGTTGGTATTACAACATTTACATTTACATTTAGTCATTTAGCTGACGCTTTTATCCAAATTATAATTATAATACAACTCTGTCAGCTGTGTAACAATATTCATCAAAGTGTTGCATGTTATAGTGTAGGTTAGTTTATTAGGACAAATGCATGACTGTAAGTTAGTTAGGGTTACATCAACCCATATAGGTTAGATTAATAGAATGTTTTATTATCCTTAGCCATTATGAGTAGGTCTGAGGTTACACTGGACTTGGAATCTAATCCGTACATTTTTAGTATCTGGTTTAAATAGTGGTCATAACATTGCATATGTTCTATGATAGATCATTTTGATATGACTATAATGTTCTACAGAGTTTTGCTCTAAGTCTGCATGTCCCTTAAACCGCTAGCCACCATGGGGTGTTTCAACACCTAAGAGGGGCCCAATTCACACACCCACACACACACACACACACACACACACACACACACACACGCACGCACGCACGCACGCACGCACGCACGCACGCATGCACGCACGCACGCACGCACGCACGCAGGCACGCACGCAGGCACGCGCGCGCGCGCGCGCGCGCACACACACACACACACACACACACACACACACACACACACACACACACACACACACACACACACACACACACACACACACACACACACACACACACACACACACACACACATCTTATACTCATATCTTTAACTGTAATAATTATTGTGTACAATAATACATAACACTGTAATGCTACCTTTTTTTAAATAATCTATTTTAAATAAAACGCTTGACCGAAACCTAATTACTATGATACCTTGGGATGGTTGTAATCAGCCCCTCACCCCTGTGATGCAGCCATCTAGGAGAACCCAGCCTCATGCATATGACTTAAACACTAGCCCTGTCCCCCGTTGGCAAAACACCATGCTGTAACAGGTTTCTATGATACTTTGTTTATCTACACTTATATTTTCCGAACACAAGTGTCTAAAGATTGTGATATTCTACACTTTATAGACACATTGTATTTTTCTTAAAAAAAAACAATCCTCCACACACACACACACACACTGACACACTCACACACAAATACTACATATTACATACATACATACATACATACATACATACATACATACATACATACATACATACATACATACATACATACATACATACATACATACATACATACATACATACATACATACATACATACATACATACATACATACATACATACATACATACATACATACTTATTGTGGTTAGTTAGAACCCCTGTTTACAAGTTCACTCTTTTTCAAACAACATCAGCCTATTATTCATTTACACACCCACACACACACCTTGGGGGCCGTAAGCTTTTCCCCAGAAAGGGGAAGTCGGACTTACAAGGCCGTAAATCTATTGGCACTGACAGAGGCTGCATCCCTGAAAAAAAGAGGAAGTCTGACAAAAGTCATAAATACATGGCCCGGCTTGACAGCATTTCTAGACTTAGTGATTCGCTGATCTCTTTCGTTTCTCCCGCCTTCTAAACTCGTAAATCAATACTCACCAGGGGGTCTGACAGAAGTTTCTGTGAGGTTTGGTTGGTTCCCTGCCACACGCTCTCCTGAGGTATGGTGCTGATTGGTGCATTCCCCGCTGCACGCTTTTTGAACGATTGCCACTTTCATCACGCAGCTGTCATAGTTTGTGATTAGCGCCCCAGAGGGCTTTATATACCGGGACCTTCCTTCTATCGTTGTCGGGTCATTCTGGAATACAACTGCATTTGCCTATTTTTTCCCCGTTGCTGTTCCTGGTCTACTTTCTCTCCAGGACCTTTCTGTGGAGAACCGCTGTTGAGAACCTTGTTCCCCGTTTGGAGCTGCGCCTAGTTTTGCCCGCTTTACGCGTTGCGCTTGGGTGAGTGGAACCAAACCCCTCTGGATTATTCTGATTGTGTGTATTGAAGAAACACTGAAGACTGTCACTATCGTTTGGTTCTGGATTATTCTGATTGTGTGTATTGAAGAAACACTGAAGACTGTCACTATCGTTTGGTTCTGGATTATTCTGATTGTGTGTATAGAAGAAACACTGAAGATTGTCACTATCAATTGGTTCTGGATTATTCTAAATTGTGTGTTGTGGGGAACACTGAAGACCATCATTGTCAATTGGTTCTGGACCCAGCTAGGGAGGAGGGATCCACACTGCCTCTGTGTTTCGTTGGACTGTTTCTGATATCTCTCTCTCTCTCTCCGTTTTCCACCTTGAGCGAAAGCTGGGAGTATCTGCAGAGCCGCTACAACGTCACATGCCAATTCCCCACCACTATCTGCTGGGAGTATCTGCAGAGCCGCTACAACGTCACATGCCAATTCCCCACCACTATCACCAGGAGGATTCTGCAGAGCGGCAGATGACTCTGCCGAAGGCAGTCTCCCCATTTGTTTGATTATTGTACTTATACTTCTTTTGACTCTGTAAATAAATACGCCCTAGCATTTGGCTAACTCTGAACTTCCTGTCTGTGCCGTTGCGTTTGAGCTCGGTTACAAACCATAACAGTTTCAGGCTGCCTGATTCAATGAGCTACGTCATTTCTCCCACCTCCTTCTGTGACAGCGAAGGGGGCTGTCACTTTCAGAAACAGCAAACTGACAGAGAGATATTCAGTCTACTGAGAAACAGCAAGGTGTCCCAGTTTGACAGAGAGATATTCACTTTGACAGAGAGGCTAGTGAACAGCCAGCCTTCAGAGGGGAAGATGCAGGCCACATGGGCATTTTCTGCTTAAACAAACTCGTCCATGCAGGCCACATGGGCATGGAAGAAACCACTTATAGACACATTGTATTTTTCTTAAAAAATATTCCCCTACACATTACACACATTGTATTTTTCTTAATTCCCCTACACACATTGTAATTTTCTTAAATCACACACACACACACACACACACACACACACACACACACACACACACACACACACACACACACACACACACACACACACACACACACACACACACACACACACACACACACACACACACACACACACACACACACATTTATTCTGAAACTTTATTCTGAAACTTTTATTTACAATCTTACCAAAAAAAAAAAAAAATTGAAAAAAATCTGAAAACCCCTCCCCTTCCTAAACCGGATGTCCCTCCCCTCCAAAACCGGAAGTCCCGCCTCCTTGAACCTCTCGACCATTTAGAAAATGGGGCGGGACTTAGGGTCATAAATCATCGCACAGGGGGGCGTGGCTACCACCAATCAAACTAAAAGGGGCGTGTTTTGCATAATGAGACATAAGGTGTATCCCCATTCTCTCTCTGAGGTGAGATTGTCTAACCTAACATACTGGGATCTGTTAGTTAGGAAGTCAAGTATCCAGTTGCAGACAGAGGGGTTGATGTCAATGTCTTGGGTTTCCACAAGGTCACCACGTTTGGAGATGAATTTGGAGGGGATTATGATGTTGAATGCTGAGCTGAAGTTGATGAGCAGCAGTGAGTGTTGCTATAAGCGAATTCACGCAAACACAGAAATGTAAGTTTTGGACACGCTAACGAATATTAGTCATGGAACTCATGCTATACTATCACAAACCGGCCGCATGGTCATGACAAAGAGGGAGATGCAGACAATCAAAGTAAATTAACCCCTTAAGCCCAAGTGGTCCGATACTGGGCAGACAATAATTTCACACCATAAGTCTGGGAGTTTTGCATTAATTTATTAAAAAAAATTTGGACTTCATGGTGTTTTTGTTTTGTTCTTGATTTATTGTGATATTTCTTCTTGACTTATAACCCTTGGGGGTCGGACCTCGCTGTTTGCACCCGCATGCGGGTGAACAAAGGCCTTGTCTCAGCCGAGAGGATTTCTCAGAAATGGCCAAAGTCGGTCAAAATAGAGAAATGGCATCTTTGAGTGCTTTGAACTGTTGTATATCTGTTTCCTTATTTGCAAAACGTAATACAACTTGTAAATAGGTTTAATTATTGCTAGATGATATGGTTGTAATTATCCCGGTTTTCCAGAGAACTACATCGCGTCACGAAACACACGCGCACACACACACACACTCACAGACAGAAAAGCGGTGTGTGCGCTTTGAATACTGTAGGTGTTAGACCCCCGCAGAGACTTGTCAGACTGTCACTACCCCCCTCCAGATTCTAAACAACACATTGGCTTTTCTTATGTATGAATTATCTCTCGCAATAATATCCACAGGACTCGACTTTTTGCCGAGTCGTTGCACGAGTTGGACTTTTTATTTACTTAATCACTGTAGGCTCATGACAGCAACCAAGTGACTTTCAATCACTTGGTTGAAACGTGATTCCGGAGTGATACCTAAATGCATTCCGTTTCATTCAGAGAGAGAGAGAGAGGGGGGAGGGAGAGTGTGTGTGCGAGCAGCTCGTGCTCCGTGTTTCTCACATTGTTGTTCTCTGCTCTGCCCAATATCATAATATGAGGCACCGTTGTTTGCCACAGTAGATTTCATTATCTGTTCTTATGCACGCCTGGTGATACTAAATCCAAATTGAACTCGGGCATTTGAAATATAAGATTTGGCACAATCCATAAATGTGTGAATTGGCTATAATAATGTAATTTATAGGCCTGCTATTCTATATTCTATAATAATATTTCAAATGTCATGTGTCCGGATGGCAGAATTCAGTACTGTATCTGCAAAACCTTCTATTTAATCACCTTCCCTTTATTAATTTGCTTAGATTTTTGGTACATGTGATCTCAAGAAGTTCCTCAGTTTTTCACGTCTGGTCAATGTTAGCATGGTGTTATTCACCGTCAAAGATGAAAGACAATTTTATTCGAATAATAAAATGTATATTCTCCTTTGGTACATTACAATTTACTCGAGCCTAGTAACCGGCAGTGGGAATACATTCCCTGAGATCCATAAATGTCCCTAGATACCAAGAACATGCAAATGGACCTTGTAGAATTGGAGAAATCTTTAATTTACTTACGTATGTATTTGTAGGTGAATTTTCTGAAAATGTGGCTAGGACTTAACTCTTTCTGTGCCATACCCGAGATTTCTCGGGTTTCAAATCCAACCATTGAGCGCCAACCCAGAGATTTCGTGGGTTTAGATACTTTTATCTTTTTTTCGATTTCCCCATTCTAAACAAGTTTCAAGTTTCTTTAATAGTTGTCATACAGAAGTACAGAATACTTTTATACAAAATGCTTCTTACTGTTACGCTCCAGAGACTGTGCTAGACAAGATAAGTATGAAATAAAATAGTATAGCATGTAAAATAGAAGTAAAAATAGAGGTCACAGTGTTCAGTATAGACATATGTACAATGTTCGATGCAGAATAGAAGTAACTGAGTTACCATAAAATATACAATATACAATGTACTAATATACAATACTATATAGTGCAAAGCAGAAATGGGATGAGGTACAATTTAGGTACAATTTACAGTAAGGTGTACGAGTTGTAGTGCAAATCCTTTACCAATAAATATAAAGTGTGTTTAGGTGATCTAAAGTGTGGAGAGTGGGTGCTGCAGTGTGTTGTTTGTTTAAAGTGAGTGTGTGCGTGTGGATGTGTGTGCTGTGTGCATTTGATGGTTGTTGCATAGTGTTTATTGTTCGTTGAGCAGCCTGATGGCCTGGGGATAGAAGCTTCTTCTGAGTCTTTCTGTGCTCGCCTTGAGACTTCGGTATCGCTTGCCTGACCGCAGCAGTTCAAAGAGGCAGTTGTTCGGGTGGCTGGAGTCCTTGATGATTCTCTTAGCCTTACCCCTGCACCGCTTGTTGTAAATGTTCTGGAGGGTGGGAAGCCCCCCTCCAATTGTGCGTTCGGCTGAACGTGTCACTCTTTGTAGTCTGCTACGGTCTTGTGCAGTGCTATTCCCAAACCAGGAGGTGATGTTGCCAGTCAGGATGCTCTCTATTGTACATGAGTAGAAGTTCTTAAGGATCTTCTGACTGACTTGGAACTTCCTTAGGCGCCTGAGGAAGTAGAGGCGTTGTCGTGCCTTCTTCACAACACTGTCAATGTGTGTGGTCCATGTCAAGTCCTCGGATATGTGGGCTCCGAGGTACTTAAAACTGTTCACTCTCTCAACCGGTGCCCCGTCGATGCTGACCTGCCTGTGTCACCCTGGCACCGCTGCCTACGTTCAAATTGCAATGGCGATCGAATCCCGACAGGTGGCAGTATCGCCTACCTTTTGAACTGGGTCTCTAAGGTGTCTCTCTCTCTCTCTGTGCCTGGCTGCAGCAATCTGCAACACAGCAATCTGTCGGAGATTTGCTCGCCTGAAACCTATTGTTTCCCGTATTATCGTCATGCCCAATGCACACGAGTAATTGCGATTGCGATGGAACTACTTGGATTATTCATTTAGAAGTACCTTCTAACTAATGTAAGGTCTATCCTAGGTCTATTTTACCAAACCTAAAACATGCTTTTGTATTGATCACAGCGTCGTATTTTACCGAACCTAAAACATGCTTTTGGTAACTATTGCAGTTTCGTAAAACGACCCCCCCCCCCCCCCCCCCCCCTTGATGATTTTGTGAGGAAACATCTATGGTATATACCTTTGATTTGGAAATAATAGGTTTCAGGCGAGCAACCTGAAGGATTAGCGCATATGCATATAACACGTCATATCTCGTGATCTAGAAAAAAAGAGTGGATTATTTTGAAAAGGGGCGATGTTTAGCGTGGAATAGCGCACAAACGAAAGTATGTAGAAATTAACTGGTTTGTCAGTGTTGGATTATAAACAGTGTCAAATGAGCCATACTATTGTCTCCATAGCTATAATATAGAATATACGATTGGTCCGCAAACATCGTGCAAATGGTCTATAACGCTGGCGCCATTGAGTAAAGATGGGAAAACAGCAATGAGTTAAGATGATAACAAATTATTTTATTTTATTAATAATATAGACATAAAAGGAATAACTAAACAGTGGCGTGTGAAGTCAATGACAATCAGTATGGTAAAGTGTATGTGTAATGTTGTATAATGCAAACAGAAAACAAAGGCATCAAACTAAACAAACAGTGTCCCAAAAGGAGAGCACCCAGCAACTGAGCTCCACAAGTGTTTTAACCGGGAGCATGGGAACACCGGGCCCAGGTGTGGTAAATTATCAAAACAAAACTACTGATTCCAAGGTACAGGTAGACGAGACCATACTGTGGTAAGTTGTAAGGAATGTGGATCAAATATTCTAGCTGTCTCTGGCAACAGAGAAGGGTAACGCCTAAAAATAGTTGCACCATCCTCTGTCTTCACATAGCTTCTAGAGGAGACCACCAGACATCTTCCCCCACACAAATGTACATGGTGACTGAGTAAAACCCACCGTAAATAACTTTAGACCAATAAACTAGCGCCTAAGGCTAGAGTGGAGTGAGCAGGTCAATAAGTTCCTGTTTACTTTGGCTAGAAGGTCAACAGCTCACTCACCAGAGCACTGTGAGGGGTAAGTGTAATCAGCAATTTCAATCTTTATGCTATGCAGCTGCCCGGAGAGCATTTGGTCGACTCAGGTCTACAGAAACTACTTGGTAATCTTCCGGTTTGACAGCAGTATGTAGCGACGCGTTTGGTTATTGCTCCGCTCCCGTCAACGTTAATTTAGTTTAAAAACTTTATTTTAACAACACTAATGGGATTAAACCACATCGTATATATTAAATAAGACCTTCTACTAACTATATCAAAAGACATAAAGACTCAACATGGATTCTAAGGACAAGAAAAAGAGTGGAAAGAGACCCGGCGCCGATATTCCAACGGCGCAGGTTTTGACACGTTCAAAGGACACAGCTGTCGCCAGTTCAACAATACCGTTGTTGACTGGCTCCATCGGGGAGACAATAGTGGAGAACACACCGGGACCAACGACGACAGGCCCCGAGAGGGTGACAGCAGACGACAACATAACGGTAACGGCGGGGAAAAACACTGTTAGAGATAAAGCAGGGGAATTTGAGAAAATGTACATCAAACCCACCGTGTACCCAAACGCACCTACAACGTCAACCGATACAAGCAGTGAAATCACACAACCCGACTTCAATTCTCTGACTAACCTGATAAAAGATCAGATACAAGTAGGGAAGGATCAGATGGTCGCTTTCAAATTACACATTGATAAACTCAAAGATGAATTCAAAGCACACATCGATGCTAAATTCGAAGAGGTTATAAAAGCGGCCGCTGTACAGGCCGAGCGAATCACTGCTGTGGAGAAAACGGTGATAGGAATTACACTGGTGGTCCAAGAGAACGAGAAGACCGTTAACGATGGATTTACAGAGTTAACGAAGGAGATAAAAAAGGTGGAAGAAGCGTTTCGGAAGAAAATACAAGACATCGAAGAGGAAGCAATGCAGAGGCGGCTCGAGATCCAACGTCACTACAGGCGAAATAATATCCGTATTGTGGGACTGGATGAATCAGTCAATTGCACAGACGACAGTTTTCCAACTGTGTTAGCAGAGATCATAGGTAACCACACCCTACCCACAGCGCCGATAGTGGACCAATGTTACAGAGTCGTTACACGAGACCAAAGAGGCAACGCTCCGAGGGTTATCATTGCTACTTTGCGCAAGACAGTAATAAGAGACGCCATCATCAGAGGGGCGCGCAATCAAAGGGGTAAACTGAAATATGGTGATAATTCAATATCTATTTACGAAGATCTATGCAAGGAGGCCATCGTTCAGCGTGTCCCCTACAAGGATGTGATGCAGAGATTGTATAACAGAGGTCTTAAACCAAGCCTTAAGTACCCGGCACTACTATCGATCTTGGGGAAAGACGGGATTAGGCACGGATTACGCACGCCTAAAAACGCCGAGGATTACATGAAGAAACATGGATCTGGTTCCCCGGGGCCGGACGCAACATTAGCTCGAATCAGATAAGCCTACTCATCTTTCTCTTTTTCTCAATTTTTTTCCTCTTTGTATTTGAGTACTCTTATTAGAATTACTTTACCACAGCTCAACAAAAGCAACAGATGATATGCATGCTGTCAACACCAAGGCACAAGGTGTTTAATACGGTTCGTAAGACATTATATCTATTGACTTCTGGTCTCTGAGGAGACAATAATCCAATATTGACATTGGGAACATTATGGAACATTCTGGACTCCTCTCCCGACTGCTCAGGGGCACAATGGAATATTCAGAAAAATACTATTAGGTCATGACCCCTGGGTAGGACGATCATTCTGGAACATAACGGCAGTGTTTACGAATGTATACGAATGTATTCTACAACCTTCTAGAATATAATGCTATAAAGTTCAATAAGGCTTTAAAAAAACATCAGCCACATCTAAAGGTACAAGCATGACAAGGTTATTCTAATATTTTAAATAATTACTCCATTGATTTAGTGATTTGCATAATGTTTTTTTTTTTTTATGGTGTTAATATTTTTCTCCGCTCTTTTCCTCTTTCTGATGGTTCCAACATAAGTTAGTAGAAGGGTCAAATGAATATATCAATGAAGGTATATTTTTCATTTTTCACACTATTGTTATTACATTAATGGGAAGGCGCAAGACCAAAAAGCGACATTCTATTGAATTAGAATGAAAGTTTTAGATCCTATGGCAATTAGCATAGGAAGATTAGGGTTACAAAGCTCATCTTGGGCAATCCGGTGGCTTAAGGGAGGGAGTCATACGCGTAGGATGTGTCTATGGAACACAGTCCTGTACGACTCTCGGTGGGAGGGGGGATTAGGGGATTTTTATTTGTATATATGTATGTTTTTAAGCTCGGCTCTCAACGGGACCTCAATAGTTGGATGTATATCTATTGTTGCTTCGCACTCCAGAAGCATTACCAACAACTACACAACAACATTTATAGTTTTAAGAGTTTTGTCTGTACCAACAGTAGGTGCATTTAATGTGTATGACCGTCAGTCACTTATAGACATCGGATTACGGGAAATTTACCGATTGGATTACTCCCTGGATCAGCTTTCTGAACCGCAGCAATGGCCTGTGGAGATTCTCAGGACAATGGGACCAGATCCTGACCCCAGGAACAAAGGAACCACCAGACGGCGTGGGAAGAGAGCTGGGATCCGTAACAGACTGAGATCCAGACGACACCGAACGCCACTACCCAGTATATTGCTAGCCAATGTACAATCAATTGACAATAAACTGGACGACATCCGAGCAAGGATTCAATTCCAGAGAGACGTTAGAGACTGCAATGTTCTCTGCTTCATTGAAACGTGGCTGTCGCCAGAAACCCCAGATCACGCCATACAACCGGCCGATCACTTCTTCATCCACCGCAAGGACAGATCAGCAGAGTCCGGCAAACAGCGTGGAGGAGGTATCGCCTTCATGTTTAACAACAATTGGAGCGATCCAGCTAACGTGAAGGAATTATCGAACCACTGCTGCCCAGA
Source organism: Notolepis coatsorum (assembly GCF_963971535.1). Lineage (NCBI taxonomy): Eukaryota > Metazoa > Chordata > Actinopteri > Aulopiformes > Paralepididae > Notolepis > Notolepis coatsorum. Next base: position 99,631,316 of record NC_140177.1, read on the forward strand.
CCTGGAATATATAACCATCAAGTGTCGTCCTTTCTTCCTCCCGAGGGAGTTAACGGCGATCGTCCTGGTCGGAGTGTATATTCCACCGCAAGCCAGCAATAGTGTCGCGCTCTCCAGACTCCACGATGAGGTAAATAGAATCCAAGCGGTGAACGTTAACGCCGCCATTATAGTAGTGGGTGATTTCAATAGCGCCAATCTGAGAAAGGTCTTACCTGACTTCTATCAGCATGTGACTTGTAACACCAGAGGCGGTAACATCCTAGAACACTGTTACACGCAATTCAAGGGTGGCTACAAGGCTCATTCTGCTAGTGGCTTTGGTAAGTCGGATCACACGGCCATTTTCCTTTCACCAAAGTACAAACAGAGAATCAAAAGCACTCCTGTAGTCTCGCGAGAGGTGCAGAAATGGGATTTGACGTCAGAGGAGACGCTCCAGGCTGCGTTTGACTGCACAGACTGGAGCGTGTTCCGCGACACAGATAACATTAATGTCTACATGGAGACAGTGCTGGACTATGTTCGTACTTTGGTGGAAGAAACAATCCCCACTACCACAATGAGAATTTACCCAAATCAAAAACCCTGGGTAGACAAATCCGTCCGTGAAGCTCTGAGAGCGCGCACCAAAGCATACAACGACGGCCTAGTGGCAGGCAACATGAATGACCACAAGGTGGCGCGATACAACGTAAGGAGGACAGTGACAGAGGCCAAACGGCGCTACAGGGATAAAATTGAACTCCAGTTTGAACAGGCTGACTCTAGAGCTATGTGGCAGGGGCTCAAAACGATGACAGACTACAAAGGCGCCTCCCTCAAACTGAACAGTGACATCTCCTTAGCAAATGACCTCAATACCTTCTATGCGAGGTTTGATGCTGGTAATAACAACACCAGCCCACAAGCCACGGCAATGGGGGGGGGGGGGGGGGTCTGCTGCTGATGGAGACTCAGTGTTCAGGGTAACAGAGCATGAGGTGAGGCGGACATTTAAAAAAGTGAATATCAGGAAGGCAGCAGGTCCGGACGGCATCCCCGGCCGCGTCCTAAAAGTCTGTGCCGACCAACTGGCCCCGGTATTCACTGACATATTTAACCTGTCCTTAGAACAGGCTGTCATCCCCACCTGCCTGAAGAAGTCCACTATTATCCCTGTACCCAAAAAATCCAAGCCTGCTTGCCTCAACGACTACCGCCCTGTAGCTCTCACCTCCATAGCCATGAAGTGCTTTGAGAAGCTAGTAAAGGGCTACATCTGCTCCTCCCTCCCCATCAACATGGACCCCCTGCAATTTGCATACCGCCCCAACAGGTCCACGGAGGACGCCATAGCCCATGTGCTACACACAGCAGCATCACACCTGGACAAGAGGCAGGGGAACTATGTGAGAATGCTATTCATCGACTACAGCTCGGCATTCAATACCATAGTCCCCTCCATACTCATAGCCAAGCTCAGGGACCTGGGCTTGAACTATGACCTCTGCCAGTGGGTCTTGGACTTCCTGACGGGCAGACCCCAGGTGGTGAGAGCAGGCAACTGCACCTCCTCATCCATCACCCTCAACATAGGGGCCCCCCAGGGCTGTGTTCTGAGTCCCCTCCTCTACTCCCTGTACACACACGACTGTCTGACGACACAGTGGTGGTGGGCCTGATCTCTGCCAACGACGAGAGGGCCTACCTGGAAGAGGTCAAGGTCCTGGCGGGATGGTGCCAGGAAAACAGCCTCTCCCTGAACATCAGCAAAACAAAGGAGATGATTGTGGACTTCAGGAGGTCGGGGGTCAAGGACTACAGCCCCCTCAGCATCGACGGGGCACCGGTTGAGAGAGTCAACAGCTTTAAGTACCTCAGAGCCTACATATCAGAGGACTTGACATGGACCACACACATTGACAGTGTTGTGAAGAAGGCACGACAACGCCTCTACTTCCTCAGGCGCCTAAGGAAGTTCCAAGTCAGTCAGAAGATCCTTAAGAACTTCTACTCATGTACAATAGAGAGCATCCTGACTGGCAACATCACCTCCTGGTTTGGGAATAGCACTGCACAAGACCGAAGCAGACTACAAAGAGTGACACGTTCAGCCGAACGCACAATTGGAGGGGGGCTCCCCACCCTCCAGAACATTTACAACAAGCGTTGCAGGGGCAAAGCTAAGAGAATCATTAAAGACTCCAGTCACCCGAACAACTGCCTCTTTGAACTGCTGCGGTCAGGCAAGCGATACCGGAGTCTCAAGGCGAGCACAGAAAGACTCAGAAGAAGCTTCTATCCCCAGGCCATCAGGCTGCTAAACGAACAATGAACACTACACAACAACAACCATCAAACGCACATAGCACACACATCCACACGCACACACTCACTTTAAACAAACACACTGTAGCACCCACTCCACACACTTTATAGCACACACTCACTTTAAACAAACACACTGTAGCACCCACTCCCCACACTTTATATTTATTGATGAAGGATTGCACTACAACTCGTACACCTTACTGTAAATTGTACCTAAATTGTACCTCATCCCATTTCTGCTTTGCACTATATAGTACTGTACATTAGTACACTGCATAGTATTGTATATTATATGGTAACTCAGTTACGTCTATTCTGCATCGAACATTGTACATATGTCTATACTGAACACTGTGACCTAATTTTCTACTTCTAAATTACATGCTATACTATGTTATTTGATACTATCTTGTCTAGCACAGTCTCTGGAGCGTAACAGTAAGAAGCATTTTGTATGAAAGTATTCTGTACTTCTGTATGACAACTATTAAAGAAACTTGAAACTTGAAACTTGTGAGGATTGGCCCATTCCCGCCACACGCTTCAAGGTACTGTGAGGAGGATTGGCTCATTGCCACCACACGCTTCTAGGTCAAGTACCAATTGCCGTCACGCACCTGTCGGTTGTTTGTAATCAGCGCCCAGAGCCCTTCATATACTCTGGTCTTTCTGTCAATCGTTGTCGGTCGTTTTGGATTACCACTGCTACTGCCTGTTCCCCCCGTTGTTGTGCCTCGTCTGTTTTTCTTCAGGACGTCCATGGAAGTCGCCGCTGTTGTGTATCTCTATCATCCGTTGGAGCTGTGCCTCGTTGCCCGCTTTGCGCATTTGCGCTTTGGTGAGTTTTTGGAACGAACCTTTTGGATTCTCTGTTTTCTGTGTGTTTGGATAACACTGCAGATTTGCCGTTTTTGTTTTGTACTGGACTCAGCTAAACTTGTGTGTTGGTAACACTGAAGATTAAGTCACGTGGGATTGTACTGGTCTCAGCTAAACTTGTGTGTTGGTAACACTGAAGATTAAGTCACGTGTGTTTATACTGGACTCAGCTAAGGAGGACTGGAGTGCCTCTGTATTCCGTTGGCTTGTTTGTTGACCACTCTCTCTCTCTCTCCGTTCCTCCCCGAGTTGGATCCTGGAGTAGCTGCAGAGCCGCAGAGGCAGTGGCGCTACGCCGCTTCTCCATCTCAATACCGGGACGATCTGCAGAGCCGCAGACAACTCTGCCAAGAACATTCTCCCCTTTGTTTGTTCTTATTGTTATTTCGCTCATTCCTGTTTCAGAAATAAATACGCCCTAGTCTTTGGCTAACTCTGAACTACCTGTCTGTGCCGTGCTGTTGGGGTCGGTTTCAAACCATAACATTACGACCCGAACATGACGACCCCAGCCGACACAGACAGGGTCAAGGCAGCGTTGGCGGTCCAGATCGAATTGACCAACGACCACAGCCTACAGTTAGGTGCGGCTGCGGCTGCTGTGCAGGACCTCCGGGCTCAGGTCCAGCCTATTCAGGAGTCCCTTAGCTCTCTGGCTACCCTGCAGACAGCCCAGGGTAATCAGCAGGTTGATATTCTGCACCAACTACAGACGTTGAGTGAAGCATTTAACGCCCTGCTTGTAACCCCACCTACTCCAGGAGTCTTGGCCAGAGCACCACCCGCAGCCGTGGCGGACCCCGCGCCTCCCGACCTCGCACCTCGGGAGCCCCGTCTCTCCGAACCACGTTGGTTTGACGGTAACTTCGAGGATTGTGCCACATTCATCATGCAATGTGAGTTGGTTTTCCTTCATCAACCCAGCCGATTTAATTCAGAGGGAGCCCGAGTGGCTTACATGACTAACCTGCTCTCAGGCCGAGCAGCACAGTGGGTTACTGCCTCCTGGTCAATGAGGGCTGATTTTTGTTTTTCCTACCCAGACTTCGTGGTAGAGCTCCGCAGGGTTTTTCACCACCCAGCTCGTGGCCAGGACCCAGGAGCTCGGTTGGGCACCTTCCGGCAGGGCAGTGGCAGTGTCACCGACTATGCGCTGGAGTTCAGACTGGCCGCAACGGAGAGCGGTTGGAACGATCAAGCGCTTCGTCTCACCTTCCTGAGGGGGCTCAACGACGCAGTAAGGGACTAGCTCGCGACCCGTGAGGAGCCGATTACCTCGAGGGCCTATTCGACCTCGCAATTCGCATCGACGGACGCCTCCGGGAGAGAAGGCGTGAGAGAGCCCGACTGGGACCCCCAGACGTTCCCCAGACCCCCCGCACTCGTGACGGTACTGCGGTCCGTCGTGCTCCCTCCGCAACTGGTGGCCCCTTCCCCTCCCGTTCGGTGCCCGAGGAGGAACCCATGCAGCTGGGACGCACACACCTTAGCCAGGCTGAACGGGAGGCCAGGTTCAGGCCCGGCCTTTGCCTCTACTGCGGCCGGGATGGACACTGTATCTCCAATTGCCCCACCCGGCCAAAAGACCAGGCTCGCCGGGACCCCGGGAGATCCTGGTGAGCCGTTTTTCTTGTTCCCACACCCGTGCACCACCTAACCGTCTGACGAGCGTCACCCTAGCCTGGGCGGACCAACGGGCGACGGTGGAGGCACTCATTGACTCGGGAGCTGATGAGAGTTTCCTGGATTTCGAGTTTGCCACCCAGGCCAACATTCCACTTGAGGACCTCGAGAAACCCTTGGAGGTGTTCGCGTTGGACCAGCACCGCCTGGCTGACATCACTCAACGCACCTGTCCAGTCCTTCTCACCATTGCTGGTAACCACGTTGAGAGACTCCAGTTTTTTATCACCAGATCCCCTCTTGTCCCTGTAGTCCTGGGTCGGCCCTGGCTTGCGCTGCATGAGCCCCACATCGCCTGGTCCTCCGGTACCATCCGGGGGTGGAGCTCCTCCTGTCATGCCCAGTGTCTTCAGGCGGCGTCCAGTCCCTCGCCCCGGAGTTCCCTTTGTGAGCCGCCCCCGGACCTCTCGACTATTCCCCCCGAATACCACAACCTCGAGGAGGTTTTCAGTAAGTCCTGGGCTCAGGCCCTTCCGCCTCACCGGCCTTACGACTGTGCCATCGACCTCCGCTCTGGGGCTCCCCTTCCCGGCAGCCGCCTCTACAGTCTGACTGTCCCTGAGAAGGCAGCGATGGATAAGTACATCTCTGAGTCCTTGGCAGCAGGCCTCATTCTGCCTTCCTCCTCCCCGGTGGCGGCCGGTTTCTTTTTTGTTGGGAAGAAGGATGGAGACCTTCGACCCTGCATCGACTATCGCCAACTCAACGAGATCACCATTAAGAACAAGTACCCTCTTCCTCTCATGAACTCCACCTTCGAGCCCCTCACCCAGGCTACCGTCTTCACCAAGCTGGACCTCCGGAGTGCCTACCATCTGGTCCGTATCCGAGAAGGCGATGAATGGAAGACCGCCTTCAAGACTCCCAGGGGCCACTACGAGTACCTGGTGATGCCGTTCGGCCTCACCAACGCTCCGGCGGTATTCCAGGCGCTCATGAACGACGTCCTCCGTGACATGCTGGAGGAGTTTGTGGTGGTATACCTGGACGACATCCTCATCTTCTCCAAGACCCTCGAGGAACATGTCCAGCATGTCCGCCGTGTACTGGAGCGCCTCCTCCACAATCGGCTCTTCGTCAAGGCAGAGAAGTGCCGATTTCACTCCGACTCCGTCGATTACCTGGGCTTCATCGTGGAGAGCGGCTTGACCCGAGCTGACCCTCGCAAGATCCGGGCCGTGGAGGAGTGGCTGGAACCCACCTCTCGGAGGGAGCTACAGAGCTTCCTCGGGTTCGCAAACTTCTACCAAAGATTTATCCGGAACTACAGCCAGGTGGCGGAACCACTTACCAGGCTAACCTCTCCCTCCCTGCCGTTCCACTGGTCCCCAGCGGCTTGCGCTGCGTTCCATTCCCTCAAGAAGAGGTTCACCACCGCCCCGATCTTGCTCCACCCAGACCCCAAGAGCCAGTTCATTGTAGAGGTGGACGCCTCGGATACTGGACTAGGGGCTATCTTGTCCCAGCGGTCGGCAACGGACCAGAAGGTACATCCGTGCGCCTTCTACTCACGTTGTTTCCTCCCTGCTGAGAGGAACTATGACATCGGCAATCGGGAGCTGCTGGCGGTAGTGGCTGCCTTGGAGGAGTGGCGTCATTGGCTAGAGGGGGCCGAGGAACCAGTCACCATTTGGAAGGACCACAAGAACTTGACGTACATCCGTGCTTCCAAGCGCCTCAACGGCCGGCAGGCAAGGTGGGCCAGCTTCCTCAGTCGGTTCGACTTCTCGCTGACCTTTCGCCCTGGGTCCCGCAACACGAAGGCCGACTCCCTGTCCCGGTTACACTCCAAGGGGGCTCCAACGACTGAGGATCCGACTCTCATCCTCCCAGAGGCCATGGTGGTGGGAGTGGTCACCTTGGGCATCGAGGGGTTGGTAAGGCGTGCCCTACGCTTCCATCCCGCTCCCGGCAATGTACCCGTTCGTCGCCTCTTCGTCCCCGACTCAGTCCGGTCCCGGGTCCTCCAGTGGGGCCATACCAGCCGGTTCGCCTGCCACCCGGGCGTTCATCGCACGTTCTCCTTCCTGGCTCGTCGATTCTGGTGACGACTTTGGAGATTTATCGGGATTTAAGATAAATTGGCCGAAGTCGGCTTTCCTTCCACTTAACGCCCCTGCAAAAAAAAATATAACCCTCCCAGTAGAGATACCTATGGTAAAACACTTTAGATGCTTGGGAGTCGAAATATTCCCCACCATAAGACAAACGGTGAAGCACAATTACATAAAAATCCAAAACAAAATCAAAGACGACCTTGATAGGTGGTCAAAACTTAAAAACTCAGTACAGGCACGGATATCAATAGTTAAGATGGACGTACTACCTAGAATCAACTTCTTCAGCTCAATGCTACCTGTAACTGAGGGGTACAATTCCCTGACTGTATTACTAGATATGATACTTACTACCACTACCTTTGTACTTAATATTCGGCCACCCAGTACACGGCATAAATATATTATGATGAACACTGTCACGTAGATGAAACGGATCCAACACAAATGTACGAATTAGAAATAGGTCTTTATTTCTACACAGCGATGGTGTGTAGAGCAAGCACTTAATCAAATCAATCACATTTATGAATGGAAATAGTATGCACTTTTATGGCAAGAGTATTCGTCGGTATATCAATAGAGAATGTCCAATCTCTGAAGGCGCAGGTGGTACATATACGACCTGGAATAGTTTAAGGAATAACAGCAATGATACTTTAATGATTATAGGCTGGATACACTAGAGGGGGTTAATCCGGTCGCTTGTAAGCCGACAGGAGTAGGAGGGGGGGGGGGTAGAATCCGACTGCCTCATCCGGCCAAGGGTATCCCAGGTGAACCCACTGTAGTGCCGTTCAATGCGCCGGCGATCCTTGGACCACAGATGAAAGCAGGTGGACTCTTTGTGGGCCGGTGTCATCCGGTCCACGGAGGAGAGACGTGAAGCGACCTCGTCTTGCAGAGCGTCTCCTCACCTTGCGTCCTCTCCAGGGGGGGGGGTTCCAACACACGGCAGTGTCGGGGGTCTTTATCCATGGAATAATCAATGTATACAAAGCATAATCCGTGCCTGGGAAGGCGGGCTGTCGTCGGTAGAATAATCCGGTATACAGGTCCACTCGCTCGTCGGCTCTGGGGCTCCTCGGGTGCAGCTTCACGTGGGGTCAACCACCCTGGGTAAGCAGCCAGTTCTCTGCCCGAAACGATGGGGTACTGACTACGGTAGTATTCTCACCGCACGAAGCACTATATATTAACAGACTATTATTAGCTTAATAGACTACGTCCAATTCGACGATATAGTGCCAAATATGACTATTCAAATATTAATATACACGATGTCTCAATACCGATGGTAGGCGAACTTGGCCTTACTCCCACACGTGGCGTCGCGGGGAGGCTTTACGTCTGTGACTCTATTGGAGGGTAAGAAACTGGACTGAAAAGGAAGTCCTACTTTAGTAGCGCAGTATATATACGCACTATGAACAAATAGTCCCATTAGTGGTGCGGTAGCCAGATTCCTACGCGGAACTAGGACTTGTTCGTACATGTGGAGCGGTACGTTTGAACTGGGTCTGAGGGGTATGGCAGCCTGGCACCAAGGTCTCGACCAATAGTAGAATGGAGACTATTATGGGATGTTCAGTAGGCTAGAATGGATATTCAATGCATATTGTACAAGGAATATACAAGGGATATCAGGGAATATTAGAGAATATACAAATACAATTAAATATATATATATAAATAAATATATATATTCGGTTTAATCTGGCCCTTCACAACAGCCACCCCCTGATTGGTCCCAGACCTAATCAGTTAAACAGAGACAGATTAATCGCGTTGTCTATTTACACATAAGGGTTTGCTGTAGGGGTCAGTCAACTTCACAAAGTCATAGGGTTATAGGGTCATGGTCATCATCGATTGTGTCTGGGAGTCGAGGCAGTTCTATGAGCCTCGCCACGGGACGGGTGTAAGTGCGACCCTGGACGAGCACTTCAGCTGCTCGGACCTTGCCGTCAGCACCGGTGATCACTTTGCTTACGCGGCCGGCCGGCCACATAGCTCTGGGCAGTGATTGATCAATAATCATGACGACTGTTCCTTCTGTCAAATTGTCTCTCTCCTTTACCCACTTCTGGCGGGTCTGTAGAGACGGTAGGTAGTGCAGTAGGAAACTGTTCCAAAACTTGTCAGCTAATACTTGGCTGTACCTCCACATTCGTCGGCCGTTCGCTTCTTCAGGCCGGTATATTGTCTGGGGTAACGCAGGATCTAGCCGCCCCATCAGGAGTGTGTTGGGGTCTGCGGAGATAACAGTGCTCAATCCACAGAACACAGGCTTCTTATTCTCAGCCTCCTCTGGACTTGCTTCCCTCGGGATAGGCATGGGCCACTGTCCTTCCGGGAGTCTTAGGAATGCAGGGCCGTCACTGTAAGCATTGCGACGGGTGAGGTCATCCAGGGGCATCCCCCGGGTGATGACGTCAGCTGGGTTCTGTTTTGTATCAACGTAGCGCCACTCTGTTTCTCCGGTTAACTCTTCGGTTAAGTCTTGAATCTCGGTGACTCTGACTCCCACGAAGACTTTGTACTTGCATGAGTCCGATTTGATCCAGGCGAGTACCGTCGTGGAATCTGACCACAGGATTGTTCTAGACACCGGTATGGTGAGCTCACGTTGGATGAGCGTGGCTAGGTGCGCTCCGGCTAGGGCTGCGCAGAGCTCTAGACGTGGGATAGATTGTTGCTTGCGTGGGGCTATTCTCGAGCGGGCGAGGACAAATGCTGTGTAGATCTCTCCCCCCTTCTCTTGGGCCCGTAAGTAGGCTACTGATCCGTATGCGACCTCTGAGGCGTCACTGAAGACGTGTAAGTCCATTTTACATGTCTCTGGCCTCACCGTGGGTGGGAAGTAGCTTCGGCGCATATTAACGCCTGGGAGTGAGTGGAGCTCCATCTCCCACTCTCTCCAGGTGGATGCGAGGTGTGCGGGAATGGGGTCGTCCCAGCCCTGGTCCTTGTCCCACAATGCTTGTACAATCATTTTTGCCCTGGTGGTGTACGGTAGAATACATCCTAGCGGGTCATATTGTCGGGCGAGTGTTGTGTACACACTCCGTCTGGTGGTCGGCGCCGCCGCCGGCCTTCCCTGCTCCGTAGTCAGGGGCTTGTGTCTGTAGTGAAGCGAATCTGTTTTGAATCGCCACACCAATCCCAGGGTCATCTCCTGGGCTTCTCCCGGGATTGTAGCCATCCAGGTCTCGCTGCTGGCTGCCTTGTCCTCGGAGGAGAGGCTGCGCAGTACTTGCGGATCGCTGCTGGCCCACTGCCTGAGATCAAAGCCGCCTTTGATCAATGAGGCGCGGAGTTTAATCAGGAGAGCCTCGGCTTCTTCTTGGGTTGAAAGGCTTTGTAGACAGTTGTCTACGTAGAAGCTGTTCTTTACGCTGTGTCGGACCTCTTCGTCCGCTGCTGGGTCCTCTGCTACATGTTTCTGTAGTGCAAATGTAGCACAGCAGGGGCTGCACGTCGTTCCGAAGGGGAGGACTTCCCATTGGTAGATGGCTGGGTGCTCATCTCCTGGCTTCTCTCTCCATAGGAACCGTAACAGGGGCTTGTCCGCCTCTACTAATCTCACTTGCAGGAACATTCCTTTAATGTCCCCGCTGATGGCCACCTTTTCCTGGCGGAAGCGGAGTAGAACGCCGAGTAGGGAGGGGCCGAGTGTGGGACCGGGCAGTAACTCTTTATTCAGATTTTGGGATCCGATCTGGTAGCTGCAGTTAAATACTATGCGGTCTTTACCGTTGTGATGGACCTTGTGGTGGGGCACGTACCACGATTCAGTGGTCTGGTCAGCCTCTTTAATGTCCATCTTTGTGACGTGTCCCGCTGTGATGAGCTTCTCAATCTCAGCGCGGTATACACTCTCTTGGGCGGGGTTCTTGGCTAAGCGCCGCTCCGTGTTCAGCAGGTACCGTTCTGTGGCGTCTGTCTTGGCGTGGAAAGTAGGCATTCCTTCTCGCCGCAGGAGTGGCGTGGCGTATCTCAACACGCCGTTGACCGGGACTCTCTTGGTCCCTGTCTCGAGGAGGTGAATGGCGTAAATGTCATCTTTAGAGCGAATGTCTTTCTTTCCGTTCTTAAAGGGCATTTGTTCCAAGGTCCATAGCCGCTCTACGTGTTGCAGGAGTGCGGTTTCTCCCTCTGTGACTCGGGAGTGGAGACATCTAGTGGCTGTACTTCGGTTGAGAGATTTGGCGAGCGGGCCTTGGAGAGTCCATCCCAAACGGGTCTCGACTGCTGCAGGACAGCCTCGGGGTCCGGTATGAACCCGGTCTATCGGGACAATGAGGTCTGCATGGTTGGAGCCTATCAACAGGGTCGGCATAGCATTGTCTATGAGCGGGATCGGTAACTTGCGCAGATGTACATATTTCTCCATCAGCTTGGCGACGGGGTATGTGTACCGCGACAGTCCTATTTCTTGGCTGGTGAAAGCGTCTGCAATCTGGTACCGTCGCTCAGGCTGGCCGCTTGCTGCGATAGAGAATGAGACATTCTCGCCCTTTATCGTCTTCAAATCTCGTCTTATTGTCCGAATTGTCATTTGGGTTTCGCTTCCCCGCAGCCCTAGCTGGGCCGCAGCGGAGGCGAGCAGAAGGGTCTTCTCTGACCCGTCATCGAGGACGGCGTAAGTGTCCAGGACTTTATTCTGGTAGCTTAGTGTCACACGCACTACTTTTAGGAGTACTCGGGCTCCACTGCTGCTGGCGGGATCGATGTACATGACGCTCGCTTTGCGGCTGGATGGTGCGGGTGAAGGGCGCCGTCTGTTACTGTCGTGAAGTATGTCCAGATGGGCTCCATCGCACTTGGTGCACCTTTTCTTTAAGCGGCATTCGGCTGCCATGTGTGAGCGCGCACAGCGAAAACAGCGCTTGTTGGACTTTATCCATTGACCTGCTTCCTCCACGTTCAGCTTGGGGAAGGAGTCACATTGCGCTAGCCAGTGTTCTTTCTCACAGTAGGGGCACACTATCTTCCACTTCTCCGTTCTGGAGGGGGTACTGTGGCTCCTGCTGCTCGGTACTGACTCCGATTGGTGCATCACAGTCACCGATCTTCTTCCATCATTTAGTCGTCTGGTTCCTTCTCTGGAGCCAGGGGTGCTCCGTCCGAATGTATCTAGCCGTAGGCTGCTGACTTCTCTCGCCAGGAAGTCTGCTAGATCGAGGAGGTTCGGGGCCATTCGGGTCTCGGTGGTCCCTCTGTCGCCTAAAACGCTCCTGACGAGCGGGCGGCAGCTTCTCCAGAATCCTTTCCACATTTGAGTTGGCGTAAAGTTCATGCCTCCCCTTCTCTCTTTGCGCTCCCAACATCCCTACCAGGGACTGCACTCTGATGGACAGGTCGTCCAGTGCTCGATTGTCTATTGCTGGGGGTAAGCGGTCGATGTGTCGGATCTCCTGGATCACGTAATCCCATATGCGCCCATACCTCTGGTCCAATGCTACCAGCGCTGCTGTGTATGGGGTGGTGGAAGTCGCGTAGGCGAGCGCTATATTATGTGCGCGGGGCACCTTTAAGTGCTTCAGTAGGATGGCGTATTTGTGGCGTTCATCCAATACATCCACCAACATGGTCTCCAGACACATGCGGAGTTCTGTATACTGGGCCCGGTTCTCTTGGGTGAAGTCGGGTACCATAGGCGTGCCAATGTATGACGCTGACTGTGGATACATCGGCGAGCGTTGGGGGAGAGGCCTCCTAGGCGAGTCCCCTCCCGCTCCTTGGTATGGGCTGGTACCGGCAGTGTACCATGGCCCGCTTGTCCAGGTGCTGTTCCTCGGTGCGGGTCGTGCGTCGTGCTCACCCGTGTATAGAGTCGGGGGTCTGTAGCGCAGCTCCGCGGGAGTATAGCCTGGGCTGTACCGGACCTCCTGGTCCGGTAGAGTACTGTGCTGTCTTCGGGTGTGGTTCTCCTCCTCTTCCTCTTCGTCTTCAGTTAGGTCATCCAGTGCTTGTAGTCTCTGGTTTAGCCTCTCCACAGGATATGCTGCTCCTTCCCGGTTGCTAGGTCTCGCTTGGACCGGTGGGGGGAGGTGGTCTGTGGGGGGTATAGACCTCGTCTGTTGGTCAAGTTCAGGGTTGTTTACTCGGCTAGGGGATGCCGCCCTGGAGGTGTGTCTAGACGAGTTCCTGGAGCCTCTGGCGGAGGGAGAGGGTGTTGTCCGTCTGATCAGCTGTTCTATTAGTTGCGACTGCTGTCTGTCGCGCGCTGCGTCCCGTTGAGCACCGGCTCGTTCTCGGGCCACATTCTCTTCCATCTGAATGCGTCTTATTTCTAGATGTATCTGCTCGTGTTCGCTTCGCTGCTGGATCTGCAGTCGGTCGCGTTCAGCAGCGGCGTTCAGGCTGATGAGGAAGGCCTGCTGTAGGGTCCTCTCTGCCTCGCTGGGAGAAGGCGGTTGTATAGGGGAGCCTTCCCTCGGGGTACTCCTTGCGGAGCCTTGGAGCTCTATCTCCACGGTGCTCTCCCCGTCTTCTTCCGTGCCGAGTTCTCTCTCGGTAGCGTTGTATTCCTCCCGGGACTCATCGGGGACTACTTCTTCAGTACTGGCGGGGTGTGAAGTCATGTCTGGTTCCCACTGGTCCCCACCGTGAACTTGGTCAGTTACATTAGAGCCCGTAGGGGCCTCTATGGTCGGGGTAGTCTGGGCGTTGGGGTTAGACATACTTTTACTTTCTAGTTTTACCGCGTTTACTGTTAGTAGAAGACTAGGTTGTTGACTGACAGCGTAGGCCTCTAAGTACTGAGGGAGCTGTCGTTCGCGCTGCGGGCGTTGGTTAGGAGGATCGTTTCGTGGAGTGTTCATCATAGGCCATTTCAATATTAATAACACTATATTAATATTACACTAATTACCATCCGGCTCGAAGGACCAATTGTAACTGAGGGGTACAATTCCCTGACTGTATTACTAGATATGATACTTACTACCACTACCTTTGTACTTAATATTCGGCCACCCAGTACACGGCATAAATATATTATGATGAACACTGTCACGTAGATGAAACGGATCCAACACAAATGTACGAATTAGAAATAGGTCTTTATTTCTACACAGCGATGGTGTGTAGAGCAAGCACTTAATCAAATCAATCACATTTATGAATGGAAATAGTATGCACTTTTATGGCAAGAGTATTCGTCGGTATATCAATAGAGAATGTCCAATCTCTGAAGGCGCAGGTGGTACATATACGACCTGGAATAGTTTAAGGAATAACAGCAATGATACTTTAATGATTATATACTGGATACACTAGAGGGGGTTAATCCGGTCGCTTGTAAGCCGACAGGAGTAGGAGGGGGGGGGGTAGAATCCGACTGCCTCATCCGGCCAAGGGTATCCCAGGTGAACCCACTGTAGTGCCGTTCAATGCGCCGGCGATCCTTGGACCACAGATGAAAGCAGGTGGACTCTTTGTGGGCCGGCGTCATCCGGTCCACGGAGGAGAGACGTGAAGCGACCTCGTCTTGCAGAGCGTCTCCTCACCTTGCGTCCTCTCCAGGGGGGGGGGGGTTCCAACACACGGCAGTGTCGGGGGTCTTTATCCATGGAATAATCAATGTATACAAAGCATAATCCGTGCCTGGGAAGGCGGGCTGTCGTCGGTAGAATAATCCGGTATACAGGTCCACTCGCTCGTCGGCTCTGGGGCTCCTCGGGTGCAGCTTCACGTGGGGTCAACCACCCTGGGTAAGCAGCCAGTTCTCTGCCCGAAATGATGGGGTACTGACTACGGTAGTATTCTCACCGCACGAAGCACTATATATTAACAGACTATTATTAGCTTAATAGACTACGTCCAACTCGACGATATAGTGCCAAATATGACTATTCAAATATTAATATACACGATGTCTCAATACCGATGGTAGGCGAACTTGGCCTTACTCCCACACGTGGCGTCGCGGGGAGGCTTTACGTCTGTGACTCTATTGGAGGGTAAGAAACTGGACTGAAAAGGAAGTCCTACTTTAGTAGCGCAGTATATATACGCACTATGAACAAATAGTCCCATTAGTGGTGCGGTAGCCAGATTCCTACGCGGAACTAGGACTTGTTCGTACATGTGGAGCGGTACGTTTGAACTGGGTCTGAGGGGTATGGCAGCCTGGCACCAAGGTCTCGACCAATAGTAGAATGGAGACTATTATGGGATGTTCAGTAGGCTAGAATGGATATTCAATGCATATTGTACAAGGAATATACAAGGGATATCAGGGAATATTAGAGAATATACAAATACAATTAAATATATATATATAAATAAATATATATATTCGGTTTAATCTGGCCCTTCACAACACTACCGTTACCACCTCCAGAGGGTTACTGGAAAAAATTACACTCCTCCACATACAAATTTATTTGGAATAACAAACCACCAGGTATAAAAAGATCCACCGCACAGAGAAACAAAGCAGATGGTGGTATGGCATACATTCTAATCCACATAAATGGCATAATCATACTCCCTTATTCAATAACAATGCACTCTTGATTGGAAAATGACCTATAAGATTCCCTATATGGGAAAAGCAAGGCATACACTCATTAGGTGATGTTTTTAACAAACAGGGTTTCTGTAGCTATGAAGAAATATGCAAAAAATGTAATCTCACCGAGTCCACAAATTTTTTTTACACACAGTTATTGTTATGTTTGAAGTCTCACGGTGTTCCATTAAAGATACCAATTGAACACCACAGATACCACAAATTCTTCTATGAAATAGAGACATCGAGAGGTTTTGTTTCAGATTTTTATCATCAATTACTAACGTCCTCATATGAAACCCACCACCTAGACTCCGTCTGGAGGAGGGATATACCAGACCTGGAAAGCGATTTTGATTGGCAAGAAGCCTGGGCAAATGTTCGATTTACATCAAGGAACCCGGACCATCAACAAATAAATCTTAACTATATTCACAGGACATACTTGACTCCTATAGGACTGAAATAAATGGGTCTTAAACAAGACTCCAAATGCTCCTTATGTACAAATGGGGACGAGGGGACATTTATGCACATGTACTGGGACTGCCCACCAGTTAAAATATTCTGGAAAGAGGTGACCCAGCAATTATCAAATCTCTTAACTCTGAATATACCTGTACACCCCTCTGTACTACTGCTGAATGATGTTTTTGAGTATGCAGTACATCCACAGCTAAAGAGATTGGTTTTATCGGGTATCAAAGTGGCTAAAAAGCTGATAGCATCACAATGGTTCCAACCAGAAAAAAATTGCCGAAAGGTCTGGATTATTACATATCTCGATGTGATTTATCAAGAAATATCTACAGCTAGAATTGTGGGTCTCAATGAATCCAAAATGACAATGTGGTTAGAAGTGGTGGAGAAAATAAAAGCTAGCATTTAAGCATTACATCACGCGCAGGAGTGGTTTGTGACCAATAAACCATGCCTAGGGGTGGTCGTTAGACCCCCCTAGGCATGGTTTATTGGTCACAAATCACGACTGCAAGTGATGTAAAGCTTTTATACAACTGCCAGATTCATCCAACCTTATTTCTATACAATAAACACACATTAATCGAAGATTTATTGAAAAAACCATCCGCCAGAAAAAGTAGTTCCCACAACTACAAAAAAGACAAGTTGCCTCCATGTGGAAGCAGCTTGAAGTGCATCCAACCAAACTAACACATCCAACTGTGTATTATTGGAATGATTGAGAGAAGTTGCCTCATGTGGAAGCAGCTTGAAGTGCATCCAACCAACTAACACATCCAACTGTGTATTATTGGAATGATTGATTGAACATTTTATTACCAGATGCAGAATGGGTACAATACAGTACGGCTCAATACACACAATTGTTAAGGGAATGCAGACCTACTTTCCATAGAACTTCATTCTTAGATGCTTCTATATAAAGTAGGTAAAACAAATTAAAAAGTCTTCTTTGCCCTATAGGAAAAAAACTTTTTCTTCGCCCTATTCTTTTATTTATTTTTTTAAACCTACTGTAGAGGGCCTAAACTTAACCAGTTGGAAACCAAGCGTACAGTAATAAAATTAGCAATCAATCAATCAATCAACTCAATAGGCCATGCTCACTTAGAACAGCGCAGCACCCAGCTCTCTGACTATCCCCCGCGTTGCAGGCAGAGTGTGTGTGTGTGTGTGCGTGCGTGTGCGTGTGTGTGTGTGCGTGTGTGTGTGTGTGTGTGTGTGTGTGTGTATGTGTGTGGGGGGGGGGGGTGTGTGGCGGTGGGTGGAGACTAGAGCGAGCGCTGACAGTCGAAAGGAAAAAGAAATTGAAAAAAAAATTGCAAATTAATCCATCAATCAATCCGCGATTTTTCTTTTGTTACAGAATGATTCAAGACCCATCAATTACATCATCCAACATTGTTTAAACGACTAAGACATTCGCTGTGACAGAATCGCTTGATATTTAGTCGTTTAGTCGCCATTAACATATCCATTTGTAAAGATTATTGGCCACCTTCTTGTGATCCGGCGGAGTGATGTGATGTGGGTCGGTTGTGGGCGGGTCCTGGGCCAGCAGCGTGGATTGTTGCCAATAAAGACGTGTTAATGGCCAATCAGAATCGAGAAATTTGC
Source organism: Notolepis coatsorum (assembly GCF_963971535.1). NCBI lineage: Eukaryota > Metazoa > Chordata > Actinopteri > Aulopiformes > Paralepididae > Notolepis > Notolepis coatsorum. The sequence goes on from NC_140177.1 coordinate 99,648,872, forward strand.
ATGCCGTTGTATAAATAATGGTAGTGTCTGGTTAGGAGCGAGGGATAATGGATGGATTATCCAATGGGGGGTCCGGGAGGGGGGGTACGAGCTAGAGCATATGTGTGTAGGGTATTAGATAGCAGGTATTGGGGGTATATCCTGTATAAGACATTTAACTATATGGTGATTTCATTGGATGTGCACTGTTAATAATGCTTGTATATCTTATCGTGTGTTGTCATGTTTGTTTGTTTAAAAAATTATAAAAAAAGAAAACACAAAAAAAGAAACTACTTGGTAATTAAGGGCTTAGATCTAGACAAAAATACACTGAAATATAAAGTATTAAGTATTACAAGTAAGCTAGATGGGATTAGTTTAGGGTATAAATAAGTTGGAAACTAATAAAGAAACAGATTGATCAATTAAAAGTTAAATTAGGCTACAAACATGATAGAATAAACATTAGAAAATTGGTTACAATGTGTGAGTATTTGAAAAGGTTATAAATTAAGCTAAAGATATCACTTTAATTTATATAGACCAAGTAAGCTTGGAAGGATCAATAAAATAGGTTTAAAAGAGATGTAGGAGGCTCTAGACTTCTGGAGAAACTATGGAACTAATATAGTCTAATAATCAGGAAGTAATCTATAAGTGTAAATCCTTATAAAACAATGCAATCAATAGGAAAAGTGATTTGAAGTAAACCGCTGATGGATGAAATGGTAAAAATAGTGACTGCCTCCGGTTACAGCAAAAACTAGTCTAACACTCAAATACCACCTTAAAAGGAGATATTCTCAAATTCAAGATGACGTATTCAACTAAATGGATACCATCTAAAGTAATTCAGCCAATCAGAGAAGCCATGTTCCTGGGCCTACGTCACTTGACGGGGCAGGACCAGGGAGGTGGCTTCAGTTCTTAAAGCAGGGGGAGCTGGATGGAGGAGACACAGACGCTCAGAAGACTTGATCCCGGGAGAAGCTTCACCAGACGGTTCGAGAAAAGAGACGAATAGAACGAGACGCGAACCAGCAGCCCACCTGAAGACGATGATTTTAGATATAGAAGTAACTTCTGCTGTGAAACCTTGATGATTAAGCTGTGTTTACCATTAAAACACAGAGTGCGTTCTGTTTCAACTTGAAGAAGCGCCCGTCTCGTCTCAGACTTATTTCAAACGAACAAATCAAATGAATGAGAACGTGTTTTTCAACGCAGAGCAAAGGAAACTCCACTATACAAGATAAAAGAACGATCGATTAGCGATAGTTACATAGGATCAGATACACGTTACAGGTGTTTTCTGTTTTGCTGATTAGCACTCCAGCTACGCCCACCTCCATTACCTGTCAAGACATCCACGTAATAGGCGGACAATGGACAGCCAGAGTGGAAAGGGTCATAATTATGTCATGGAAAGGTCATGGAATTTATATGAGCAGAAATATGTGAAAAGGTGCTTTAAAAAACTACTAAAGGGATGGAGGAACAGCCGGGCTCTGTTTTATTTTATGGTCTTTGTCTGTATTATAGTGTCCATTATTTCATTTACATTTTAATTATTTGATTCTTGAGTTTGTGTCAACTATTTGTGCATGTGTGTGTATTTCTTACCGTCCATTATTCTCTCTTTCTTTGTGTTTGACTCGTTAATTTAGGATTTGTTTGTTGCTTACTTTTTTCTCTTCTTTTTTTAAATCTTTGGAAATATAGGTATACTGTATGTATGCATGTTTTTGTTTTTGGTGGACCCCAGAAAGAATAACTGTTGCCTAGGTGACAGCTAATGGGGATCTAACCAGGGTTAGAATGAGTTCTGCCCAGCAGATGTTTCTGCCCTTCTAATGTTACAGCTCAATTTAATCAGAGGAGTGAAACTCATTCTGCTCTGCATGACACTAGCTAAGTTGTCTGTTGCTAGGAGCTTAGAGTCGCTAGGAGGCTAGTAACAGGCTTTGTGTGTTGTGTCTTTGTGTGTGTGTATGTGTGTGTGTGTGTGTGTGTGTGTGTGTGTGTGTGTGTGTGTGTGTGTGTGTGTGTGTGTGTGTGTGTGTGTGTGTGTGTGTGTGTGTGTGTGTGTGTGTGTGTGTGTGTGTGTGTGTGTGTGTGTGTGTGTGTGTGTGTGTGTAGTAGTAATAGCAATCGTTTTTTGGGGGGGGGGCGTGGGCGGTGTGTGTGCATCTGTGTGTTTGGGCGTAGTGTTTCTCCAGCACATTTTTTACAGTTCACTTTAATGAATTTTGCTTTATGCTTTTCATCTATTCACTAGCACCCCACTGTTTCACATCATTACTCTCTTTCTCTCTTTCCATCTCCCTCTTTCTCTGTTGACTCTTCATTCTCATTTAATTTCATGCTGCCTCTGAAATTAACACATGCAGTAGTGTCATAGATGCAAAGCGTCATAGGCATTACTGGGGTTACTGTAGGATGTGGAGTTACGGAACCCCTGTAACTAAAGCCACCCATGCCCCTGTTAAGCCCTTGCCATATTTTCAGAACATTCGCATAAAGGCCCATTTGCATGTTTTTGGTATATAGGGACACCTATGGACCTCAGGGAATATTGTGTATGTTACTATGCTTGAGTAAATTGCAATGAACCAAAGGAGAATATCAATTATTATTTCTCTTTATTTAGATTTTTTGACGGTGAATAACACCATGCTAATGTGATGCCCACTAGAAGTGGTATCATGTTAATATCTTTAGATTATGTGTCAAAACAGTGTGAACATATTGGTACAGGATTACCTCCATCAGAAACAAGGTAGAACAAGTCATTTATATGTAATGGGAGACATTAACATAATCTGGTCAATAGGTGGCGGTATAGGACTGGTGTTTAGTGACTTCGCCTTCCAGGGACCCGTACTGTGTGCTTAGGAACGCACGAGGCAATCTCAGCCTCACAACCGGGAGGAGCCAGAGTCAATAACATCGTGTCTGCACCTTTCCTTTGTCAAATGATTAACTACAACCTGTTTCATAGGTGGGTAATATACTACAAAACACACATAAAGGTTAACAAGGATACATGCAATGTCGAGGGTTCAAATGAAGTAACTATTGTCGATGTTTGAGTCAAGTTTAAGAAGTTTAAGACGACAGGTAACGTGGTTGAGAAGCAGACCGTCTATTGAAACGCGCCACGTTTCGTTGGTACATTTAAATAGTGTTGGAACACAATTGTCCATTTAAGCACTAACGTGTCGAAGTTAAGTATCTCCAAGGGGATTATAAAGGTTTATGTTTTGAAATACATACTGTGTTGGGTTGAATTGCTGTGTAGTAAATGTGTATATTGTGTACAAGATGGTTAGAGGGAAAGTACTTTAGCTTACCCTACCAAGAAGGTAGCTAAAGACGGGGCTGTACCACATGCTCTCTCTCTCTCTCTCTCTCTCTCTCTCTCTCTCTCTCTCTCTCTCTCTCTCTCTCTCTCTCTCTCTCTCTCTCTCTCTCTCATTGCGCCCTCAGTTAAATGTAAATATAAATCTATTCCCTTGAGTTATACCATGGTCACGCTTTAGCAAATTCCTAGTAGGGTTGAGAACGGCCCGATACATATATATATATATAAATGTACTTTCAGTGCACATTTGAGTTTCAATAGAACTTGAGACAGGAACACAACTATGGATAACACTGAGGTGTGGAGGTATTTCGGTATACTAGAGAATAGTGGATATGACTGATGATAAGTGACTGATGATAAAGGTAACACTTATTGGTGATTTAAGGAATTGTTTGACAGACAATGAGAATGACAGTGTTGGTTAAAAGACATACTATGGTCCCTTCCAACATGCCTAGACATGTCTAGACAGAGGTTAACAGGATAATGTTTCTCTTCTCATGTGCTTATATTTAAGACGCCAAATATGTATCAAGACATAAGTAATCACAATGTACAGTATATAATACTGGATAACTACATTTAAAAGGAAAATGCTATTGAAGTGAACCAGGGTATCCTAAAAGGGTAGAATGTGTGTTGCAATGATGAATATGCTTTTGAATTAATAACAAGTATGGGATTATAATTGAATATATTGAAGTAATGTAACTAATTGAACTGGATGATGATACCATGATGATACAATGATTATACAATGATGATACCATGATGATACAATGATGATACAATGATGATGATTGATTGATTATTCTATTGAATGAATAAATGTTGTTGAAATATACAACCGGGAGGAGCCAGAGTCAATAACATCGTGTCTGCACCTTTCCTTTGTCAAATGATTAACTACAACCTGTTTCATAGGTTAAACATATATCTGCTATCAGGTGCCATATCCTGGTACCTGTAACAGTTTATTGGGGGCTCGTCCGGGATCAGCGCCACCTGCTGGATGGGAGCTGATCCAGAGATCTTGACACCTGGACCAACCGCGACCCGATGAACCAGGAACCAACGCCCGGTGTAAAGGTCGTCGAATGAGGGATTGATCTGCGCAGTACCGACAGCAGTGAAGTGCCTCATCTGATGCCAGATGACAACGAGACTACGTCCACTACTCTACCTGACGAGAAGGAAGACCGGTGTCGTGTAGAGGAGATCCACCCACCACGGAAAGTCGTCACAGTGATCCTGAACTGAGAGCCAAGTGCGAGGAATCGGGAAGCAGCCATGGGAGACAGCGAGAGGAAAAGCTTGGTGTGGGACATCAAGAAGAGCCTGCTCACTCTACCTGCGGATGAACTGTTTCGCATTGCCGAGGCATTGGAACTGATACCAGGACTGGAGACGTCTGACCGAACCCACCTTACCGTAGACGACGTGGAGGGGTGCTTCAACTTTATCAACGACTATCTGTACAGTAAGGTTTTACTGGAGTTAGAGGATACAGGGTTGTCTTATTTATTACAGATAAAAGATGTAACTGATGGACTTATGCCGAGTGAGGTGGTGGGTCTAGAAGAGGGTAAAACCGAGGGCCTACGGTCCACCAGTCAAAGTGATGCAGTACCAGTCGACCCCGTTAGCGTCTTTTATGATGTAAGTGAAACCATTGAGGGTGTGCCCACTCCAAAAGTAAGCAACCAGGTTTTACAGTGCCTGCCCAGTGTACCACCACCCACAGCTCAGGCTGTGCCATTGAATAAGAGTGTAACAGACACCGAAAGTAAACAGGAAACCCCTGGTGTGTCGCCAGATAAACTAATATCTTTACGAGAACTGTCGTACCTTCACCGCAGGGAGTTTAAGCTCCAGGGAGGTCAGATAGGAGACCAGGGATCAGACATTAGTTACAACAGTGTCTGCAAACAGATCGACGAAGGTCTGAAGGAGCAATTCAGCGATGCAGAGGTTGTTAGAGCAGTCTTGAGAGTGATCAAAGCTGGCAGCTTTAAGGATATGTTAATGGTAAAAGACGATTTGACTATCGATGAGCAGAAGGGTTTTCTCCATTCTCACCTCGGTGAACAAAGTAATACAGAGTTGTTTCAAGAACTCATGTGTACAAAGCAAAAGGATAGTGAAACACCACAGCAGTTTTTGTATAGAGTCATAGGACTCAAGCAGAAGATTTTACTAGCATCAAAATATGCTGCTACTGACGTTAAGTACAACGAACGAACCGTTCAGGATGTCTTTCTCCACACTGTATATCAAGGTTTAGGACACAAACATGATGACATTCGTAGGGAACTCAAACCCTTACTTGAAGACAGAGTACCTGATGAGGCCATTCTCAGACAGATGAAAAAGGTCATGAGCGATGAGAGTGAAAGACAGCGACGGTTAGGGCCTACCAATCGCAATAGACCCCCCCATGTACATAGTGCAGGTGCTGAGGTGAAGGGAGCACAGTGTCCCCCCCCCACTAGGGAAGAAAATACAGGAAAGAAACTTAAACTAGACCCGATCCAGCAGTTAACAGAGAAAGTAGAGAAACTTACCAATCTAGTGGATCTCCTGCAACAATCACCCCAGGTCAGAACAGGGAGGATAAATAGGCAGAGGGACAGGCCATATGGCTGTAGCAAATGTGTAGCACAGAATTTACCTAATTGCCCTCACTGTTTCCATTGTGGCGAAGAAGGCCATAGAGCGTTAGGCTGTCAAAAGAGACCACCGCGTCAGGGAAACTGAGGCCGGTCACTGCAAGAGGACAACCATTGACCGGTTCCCCTTTACTGTCCCAACCTGACAACCGTCGTACTAGTGAGCCTGAGAAGGAAAGAGTAAGAGAGGAGAAAACTGCACCTAGAACAGGAACCAAGACGGTAAACCAGATACAGAAGCACACAGACCCCCCTAATTTACCAAACACTAAGAGTGAATGCCTCGCCAAGCTCGTAGGGAGAAGAGCTCTCACCCATTGTAACCTAAACGGTTTAGCAGTCCAAGCCCTGCTTGATACAGGGGCCCAAGTAAGCATGATTGACAGAACTTGGAAGAATAGATACTTACCTGACATGCCAGTCAGACCCCTTAGCGAAATCATCGAAGAAGAAGAGGAGTTGAAAGTCTACGCGGTAAACGGTGAGGTCCTCCCATTTGATGGTTGGGTGGCCCTTACGGTGAACTTAAAGGGGAATGAAGATCCTAACCTGTCAATCACTGTGCCTTTCCTTGTAAGCAGCCTTGTCCTTGAGAGACCCCTACTGGGTTTTAATGTGCTGGAAGTGATGATACAAGAACAACCTGGAAGACTGATCCCAACTCTCACCAGCCTGCTCTGTAACGCCATGGTGATACCAGCCGAGAAGGCAGAACTCCTGGTGAGTTATATCCAGACTGACAGACCCCCTGTCCAGGTTGGTCGCCTACGAACAGGTAAACAAGCCACTGTCATCCCCGCCGGTCAAGTGGCCTGGGTCAAGTGCCAAATCCCCCCCCACGTGGACCTGTCTGACCCCACCTTCCTGTTCGAACCAGATGACAGCAGTTTAGCGCTGGCAGAACTGGATGTTGGAGAAGGCCTGCTGCAAGCGCAAAACCCCAGGAAGCCGTATGTCACCGTGCCTGTGGGAAACAACACAAGGCATAACGTCACTCTCTCCAGGAAGACAGCTCTGGGCAGCATCCATTGTGTTGGGAAAGTCATCACGACAGACTCCCCACGGCAAACCCCCATCCCATCCTACTCACCTGAAATCTCCCAGCCCACGGTACCCCCCAACCGTGCTGCTACAACGTCGGCTGTGCCCAGCTCCATCCTGTTCAAACCCCCCGTCGATCTCAGTCACCTCGACGACGAACAACAGACAATAGTCAACCGGATGCTTTGTGAAGAGGCTGGGTCCTTTGCACAAGACAGTGGTGACATTGGGTGCATCCCGAGCCTGCAGATGACAATCGCTCTCCATGATACTGTCCCGGTCCAGAAGACGTACTCATCAGTACCAAAGCCACTGTTTAAAGAAGTAAAAGAGTACATACAGGAACTGTTAATGAAAGGTTGGATAGTCAAGTCAAAGTCTCCATATTCTGCCCCAGTAGTCTGCGTCAGAAAGAAGGACGGCAGCCTACGGCTATGCATCGACTACCGCCTCCTGAACAAAAAGACTGTACCCGATCGTCATCCACTACCTAGAATACAAGACCTGACTGACACGCTTGGAGGCTATACCTGGTTTAGTATCCTAGACCAAGGGAAAGCCTACCACCAGGGCTTCGTCGCCGAGGGTTCACGACCCTTCACCGCCTTCATCACTCCTTGGGGTCTTTACGAGTGGGTGCGCATCCCATTTGGACTCTCGAATGCCCCAGCAACGTTCCAACGGAGCATGGAGGAGATGCTAGGTCCCCTCAGGGACGAATGCTGTATCCCGTATCTTGACGACGTACTCTGTTACGCAAAGACATTTGAAGAACATGTAGAGACCCTCCGCAAGGTTCTCCAAGCCCTTCAACGTCACGGAGTGAAATTGAGACCTGAGAAGTGTGACCTCTTCAAGCAAGAAGTCAGATACGTGGGTCGCCTTGTGTCAGCAGAAGGGGTCAAGATAGACCCACGAGACATTGAAGCCGTGAAAGCCCTGTCAAGTAAGACACCCAGAACTGTCGGCGAAGTGAGGAAAATAACAGGATTCCTGGGATATTTCCGTTCATACATTCAGGATTTTTCCCGAATTGCCAGACCCATCTACGAGCTACTCCAAATCAAGCCAGGAAAGACCCCAGCCCCAGCGCGGAGTAAGAACATCAAACGCCCCCAGTTGCCCTCCAGAGAGCCCATAGAGTGGACCACGGAACAGCAGAGAGCACTTGAACAACTGATTGACCTTCTCACAAACCCCCCTGTCTTGGCATATCCTGATTTCAACCTACCCTTCAGGTTGCACACGGATGCCTCCGACCAAGGCCTGGGAGCTGTTCTGTATCAACATCAAGATGGAAAACTGAGAGTCATCGGGTACGGGTCAAGAACATTGTCACCAGCCGAACGAAATTACCATATGCACAGTGGGAAACTGGAGTTCCTTGCATTGAAATGGGCTGTGTGTGTGAAATTCCGTGACTACCTGTATTATGCCCCACACTTTACTATCTACACCGACAACAACCCGTTGACCTATGTAATGAGTACTGCCAAGCTCAATGCAGTCGGTCATCGGTGGGTTGGAGAACTGGCAGACTTCCGGTTTGACATCAAATACAGACCCGGAAAGTCCAACATAGATGCAGACACACTTTCCCGCCTTCCCCTGGATATGGAGAGATATGAAAGGACCTGCACAGAAGAGCTCTCTAATGAAGCAGTACGAGCAACGTGGGAAGGAAGCCAAGCAGCTGAAAGGAAAGACGTGGCATGGGTTGCGGCGCTCAACATCGCGTCCCCAGACTCAAACCAGCAGTCTCACCCACACCTACAAACAATCAGTCACGATGAACTGGTGAAGGCCCAAAAAGAGGACCAAGCCATCAACACGATCAGGGAGTTGAAAGAGTCGAACACGAAATTGTCAGACGACGTACGAAGAACCGTAAGCGCAGCAACCCAAAAGCTACTTCATGAATGGAGCAGATTACATATTGAAAATGATCTCCTTTACAGAAAGACCAATCAATACCAACAGTTGGTCCTCCCTGTAAAATATAGAACACTTGCCCTGAAACATCTACATAATGAGATGGGTCATGTTGGAACAGAAAGAGTGATCCACCTCGCAAGAGAAAGATTCTACTGGCCTTTCATGTCCAGAGAGATTGAAGAATATGTGACCCGAAGATGTCCTTGTATCAAGTCTAAGAAGCCGGTCACCCATGTCCGAGCTCCCATGGGCAGCATTACCTCCAACTTCCCATTAGAACTTGTGTGTATCGACTATCTACATCTGGAAACCAGTCGTGGAGGGTATGAATATATCCTAGTGGTGATCGACCATTTCACAAGGTTTGCCCAGGCATACCCCACCAAGAACAAGAGTGGGAAAACAGCTGCAGAGCGTATCTTTAATGACTTTATACCCAAATTTGGTTATCCCTCGAAATTACATCACGACCAGGGTCGAGAATTTGAGAATAAGCTGTTCCAAGCACTGCAACGGCTGTCTGGGGTCGGCCACTCTAGAACATCACCCTACCATCCACAGAGCAACCCAGCGGAGCGGCTCAATCGGACCATACTACAGATGTTGAGGACATTGACTGAAAATGAGAAATTGCGGTGGAAGGACCACCTCCCGCATGTGTTACACGCGTACAACTGTACCAAACATGAATCAACGGGTTACTCACCTTTTTTCCTCCTCTACGGTCGTCATCCACACCTCCCCGTTGACCTGTTGTTTGGGTTAACGAAGAAAGAGGAACCGTACTCACCCAGAGGATACGCGGAGCAATGGGCTGAGAAGATGTCTGAAGCCTATCGGATTGCTTGCGAACATAGCAAAAAGTCCAGTGCAAGAGGAAAAGTAACTTATGACAAGAAAACAAAAGGAGTAGTGCTGCAGTCAGGAGACAGAGTTCTGGTGAGAAACCTCAATCAGCGTGGAGGACCAGGCAAGTTGAGATCGTACTGGGAGAAGGCGATCTACGTGGTCAAAAGCCAGCTCGCTGAGAGTCCAGTATACATTGTTTGCCTTGAACATGGAGACCAGAAAAAGACCAGAACACTACACCGAAATCTCTTACTGCTGGTAAATGATTTGCCCGTGGAAATGACTCCACCACCAGCCAGAACTGTCCCTGCGAAGAAAACGAATGACAGACCAAGACAAGGAAGAATGTCAGACACACAAGGACAAGTAGAGACAAGGGACAGCAATGACAGTGATTCGGATGATGACAGTGACAGAGGATACTGGCTAAGGATACCTGTTGAAAGGACAGAGGAAAGATCACTTGGACACCGTGAACGACGACCTGAAGTCATGCCAGGCCTGCGCCCTGAGAGTGAAGACGACAGGGGAGGAAACATGGATGGGAATTTGCCTGTCTTGGCCAGACCGGAGGGAGATGTTAGTGAATCAGGGGAAGAAGAAGAAAGGGAGACCCCCCGAGCTCACTCTCCAATACCCCAAGCTCACTCTCCAATACCCCAACCCCACTCCCAAGCTCACTCTCCAATACCCCAACCCCACTTCCAAGCTCACTCTCCAATAGCCCAACCCCAACCCCAAGCTCACTCCCCCGTAGCCCAGCTCAATCTCCGAACCCCTCCACTCTCGCCGGTAGAACAGGTCCAGTCAGAGGTTAGGAGGTCTGCCCGTGACAGAAGGCCTAAACAATGTCTCACGTATGATATGCTAGGTGAACCGTCAGTGCAGAACAAGGTGACCGTGAATTCGGTAGTACAGTGGCCACCGATGGTGCCCGCACCACACCACAGTCCACTACCACATCAATTGATACCCTTCGTAATGCCATGGTTGCATTCAATTTTTTACAGCCTTCCACAACATGGCCAGTATGCTTACCGTCCAGCCGTCACCCACGGTCCGCCCATGGGAAGTTTGTTAGGGGTTCACGCCTGAGGGTGATATTGGATGGGTGTATTTAGTGATTTTCGGAAATGTCAGGAGCCATTTTTTTAAGGTCAGGGAGTGTGTGATGCCCACTAGAAGTGGTATCATGTTAATATCTTTAGATTATGTGTCAAAACAGTGTGAACATATTGGTACAGGATTACCTCCATCAGAAACAAGGTAGAACAAGTCATTTATATGTAATGGGAGACATTAACATAATCTGGTCAATAGGTGGCGGTATAGGACTGGTGTTTAGTGACTTCGCCTTCCAGGGACCCGTACTGTGTGCTTAGGAACGCACGAGGCAATCTCAGCCTCACAACCGGGAGGAGCCAGAGTCAATAACATCGTGTCTGCACCTTTCCTTTGTCAAATGATTAACTACAACCTGTTTCATAGGTGGGTAATATACTACAAAACACACATAAAGGTTAACAAGGATACATGCAATGTCGAGGGTTCAAATGAAGTAACTATTGTCGATGTTTGAGTCAAGTTTAAGAAGTTTAAGACGACAGGTAACGTGGTTGAGAAGCAGACCGTCTATTGAAACGCGCCACGTTTCGTTGGTACATTTAAATAGTGTTGGAACACAATTGTCCATTTAAGCACTAACGTGTCGAAGTTAAGTATCTCCAAGGGGATTATAAAGGTTTATGTTTTGAAATACATACTGTGTTGGGTTGAATTGCTGTGTAGTAAATGTGTATATTGTGTACAAGATGGTTAGAGGGAAAGTACTTTAGCTTACCCTACCAAGAAGGTAGCTAAAGACGGGGCTGTACCACATGCTCTCTCTCTCTCTCTCTCTCTCTCTCTCTCTCTCTCTCTCTCTCTCTCTCTCTCTCTATTGCGCCCTCAGTTAAATGTAAATATAAATCTATTCCCTTGAGTTATACCATGGTCACGCTTTAGCAAATTCCTAGTAGGGTTGAGAACGGCCCGATACATATATATATATATAAATGTACTTTCAGTGCACATTTGAGTTTCAATAGAACTTGAGACAGGAACACAACTATGGATAACACTGAGGTGTGGAGGTATTTCGGTATACTAGAGAATAGTGGATATGACTGATGATAAGTGACTGATGATAAAGGTAACACTTATTGGTGATTTAAGGAATTGTTTGACAGACAATGAGAATGACAGTGTTGGTTAAAAGACATACTATGGTCCCTTCCAACATGCCTAGACATGTCTAGACAGAGGTTAACAGGATAATGTTTCTCTTCTCATGTGCTTATATTTAAGACGCCAAATATGTATCAAGACATAAGTAATCACAATGTACAGTATATAATACTGGATAACTACATTTAAAAGGAAAATGCTATTGAAGTGAACCAGGGTATCCTAAAAGGGTAGAATGTGTGTTGCAATGATGAATATGCTTTTGAATTAATAACAAGTATGGGATTATAATTGAATGTATTGAAGTAATGTAACTAATTGAACTGGATGATGATACCATGATGATACAATGATTATACAATGATGATACCATGATGATACAATGATGATACAATGATGATGATTGATTGATTATTCTATTGAATGAATAAATGTTGTTGAAATATACAACCGGGAGGAGCCAGAGTCAATAACATCGTGTCTGCACCTTTCCTTTGTCAAATGATTAACTACAACCTGTTTCATAGGTTAAACATATATCTGCTATCAGGTGCCATATCCTGGTACCTGTAACACTAACATTGACCAAAAGTGAAAAAATTGCTCATTCAGCACCTTATTGAGATCAAGTGTACAACAATTAACAAAGGGTAGACGATTTAGGCTACAGGGTTTTCTGTAGATACAGTAACAAAATTTGGACACATGCAATATGAAATATTAATATAGAATATCAGGCCTACTGTCATAATCACAGCACGGGCATATTTCACTCCCCCTCCTTTTCCCCTCACGTTCTCCACACGCTCCTCTTCATCCCCCTCTCCACCCACTACACACTCCTCCTCATCCTCTCCTTCTCCATCCACCCCTCCCTTTACCCTCATACGCCCAGCTGCACTCCATCCCCCTAATTCACACGCGGTCAGGCACCTCACTTTACACAGCTGCACTCAATCCTCCCCTGATGGAATGCCTACTTCTACTCCTCGACGCTGACCAGCAGCTGTCGTGGTATTAATTACCACTACCCAGGTACGACGTCTCTGCCTAAAGCTCTGCTGGATTCCATCCTTGTATTGCCTACTCTAACCTGTTCTCTCCTGTGCCCCAAAGGACCGCCGTCCCTGCCTGGACGTCTCCTGTCCCCGAAGAGGAACACTTGCTCAACCGCTGCAGCCCAGCAGCTCCCAAGACAAGCACAAGGACCGTTTGCTCGCTCGCTGCCGCCACGGCAGCCACAAGACAGAACATAACCCCGTTCTATTCCCCCCAATTTCTGTGTTGCTCATTTCATTAAACACCCTTGAAACCGCTCCTATCTCCTCTCCTGTGTATTCAGCAATTGGGCTGTGCTCCAGACCACAGTCTCACACCTACCTTATTATGGCCAAGTCATACAGCTATGGATTGGCCCAAATCTCCTCTTTCCAAGGGCAGAGTTAAATTAAATATTTTGTAAAAGAAAATTGGTTATGTCTGAGGCTGGTGTGAGCTGGGTAGTGTAGTTTTATGAAATGTTGACGTCCATCGAAAGCCCTGGGTCTCCCGTTTCTGAGGACTACAACGATTTCATGACGCCGTCATGTCCTTGCGTCTAAATCATCCGGTTTCCGATGCAATGTGCAGAGATCTTTATAATATCATATTTAACACTTTAAATCATTGCTGAATAATAATAATAATAATAATAATAATAATAATAATATTAATAATAATAATAATAATAATAATAATAATAATAATAATAATAATAATAATAATAATAATAATAATAATAATAATAATAATAATAATAATAATAATAATAATAATAATAATAATAATAATAATAATGAATTTTATTTAAAGGCGCCTTTCAAAGCACCCAAGGTCGCCGTACACGTACAGGGTTAAAAACAAATAAAATTACACACAGTAAAAACACAATATTACAGAGTTACACATACAGTAGGGGAGCAGTTATAATAAACTTACAATTAAAGTGAATATGCCAGAATGAACAGATGTGTTGTGGTATATTCTGAATCAGAACCATGTTTTAACTCCCAGAAATCTCTAGCGACTGGTCTCAAAAGCTGTGTGTAAGTTTTGTAATAGGAGATAACAGTTAAATTCAGTAATACTCTGATATATTTCAATACGTTTCTGGCCCAATTCTGCTGTTATTCAATAGATTATTTTAGGAGAATACCAATTTGATGTCTAAACTAACAACAACTACAGAGATTGATTGACATTGTGCTCACAACAGGTCGATTTACATAGAGTAGTTGGACACACAGCTGGAACAATAGTGGGACTCCAGTTGCCCTAGAGAGTGTGTGTCTCAATTTACATATAGAGTGAGTGGTCAGATAATTCTATTTACAACAGGAAACCTGAGCATAGCTGCCAGGCCAAGGAATAGCTTAAGACAATGGGTCACATGACTGTTATCTAGCTGGGATCTCTGGGGACACACAGAGACAGACAGCTGTAAAGAGGAGGGTCCAAGGATGAACTATTTTTAAGTAACTTAGATCTACTTTAACTGTGTTTTAATATACTTACATTAGTGTGAAACAAACTGCAGATGTTTCCTGGTATATTGTACTTGTAATCTGAACAGAAGGATATGAAACATGTTGTATATATGAGGAGAATCATTGAGGTTTACAATAAAGCCTTGTTTGAACCAAGTTGGACATATTTAAAATGAGAACTAAGTATAACTGTTAATATAGATATTAACTTAAGCTAAAAGAAATAATTAGAATACTATAAAACTGGGCTTGATGATACAAAACAGTGATTCTCATCTGAAACATACGGAATAATATGGTTGTGTTTAGAAAATGCCTCCCAGTTCAACTAAATACATCCTGGAGTTTAATGCCAACTGTATTAAGCATATTTAGACAGTAATATATTTCTCTGATTGGGAAAAATAAAACAGAGGTCAGATGATCTGTTTAAGACAACCCATTTTTACTTTACAACTGAGAAGGCTGGTGATTGGATGAGACCATATGTGTGATGTCACTGATGACCTCACACCAAGCGGTTCCAACTCATTGATAAAAGGGGAGTGTTGGAAACACACGAGACACAGACACCACCCCCAACGGCAGAGGACGGCGAACGGGAGCAGACGAAGAGGGAACCTCCTGAAATCTTTTATGCACAGCCGAACAGAGAAGGACCCGCTTGAGATGTTTTGCCACGAGAACAGAAGCCGTTGTCTCCCCTGACAACAAGAATCAACAACCGAAGATACCTTGAAGATTATTATTCTTAACTACTTTTATTAGACTGATATTAGGGACTTGCGGCATAGTGCTCGTCCTACTAATATCATTGCGCTTCATTGATTGAACCAGAACATTTTTGTATACTTTTTGGACTTTGAATAAACATGCTACACAGTTTTTGGTAAAAAGACTTAGAGCCATAGAACACAATGCAATTGAGTAGATATTATGATCAAGAAGGCTCTAGTCAAATTTACATTAGTGTTTTGAGACGTAGAAACGTAGTGCTGAAAATATATACTTTGACTGCTGTTTTGATAGGGTTAGGGTCTTTACTTGGCTACATTTGAAAATGAAACACAACATCACTTAATACGGACTGTATTGATCTATTTGTGACGTGAAATAAATCTCGGCCCGATACTGGGCCCATCGGGTTTAAGACGTTAAAGGAACTAGCGTCCAAAGGAATTATCAACTAAAATTATGGGAAATGTGCTTACCATATTCTGCAGAGTCAGACAAGAAGATACATACAGTACATTTCCCAATAATGTTGGTGTGTTCCTTTAACCCTAATCTCACACTCACACTATGTCAACTGCCTACTGGACAGGATGAAGCGGTATGAAATATAGAGTTTGTAGTGAATCCTGTGTAGTGTTTCATACTGTACCAGTGTTATTTACAGCTGAACCCCCCCCCCCCACACACACACACACACACCAACAGTATGGGTGTGTGGTCCCTGTTCTGCCAGTTCATGTGCTCCACAATCTTGAATTTCCAACACAACACTGCCTGTTCTATCATCTACAGACATTCTCAGAAGTGGTAATGGATCATGCAAGTACGACTGTGAGGTTTTGTCCGCTGCTCACCCACTCGCTCTGTTCCTTTAAGATATTTCGGTTAATTAATTGCATTCTCCTCTCCACACGCTTCTTCCTGTAGATGCCGTTTTGATTGGTGCTCCCCCAACCACACGCTTCTGGAGCAATGATCAATCTCATCCCGCAGCTGTCACAGCTTGTCATTAAGCACCCCTTGGCTTTATATACCCTGATTCCCCTATTATTGATGTTGGATCGTTCTGAAATATTCTCTGCATTTGCCGTTTCCTTCCGTCGCTGCTTTCCCTGTTCTTTGCCTCCAGGACTCTCGAGAAATATTCCGTTTGGAGAACCTGCTTCCCCGTTACGAAGCGCTCGCCCTGTTTGATCCGCCCGCTTCACGCACAGCGCTCTGGTGAGTTTTTTGTAAGACAGTCATTTGGATTCAATAGTTTTTTGTGTGTGTTAAAGCACTGAAGAGATCCTGTTTTTCGTTCAGACTGTTCTCACCCTTTTTGCCTGTTGGATATTCACTTTGGATTTATTATTGTTTGGACATTGCTCACTGTGTGTTTCACACCGACGATTCTGTCACTTGGATTTATTGTTTGGACATTGCTCACTGTGTGTTTCACACCGAAGATTCTGTCACTTGGATTTATTTGTTTGGACAAGTCACTTCACCTGTCACCTGTCAGTTTTCAATTGTGCACTGAGCTAACTCGGACTCTCTCTCTCCCTCTCCGCCACCACCCCGGAGTATATGCTGGGAGGATTCTGCAGAGCGGCTCAGACGTCACGGACAGATTCCACAAACGTAACCCCCCGGGAGAAGCTGCAGAGCAGCAAACATTCCTCACATGCCTGTTTCCCAGTTTGTTCTGTTCTCCACCAAATTCTTTCTGTTTACTCAGTAAATAAACACGCCCTTGATTTTGGCTAACTCTGAAACAACTCTCTCTGTGCCGTTTGCGTTTGGGGTCGGTGTCAAACCATAACAACGTCATACATCAATTGTGGGCTACAGCACTAGTGACAGAGTCTACGTGGAACTGGTAGCAGAGTTTGTATAGTGGAGTTAGGTGAACTGTTTACAAATGAACATCACTAATGCCAAGGAACTTTTAGTAAAAGGAAAAAGGTGTTGACTGATAATGTACTGTAATAAGTTCTTTAATGGTATCCTTGTAAGTGATATTGGTCTAAATTACATGCACATTGAACCTATATATTCCCTCGTGAATCTCAAAATAAATTCCTGATCCTATAAAACACTTTTTAAAATTAGTGTACTTTGTGCACTACGCATCCGTAAACCTTTTTCTGTCATGATCTCAACATAACCTCCTCGAGTGTCGCCATGTTTTATGTTTACATTGCAAATCTGGATAATACATAGTTCACAAGGAAGATATTCTTCTTCTATATAATTATAGGGAGGATTCAGCCCTGGTCTATACGTTTCAACCCTCCAGCTCCATGCAAAATACGCAGGCACGTTTGTGAACAATGCTGTTCACAATGCAGCTGCTTGTCTACTCATATGCATGGTTAAAAGCAAGTATATTGAGACTCTGAGAGGTAGTGAGGTGCAGCATTAGAAATCAATTGCTGTTGTCAGTTTGTTGCAAATGTCATGCAAATGTGGTAGATGAAAAAGGGAAAATGTTTGTTGTTGTATGTGTGAGGAATATACAGTAGAAGCCCTTAGAAGTCCAGCATTTACTGCTACTCTACCACTACTCCACCACTCCACTTTGTGCCTCCTATTGTTCTGGATTTCACACCTCCACTGCCTGCCACAGGCTGGGGAGATTTTCATCTTACATTTTTATTCGTCCCAAATGTCCCAGCCCCATCCAATTTCTTAGCTTTTTTCACTGTTTATTTATCATGCATTGCAACACTAATATATGGTACAGTAGCCCAAGTCAGACTGCCCATATAAAAATAATCTTGGGGGTCTGAGGGCAGTAGCCCCCGAACCCCCTCCCTGGGGAAGCACTTAAGTTAAGTACCCTCGGTTTGTTTACTGCAGAAAATTTACTTAAGCACTTAAGTTAAGTACCCTCGCTTTGTTTACTGCAGAAAATTAACACCTAGTGTTAGTTCTAAAGTGACATCGGAATGACATAGGACTGGCAGAAGGGACCTGATTCTGAAAAGATTCATCTGTATTGTCTGTGAGGTATGTTCTGATGGAAATTATATAACCTAATACTTTATTAGCTGGTTTGTTTCCACAATTATAGAATCGCCCATCAAATTAAACTAGTGCAGTGCCCGTTTGGAGCATGGCTGTTCGGAGTGCATGCCCGTTCGAAGTGCATGCCCGTTCGAAATGGGCCAATTGCTTGGCTCCGGGTATTGCTTGCAGCATTGTCAGGGGGGCATCTCCGTTAGGAGAGCGCGGTTGTTTGGAGAGTGTGGCCGTTGGGAGAGCGCGGACGCCCGCCAAGTGTGAAGTCGATCGGATGAACGGTTCTCGAGATATATGAGATAAGGACACACACACACACAGATTATTTCCTTTATAGTTAGATACCCACCAGGCGTATTACTAGGGGTGGGAACAGGGTGTGAACCATGGGGGAGCTGGGGGAGCCATGGCTCCCCTATATGAGACATCAGCCCCCCTGAAAACATGATTTGTGAATTTTTGGGGTGTCTCTAAAATACTGACAATAAATGCTATTTTTGCCATGCATTTCTAATTTTTCTGTAATTTTCGGTAACATCATCATCGTGTATAATAATAAAATTCTGCTATTTTGATGTATGATTAATGATTTGCGCACTAATTCACCATAATAGACAATAGCATAAATGTATGGGGTTGCGGCACTGCAGATATGCCCTACTCGTAATAGATGGCAACATGCATGCTATTCTTGCGTTTAACATTCAGAGCGTGGCGGCGCTGCAGCCTGCAGGCACAAATCAAACTTCACCTGCGGTTAAAAAAAAGAAAAATACAGGTATTCAGGATAATATCGAAAGTTAAACGAAATATCAAAGAAGTAAGCCTTCTAACCAATTTTTGTTTTACAAAGAAGGCGAAGCAGCCTGCTGCGGGGACTACTTCTGTGACATGCAG
The DNA here is from genome assembly GCF_963971535.1 of Notolepis coatsorum. Taxonomy (NCBI): domain Eukaryota; kingdom Metazoa; phylum Chordata; class Actinopteri; order Aulopiformes; family Paralepididae; genus Notolepis; species Notolepis coatsorum. The sequence goes on from NC_140177.1 coordinate 99,668,104, forward strand.
ATTTTGAGAATTGGGCAGATCTTCACCATTTGAGAATTGGGCAGATCTTCACCATCAGGTGGGTGGCGATAATGTTGCATTTGCCTACTATAATAATGTTAGACCCGATGTGTTTGGTCGTGGACTTGTTCGGTATTGGTTCATCCATGTGTTTATGTGTAAATAGGACTGATGTGTGTGAATTTTAGTGTTGGATCAGAGGGGTTAATCTGAGCATGTGTATTTCAATATGTGCGTCTTCAATGTGGGAATCACCAGTTTCATCATGATACGATATTGATTCTTTGGACAACGATACGATATTTGCCGATATCACAAAGTCTGCCACGATACTATACGATGCGATTCAGGTGCCTGCGATCGATATGAGACGATATTATATGCCCATTTAACAGAATCAGTAACATTTAGATCAACTCAAAAAAGGCAACGGAAATATAATTTGACATTTTTATTTTTGAGTTCTTCCAGACATTTAAATGAAAAACAATATATTGTTTTTAATACGTTTTGATATATTGAGCTTTAAACTTAAAGTTAATTATTTTGGAACTCACAACATGCAACCTAAAACCCCTTCATCTCCCAAACCTTTCCTACAATTGTTTTATGTTGCATGATGATCATGAATACATTTATTATGTATTGTATTTTTTATGTTTAAATATCAACATTATCTGTCCATCCTCAGTAAATTTACTATCAATATAATATACTCCTGACTTCATCTGGTATTTTCCAAACACACACACACACACACACACACACACGCACGCACGCACGCACGCACGCACACACACACACACACACACACACACACACACACACACACACACACACACACACACACACACACACACACACACACACACACACACACACACACACACACACACACACACACACACACACACACACAGAGAAAGAGAGAATGCCACTCCCCCCCTTCCCCAGTTCCCACGAATGGACCTTTGCTATTCTCTCTATGGCTCTGATCAGGGTTAGCTTGTTAGCTTACACTAACGTAACATTAATTTCGGTCTTTAACGCGGCATGGGCATAAAGGAATGCAGAGGATGCAAAGCATGTTAGATTTGACCCGCTGCGGAATAAAACAGCAATGACTTATTCCGGGTCGCAAAATAGACGCTTCAGTTTCAGACGCTACTGCTGTGCTGTTGGGCGGATACTCGCCATAGGAGTATCGCAATATGAGCCGATCTTTTTACGTGGCATCGATCCTATTGGATCATTGATAATAAATCAATATATCGATCTGGATCGATGTATCGTCCCACCCCTAAGTATTACTACACTAATTTGCCAATTAGCTGGTTTGTCTCCACCATCATCAAGTGTAATACCCACCGGGAGTGTTTTGGACAAGAAGAAAACATCAGAGCCATTTCACATATGCTGCCACACCCTTTTACTGTTTGTAAACAATGATGATGTTTGACATTGATGACACGCAGTGAGCGAGAGGCTGAGCCCTTTCTCTCTCTCTCCTCCAGATCACCAAATAGGCAATAGCAAAATTTCAATAACTGAAATACTTAGGTAACGAATAAACACGGCTTATTTAACATCTTCCCTGGAGTTAGACAAGAAGATACATACCTTTTTCGTCTCTCTGCATGCATTAGGTTTAGGGAACGCCTGGACCGTTAGCCTAGCTTAGCTTCATCACTGGAAGTGGGTCAGACATTTACCCGAGTTCCAAATACAATCAAAATACAACTCCAAAACGTTCCTGTAAACATGTTGTGACCTGTGTATTTACCACGTCTCCCAGTCACACAAGTCACACGAGTCTCCCAGTCACACAAGTCACACGAGTCTCCCAGTCACACAAGTCTCCCAGTCACACAAGTCTTCAAGTCACACAAGTCACACGAGTCTCCCAGTCACACAAGTCTCCCAGGCACATGAGTCTCCCAGTCACACAAGTCACACGAGTCTCCCAGTCACACAAGTCTCCCAGTCACACAAGTCACATGAGTCTCCCAGTCACACAAGTCTCCAAGTCACACAAGTATCCCAGTCACACGAGTCTCCCAGTCACACAAGTCTCCAAGTCACACAAGTCACACGAGTCTCCCAGTCACACAAGTCTCCAAGTCACACAAGTCTCCCAGTCACACAAGTCTCCAAGTCACACAAGTTTCCCAGTCACACAAGTCTCCCAGATACACAAGTCTCCAAGTCACACAAGTCTCCCAGTCACACAAGTCACATGAGTCTCCCAGTCACACAAGTCTCCAAGTCACATGAGTCTCCCAGTCACACAAGTCTCCAAGTCACACAAGTCTCCCAGTCACACAAGTCACACAAGTCTCCCAGTCACACAAGCGACTTGGAGACTTGTGTGACTGGGAGACTTGTGTGACTGGGAGACTCGTGTGACTGGTAGACTTGTGTGTCTGGGAGACTTGTGTGACTGGGAGACTCGTGTGACTTGTGTGACTTGGAGACTTGTGTGACTGGGAGACTCGTGTGACTTGGAGACTTGTCTCCCTGTCACACAAGTCACACGAGTCTCCCAGTCACACAAGTCTCCCAGTCACACAAGTCACATGAGTCTCCCAGTCACACAAGTCTCCAAGTCACACAAGTCTCCCAGTCACACAAGTCTCCAAGTCACACAAGTCACACGAGTCTCCCAGTCACACAAGTCTCCAAGTCACACGAGTATCCAAGTCACAAAAGTCTCACAGTCACACAAGTCTCCAAGTCACACAAGTTTCCCAGTCACACAAGTCTCCCAGTCACACAAGTCTCCAAGTCACACAAGTCTCACAGTCACACAAGTCTCCAAGTCACACAAGTTTCCCAGTCTCGTGTGACAGGGAGATGTGGTAAATACACAGGTCACAACATGTTTACAGGAACGTTTTGGAGTTGTATCTTCTTGTCTAACTCCAGGGAAGATGTTAAATAAGCAAATTTCCCAAAATGTTGGAGTTTTCTTTTAAATGCTTAGCTAACCTATAAACACGGCTCAGAATGTCAGTAAAATACAATGGCGTTCAACCTAATGTAATGGTTTCCTTTCCTACCAGGAGCGTGCATACCGTGGTATTGAGATTACAACTTAATGTAATGGTTTCCTACCAGGAGTGTTTATACCATGGTATTGAGATGGCTAACTATGGGTGACCTTGTGTGGACGTTGTGTGGACGTGTGGTTGACATTGATGTCAATTGACGTTCTTGTGGGACACCACTAGGGGGCAGAGTGGCTAAATGTGAGTGACTGCATGAGTGAGTTTTATTCTGATCAAAAGGGCTGAAAGAAAGGCTCTGGCCTGCTCTGCAGATTCATGCATTTGATTGGAATTGAATAGAGACATTCAGTATATCCTGAAATCTGCCCACACTACCTCCTGCCAAAACCACTCATCCCTCCTTCAAACCTTCCTTCCATCCATCCAAACAACCAACCAACCATCGATCCATCCATCACTGAATCAGGCTAATTCAATCCCTACCAAATCCATCCCTTCTGTTGTCAAAGGTTATCATCTTCTGCCAGATTCCTTCCCAGTATGCCTTTAGTAAACACAGTGTTCAACAGTGAGTCAACAGGCAACAACATGGCTCCAGTTACATGTGAGAGCACTCCTTTCTTCATCAGCACTAAGGCTGTCACAGCTATTTGACACGCTGACATTCTCTGTGCGTCTCTCATTTGCACTGACTCACAACAATTAACACATGCAAATTCACTTTCTCTTACACATACAGTCTGACAAACGAGAATGTGTGCATGTATGCTCTGTATCTCTCACTCATGCTAACACACAAACACAACACACTCTTATCCTCTCGCTCTGTCTAGCCATCAGGCTGCTAAACGAACAATGAATGAACACTACACAACAACAACCACCAAACGCACATAGCACACACATCCACACGCACACACTCACTTTAAACAAACACACTGTAGCACCCACTCCACACACTTTATAGCACACACCCACTTTAAACAAACACACTGTAGCACCCACTCCCCACACTTTATATGTATTGATGAAGGATTGCACTACAACTCGTACACCTTACTGTAAATTGTACCTAAATTGTACCTCATCCCATTTCTGCTTTGCACTATATAGTACTGTACATTAGTACACTGCATAGTATTGTATATTATATGGTAACTCAGAACATTGTACATATGTCTATACCGAACACTGTGACCTCATTTTCTTCTTCTAAAATTACATGCTATACTATGTTATTTGATACTATCTTGTCTAGCACAGTCTCTGGAGCGTAACAGTAAGAAGCATTTTGTATGAAAGTATTCTGTACTTCTGTATGACAACTATTAAAGAAACTTGAAACTTGAAACTTGTCTGTCTCTCACACACACACATGCCCACACAACTCACTGTCTCTAACATACACACTTACACACATACTCACTCATGCACACACACACACACACACACACACACACACACACACACACACACACACACACACACACACCATTGGGACTGTGTGGATTAGTGCGCAGAATGTGGCAGAAGCCTGTATTTGGAACAAAGCTATACAGCCTGTTTCTCTCCATGTGACTTAGAGATGCCACTGAGCCCTCTGTAGGCTAGCTTTACATTTTGGATAATCACGCTGAATTATTGCGGTACACACATTTCAAAAACCGTGCTTTTTTTAAACTTTGGACCTGTATGACTATAAGACGTCGGGCTATGGAACTGTTATGTTTTCCAGCTCCTATACCTCTCAGCTGGAATATAGTTCTTCCCCGGGACAGTTCTGTCCTTTGTAAGGTGTGTGAGATGTGAGCTTGTGTACCCAAATTAGGTTTTTATTCTGGTTCAGACCTTCTAGCAATGCTAGAATATAAACCTTATTTGGGTATAAGAGCTCATCCAATCATTGCATGACCTCACTGTCTATGGAGCAGCCCCAGATTCTATTCTTTCCCAGGGAAATATAGCCAACACCTACAGACCAATCAGGGAACAGGAGCCATCAGACAATCAGTCCCACAGTCTGTCTGGCTATCTTAGCTATATTTGCCTGGGAAATTGTCTTTCTTCTTTCTTCTTTACCTGATGAAGGTCTGAGGACCGAAATGTTAACATATGTGTACTTTAAATAACGTCTATTGTGAGTAAAAGGACAGTGTGTGGGAGTTATCTTCACTTTCATAATCTACATACTAGAAAATATTGTGAAACTCTATCTATACCAAATGTATTATAGTCCCAGACATTCGCTTGGAAACTATTATTCAGTTTATAGTTTCTACAGGAGGCCGACAACATGTCTACATGTCTGTGAAAGTCAACACATAGTCACAAATAGAAAAAGTAGTTTATGAAAAAAGGTGTGATAGTAGCACGTTGTCGAGGCTGTAACACTGCTTTCAGTCTGACACCAGAGACACACCGGAATGCCAAATCGCCAGGGAGGGGAGCCAGTTTCCTTTTCAGCACTCATGTTAAAAGATTGGACCGCTCATACCAGCCACACAATGGCGCAGAGCTCCACAACCAGCTCACAGTCTTCAGCAAGCAGTGCAGAATCTATTGTTGACCGGTGTGGAGAAATGGCTTCTGGTGTGAACAGCCCGGCTCCTGCTCTTCAGATTCAGATTCAGATTACTTTATTCACCATATTGTATATACAAATGGAACGTGATTCGACATTACAGTGCATGATTATTTCACAATTAAGAATAACATAATAATAAATAAATAGTTATAAAGTGCAAAACAGGACAGAACAGTGAGACAACGATAAGACAATAAAGTGCAGTGGTTGGGGACATGTATACAGTGCAACACAAAGTTCAAGTCCAAAAGTCCAGCCCTAGCAGCTCGCCATAGTGGGGGGGGGGGGGGGTAGCAGGGGGGCATCTGACTTGTTTACCAGGCGAGCTGCTGAGAGGATGATACTGAGTCTATGGCGGGACCTAAGTGTCTTGGGCAGCCGTAGCCGCCTGCCGTGGGGGAGCATGGTAGAGAGATTATGACCCGGGTGGGCGGGGTCTGCCATGATCTTCCTCGCCCTCCTCAAGGCCCTGGTGGAGTGTAGGGACTCGAGGGAGGGAAGGGGGCAGCCGATCACCATCTCCGCCAAGCGTATCACCCGCTGCAGCTTTACCTCGTCCCTGACCGTGGCTGCAGGGAACCAGGTGAAAGGAGAGGGTGAGGATGGACTGGATGATGGCGGTGTAAAACTGGACCATCATGGTCCTCAGCAGCCTGAGCTTCCTCAGTTGCCGTAGAAAGAACATCCTCTTCGGGGCCTTTTTATTGAGAGTGATGGTATTCAGCTCCCATTTTAGGTCCCGGGAGAGTGTCATGCCGAGGAAGCGGCAGGACTCTACAGAATTATTTGGGAATAGTAGCGTGTTCAGGCAATAAACGGCAACGCTTATAGTAGGATTCAGTTATGAGGCTATAGCTCAGCCTTTTGGGAATGACCCCAGACCACTCTAAAACTATACTTATATTCACCATGGTATAACACGGGAACGTATGGATGAAAACATTTATTCTTTTTCACATATTGAACGATAGATAGTTGATTGTATTGTATCTGTTACAAAGGGTCAGATTAAACCGAATATATGTATTTATTGATTGATATATATTGCATAATATTTGTATATCGTTTGATATCCCTTGTGTATTCTTTGTACATATACACGGAATATCCCTTTAACCTACTACAGACCATAATATTTCGTTCTCTTATTGGATGGCGTGCCACCAGCGCCAGTGTCTTACCCCCAGAGTCGAGTTCAAAGCTACCGTCAAGGCTTGTCTCAACATGCCCGGTTCTGCCCAGGACTACGAGACAGAGGTGGGGCTGGTACTAGTTTGTTCGCCCAACATATAAATATGGCGCAGGTGAATACAGAAGTAGTTCAGTCCGCAGTCCGTTCAGTTCAGTCTTAGTAACAAGTGAAGCCTCACCCACTATGCAACGTGCGGTGAAGTAGGGCTCGTATTGCCCCAAGATAGAGTCTTGTTTATCCTAATACGTTTGTTCAACGTATCGTTCGCTCCTTACTAGTAAAGCCTTCATCACGAGTCAAAGACCAAGTGAAGTGAGCAATTGTGTGTCTAAATAGAGCACTTATAGCCGCGTGCGAATAGGATAGTGGAGTATCAGAGCTTGGTTGAGTAACGTCAAGTTCAACTTGGTTGGTGTGGAGTACCGCGCACCAGAGGATCTGCACTGGGGAATGCAGAGCCCCTTTCCGGCTGGAGTATTATTATTATTGCTTTGTACCAGGCTGGTGGAGAGGATAAGAATCGTCTACACCCACTGCTGTGGGACCTGCCCGTGAGGACCATCATTCGAGCCCGTCTCTATTGGAGAGGCTGACCGGCTTCCACCTGTGCTGCGCGCACACTGGGATTACAGTCGTTGCCTTTCGTCTGCCGAGCAGGGAGTAATATACAGTCAGGGAATTGTACCCCTCAGTTACAATTGGTCCTTCGAGCCGGAGGGTAACTAGCGTAATATTAATATAGTGGTATTAATATTGACATGGCCTATGATGAACACTCCACAAAACGGTTCTCCTAAAGTAGATCGCCCGCAGAGTAGACGGCAGACACCTCAGTACTTAGAGGATTACGTTGCCAATATACTACCTAGCTTTCTACAGACGGTAAACGCGGAAAAAGCGGATAGTAAAATTATGTCCAACCCTACCGACCAGGCTACCCCGCCAGTAGAGACCCTAGTGGGTTCTAACGTAACTGACCAAGCTCACGGGGGGGACCAGGAGGGACATGACATGACTTTACCCCCAGACAACGTCGACGAGGTAGTCCCCGGAGAGCTCCAGGATAAAGAAAGCCCTCCCGGGACGGAACCCGACCCACCACAAGAAGAGACGCGCACCCAGGAGATGGATCTCCTCGGTACGCGACAGGAGAACGGATCTCCAACGAGTACTGCCGGGAGCCGATCGCCTCGACCGGCGTCTTCCCCCAGCGAAGCGGACAAGATGCTGGCACAGGCACTCATCGCCACCCTGGCAGCCTCTACCGAACGCGATCGACTTCAGGGTGAACGCGATCGACTCCAAGCGCAACAGACGAGCGAGCGCGAACAAGCTGCAGACGAACGAGAGCGCCTTCACGCGCAACTCCAAGCGCAAGCCCTCCGTGAACGCGAACATTCTGCAATCGAGCGAGAGCGCTTCCAGGCGCAACAAAGGAGTGAAGACGACCGCATAAGACTGGAGACCAGACGCCTTCAGACGGAAGAGAACATTGAGAGAAGCCGCGCCGATGCACAGTGCGCCGCCGCCAATGCACAGCGCGACGCCGCCCATGCCAGCGCCAATGCGCAGCGCGACGCCGCCAATGCCCAGCGCGAAGCAGTGCGCGAAGCCGCCCATGCCCAGCGCGAGGCAGAGCGCGACCGGCTGCAGGCGCAGCTGATGGACAAATTGATCACCATGGCGACACCCCCTCTCTCCGCACGGAGCTCCCGGAGATCGTCACGACAAGGGTCTAGGACACATTCCCCTACCCGACCAAGCGACCCGGGACCCCGCCAACAGGAGGATCCTGTCCACGTCTCCGAACCCCCTCCCCGGCCGGTCCATACGAGACCCAGCAACCGGGAAGAACCGGACCACGCCGAGAGACTGAACAGAAGACTCCAGGTCCTAGCAGAGGAAGAGGAGGAGGAAGAGGAGGAATGTCAAGCCGACCAGCAGCAACGTACTCTGGACCAGGAGGTCCAGTACAGCCCAGAAGTCAGCGCCGAGGCACTGCGCTACAAACCCCCGACTCAACTCACGGGTGAGTTTGACGCACCGCCAGCCCCGAGGAACAGCACCTGGGTACCCGACCTTCGGTACCCACCAAGTACCAGCCCAAGACGACACGCAAGAGGAGACTCGCCTAGGAGGCCTCTCCCCCAACGCTCACGATGTGCCAGTCATCCATGGCATCGTACCTTGGCACACCGACGTTCCCGGACTTCACACACGAGAACAGAGCACAGTACACAGAGCTACGAATGTGCCTAGAGACTATGCTGTCCGACGTACCAGATGAACCGTACAAGTATGCTATCCTACTCAAGCACCTGAAGGTGCCCAGAGCGCACAATATAGCGCTGGCATATTCCAGCTCTACTACCCCATACACCGCGGATCTAGTAGCCCTCGACCAACGTTATGGACGCATATGGGACTACGTGATACAGGAGATAAGAGACATTGACCGTCTCCCCCCAGCCAGAGACAACAGAGCATTAGATGACCTCGCTATCAAGGTACAGTCCCTGGTAGGGATGCTGGGGTCCCAAAAGGAAAAAGGGATTTATGAACTGTACGCTAACTCTAATGTAGAGAGGATACTAGAGAAGCTCCCTCCCGCCCGACAAGAGCGCTTTCGGCGGCAGAGAGACCACCGCGACCCCAACGGTCCAGAGGCATCCCTCCTAGACCTATCTGAGTTCCTCGCCAGGGAGGTCAGTAGCCTACGACTCGACACGTTCGTATGGAGTGGACCAAGCCCAAGACTCGGACCTCGGGGATCAACAGATAACCGCCGGTTGGTGACCGTTATGCACCAAGCCGAATCAGTACCGCAGCACAGGAACCACAACACCCCCTCGACGAAAGAGGACCAGTGGAAGATTGAGTGCCAGTACTGTGAGGGAGAACGTCGGCTGTACCAATGCGACACTTTCAGGAAGCTGACCACGGACGAGGTGAGTCAGTGGATCAAGGACCACCGCCGCTGCTTCCGCTGCGCGCGCAGCCACCTAGCAGCTGAGTGCCGCTTGAAGAAGAAGTGCAGCAGGTGCGGTGGCACCCACTTGGAGGTCCTGCATGACATCAACAGGCGTCAGCCAGGACAACAGAGTGGGCCCGTCGCGGTAATGTACCATGCCGAGGCGGTGGCACCAGTACCGAAGAGCCACCAGACCGCTCCCTACTGTACCTACTGCGACGGCGAACACTGGCTGGCACAGTGCGCCGAATATAAGACACTGAACCCCGTCCAAGTTGACCAGTGGCGTGAGGCGGCCCAGGCGGGCGCCGCTTACCGCGCAGGGGCGGCCCAGGCGGGCGCCGCTTACCGCGCAGCACGGTGCGGAGCCCACCAGAAGATCCAAGGCAACCAACCAACAGGAGTGCTCCACATTGACCAGCATAGCGGGACCCCCCGAGTGCTCCTCAAAGTGGTCAGAGTGCTCCTGAGCTACGAGGACAAGGTCCTGGACACTTACGCCGTCCTGGACGATGGGTCTGAAAAGACTCTCCTCCTCGCTTCCGCAGCAGCCCAGTTGGGCCTGCGGGGTGTCAAAGATACCATGACCATACGCACCATCAGAAGGGACCAGAAGACCATAAAAGGTGAAAAGGTCTCCTTCAAGATAGCAGCGGTGGACCAGCCCGAGAAGCAGTATAGTATAACCAACGTCTTCACCAGCCACGACATAGGCCTGTCTCAGTACACCTACCCCATCCCACAGCTGATGGCCAAGTATGTGCACCTACGTCAACTACCTATACCGCTTATCGACGGCGCCACACCGACCCTGCTCATCGGCTCTGACCACGCGGACCTCATTCTCCCAATTGAGGCGGCCCACATCGGACCCAAAGGATGCCCAGTCGCGGTTCAGACCCGACTGGGATGGACGCTCCAGGGCCCCCTCTACGGACTTGACAGTCAACCCACGTCTACACGCTGCCTACACACAAAGGCGAGCGACACCGGCCACTCCCTCGTACAGCAGAGGCTATTGACATTAAGCGAGAGGCCCGTGAGAGAACCGTGGGCACCAGAGGGAGTTCGGAACTCCACCCCCCTCAGCTGCGCTTCAGACGTAGCTGACCTCGAACCCAGCACCCAAGCGACTCCTTGACGGTGCGGCCGGGACCGGCCCCTCCTCAGACGGGGTACAGAGCAAACAAGAGAAACAGACGGAGGAGGAGGAGGCACAGCCAAGCACAGATCAAAGCAGTCTCAGGCCCGCTTCCTCCTAAGCCCCCCTTCATCCCGTCCAGTCGTCATGACCATAGACCAGTCACTACCCCGAGCTGCGTGGCCGGCCGGCCGCGTAAGCAAAGTGACCACTGGTGCCGACGGAAAGGTCAGAGTGGCAGAAGTGCTCGGCCAAGGGCGGACATACAACCGACCCGTGGCGAGGCTGATAGAGTCGCCAAGGCTCCCCGACTTGCTTAATGACGACCATGACCCCTGACTTTGTGAACTGCCTACCCTCACAACGGACATTGAGTAGTGGACAGTGCGGTTAATCTGTCTCTGCTTAGCTAATTAGCTGGGACTAATTAGGAGGCGGCTGTTACAAAGGGTCAGATTAAACCGAATATATGTATTTATTGATTGATATATATTGCATAATATTTGTATATAGTTTGATATCCCTTGTGTATTCTTTGTACATATACACGGAATATCCCTTTAACCTACTACAGACCATAATATTTCGTTCTCTTATTGGATGGCGTGCCACCAGCGCCAGTGTCTTACCCCCAGAGTCGAGTTCAAAGCTACCGTCAAGGCTTGTCTCAACATGCCCGGTTCTGCCCAGGACTACGAGACAGAGGTGGGGCTGGTACTAGTTTGTTCGCCCAACATATAAATATGGCGCAGGTGAATACAGAAGTAGTTCAGTCCGCAGTCCGTTCAGTTCAGTCTTAGTAACAAGTGAAGCCTCACCCACTATGCAACGTGCGGTGAAGTAGGGCTCATATTGCCCCAAGATAGAGTCTTGTTTATCCTAATACGTTTGTTCAACGTATCGTTCGCTCCTTACTAGTAAAGCCTTCATCACGAGTCAAAGACCAAGTGAAGTGAGCAATTGTGTCTAAATAGAGCACTTATAGCCGCGTGCGAATAGGATAGTGGAGTATCAGAGCTTGGTTGAGTAACGTCAAGTTCAACTTGGTTGGTGTGGAGTACCGCGCACCGGAGGATCTGCACCGGGGAATGCAGAGCCCCTTTCCGGCTGGAGTATTATTATTATTGCTTTGTACCAGGCTGGTGGAGAGGATAAGAATCGTCTACACCCACTGCTGTGGGACCTGCCCGTGAGGACCATCATTCGAGCCCGTCTCTATTGGAGAGGCTGACCGGCTTACACCTGTGCTGCGCGCACACTGGGATTACAGTCGCTGCCTTTCGTCTGCCGAGCAGGGAGTAATATACCGCCTCCAGGAGCCTATATTGAGTCCCCGCTGGCACCAGACTTTGCATTAGAGCATTGCCTCCCCCTGCTGGCTTACAACCGGTAGGAACCCCCCTACCAGTATCCCCTAGATATAATTCCTAATATTCAAGTTGTATTATTATCTCATGCGTAATATGAGAATGGACATTCATTATTGATTTGCCTACGCACATTCCTTTGCCTTACAAGTGCATTCAATTAAGTTATATTATGTATTCTTGCTGCTAATAAATACTTAAAGACAACTTTGTGTAGAACCGATTCATTGTGGGGAAGTGTTCTCATCATATACTTGTGTACGGTATGGCCAGTATAATGTACATAAGATGGTAGTGGTTTAATGATACCATACTTGATTAATACAGTCAGGGAATTGTACCCCTCAGTTACAGTATCCATAGCTATAATATAGAATATAGTTATAGCTCTACAAACAAGGTGACGCACTCCGATCTTTTAAAGCGTGGCATTGCTACAACGGGACCCGTCTAATAGCTGGCGCTGAATGAGTTAACCGCCGGGGGACGTTGCGCACGTCGTAGCACATTTTGCCCTTGTCTGTCGGTTTCAGGCTGTTATTGCCGATCAACCTACACATTGTTTGAAAGCTAAAATGGCAGCCGTATGATTGACAGCCGACTCAACCTATTATGTGCTTCCAATCTCGAGTTATAAGACCAAACAGCCAAATATTTTTGTAGCCAATGAAATTCTGGAGCTGATGCACGTGGGATGTTTACTGCGATAAAGGGAGAGTAGAGAAAGAAGAAAGGAGAATTACGTGAAATGTATTGGACCGGACGGCCATTTTGGATAAGCATACCGACACAAACATTAGAAAAACATGTGTAAAATACAAATTTTCCATGGTGTTGTTATCAACTTTGGACCTGTACGAGATAAGCCTTCGGGCTATTGACCCATTGTGTTTTCCAGCTCATACCTCATCCATCAGCTGGAACTCTTTTGCAGGCATCTGTTTGCAAACTAAAACTAATGTTTTAGTGACATCCAGTGTTAATTTTTGCAGCTATTTTCATCTTAGTTTTAGTCTTAGTCATGTGTCAAGTGCTCCTTTTTCGTTTTCATCATATTTAGTCATCTTCATTTATTTTTCGTTTAGTCAGTTTTAGTCAACTAAATGTCTGAGCATTTTAGTCTTAGTCAGTTTTTGTCTCAATTTTGTCTTTTTTGTTTTAGTAGATTTAGTCGACGAAAACAGATGACATTTTTGTCTATTTTTAGTTCATGGAAAAAAAACTTGTCAGAAGTCAGAAATAGTCAACATGGAACATTTTCTGATTTAAATTGTGTATTTATTTTTTAACCTAGGGGAATCTGAGTCGGCAGCACAAGTGATACACATGAAGTATATATGTTGGTGTAGACATGGTCCAATGTATTGTTGCTCCTACAGTATATGTTGGTGTAGACATGGTCCAATGTATTGTTGCTCCTACAGTATATGTTGGTGTAGACATGGTCCAATGTATTGTTGCTCCTACAGTATATGTTGGTGTAGACATGGTCCAATGTATTGTTGCTCCTACAGTATATGTTGGTGTAGACATGGTCCAATGTATGCATCAAAGAGAGCATTACGGATGTGGTGACGTTGTTTCTGACCAGAGAGACAACGCTGAACTCTGTCTGTCTTCTGTCTGCTGTGTGTTTCCTTTCTCTCTGCCATATCTGTCCTCTCTCTGCTGTGTATGTCCCCTCTCTCTGCTGTGTCTGTCCTCTCTTTCATGTCTGTCCTCTCTCTCTCTGCTGTGTCTGGCAGCGGTTTATTAGGATACTGTAAACTAAGTAAACAGAACACACAGTAGTACTAGTAGTAGTACACACTGATTGCAATCTGCTTGCATAAAAACATTATATAAAATCACATTTTGAGGTCAGTGTTAAAGTGCCACATGGAAGAGGTCTGGTTAGTGGTTAGAGTTAGAGGTGGTCTAGGTCTGGTTAGGGTAACTTAGGGGTAGTTAAGCATTCATTATAATTTATTATTATTATTTAGATAGATGGATGTAAAGGGCTAGGGCAGGGGTGTCAAACTCATTTACACAGAGGGCCACATCAGCATTATGGTTGCCCTCAAAGGGCCAAAGACCGTATAAATGTTAATGTAATGTAAAATAAATGTAGCTACTCATTTACATATTGTTAAACATGTTGTTTCTGTATTTATTACTTATTCAAGTTATACATATTGCATATGCATTTGCATAGATGTAAAAATATATGTTAGCTTATGTTATTTTAACAAATAATTTTAGTTACCAGAACCCCATATTACTCCATCAATCAATGATCAAACCATTCAAGTAAATAACAAAGAAGAATATCATCAAATACAAGCTATGACATTAAGTTTGTTCAAAACCTTTTTGTCACAGTCAAGAGGGGCAGAACTAACAACTGTGAGCTGCAAAGAACGCGTGGGACAGATGTAGCAGATGTTACAAAAACAAATGGCTGCACACAACCTTGCAGAGGCCATACATCCAACTAATGGAAGATAGTTTAATTAACTTTAATTAACAGATTGCAGAATGGGTACAGTACAGTACAGCTCAATACACACAATTGTTAAGGGGATGCAGACCAGAGAAAGACTTTCGACTTGTTTACATCAGGGTCCCCCATTTTCAATTCGTAATGAAATTGCTATTATGTGTCTGCATGAACACACAACTGTAACTGTACTCAAAATTAACAAAATAAGGGTTGTCTCAGTTCACAACTATATTGGTCAAGTTTTTGGTGGGACTTGTTTGCGTCCCTACAGCTTCTTATTCAATTGAGCGAGATGCTCGGTTATGTCACACAGCCAGCTTGCATCTGACAGTTCAGACAATATTTCTTCAACCCTTTGTTACCTATTCCGCCTGGATCTTTTTTGTATTTTGGGCTGTAAAATTGTCAAAGAATGTCTGAGGAGTAAGTGCTTTTGGCTTTTTTCCTTTGTTACTTCATCAATACCTCAGATGTTCAACATACATGTATGTATAAGAATGTGTAATAACTAAGGCTGTCAAAGTTAAAGCTTTATTAACGTATTAACCCACAATTATTTTAACGCCGCTATTTTTTAACCCAAAATTAGATTAGTATTAGTATGGGCGGCTAAGTGGCGCAGTGGGCAAGGCGCTCGCCACTAACGCAGGAGATGCTGGGTTCGAGCCCAGCTCTCGGCGTTGCTTCCGGCTTGGCTGGTTGTTCATACTAATACAATTGGCAGTATTAGGGGGTGGGAAAGCCGGTGGGTGGGGATCGGACGTTGTGGACAGCGACTCCTACAGGTCGGTTGGTGCGCCTGTACAGCAGAATCAGGAAGTATTGGGGGCAGCGTGAGCCTCCCACGCGTTACTCCTCGCCACTGAGAGATCGCGCTGTACAGGTGAAAAGATGCGACGGCTGCCTCCTCATGTACCGGAGGGGACACGTGATGCAAGGCTTCGTCCACATTGCAGCCGACCAGTGGGAGGCATGGTCTAGCAACGTTCGAGACAGGGGAGGGAAGAATTGGATAATACGAAATTGGGATAGAATAGAATAGACTTTTAATTGTCATTGCACACAAGTATACAACGAAATTTCAGGGGAGCTCCCACAGACCGTAGTACAATATATACATACATGAAACACATAACACTGTACATATAACAGAATATTTTAAATAATAAAGTGCATGATGAGCGGTAACAGTGGTTATCAAGTCCGGGTAAAGTGCATGTGCACGTGAGGGGGACAGTCATTGAGAGTTTAACAGTCTGACTGCTTGGGGGGAAAAGCTGTTGATGAATCTTGAACTCTTGGCATGTATGGACCGGTATCTCCTCCCTGAGGAAAGGAGCTGAAAGAGGTGATGTGCTGGGTGAGACTGGTCCTTGATTTTTGAAAATTGAAAAATGGGGAGAAAAGTAGATAAAAAAAAAGATTAGTATTAGTATCATTAATTGACAACTATGCTCAATGAGTTCAGCCACGGAAAGGTTGTTGGAACATTGGTTCCACACAGACATTATAAGTTGTTGCACTTGCTACCAGAAGGCTCCCTTTAGGTTAGCTACTGTAGCAGCAGAGGCTCCGTTTTGTGATTTTTTATGCAAAATAAATATTCAACATCCTCTTTTGAGACTCCGCCTCAGACTCATTTGGCACTAAAACTATACATTGTCACCGGTATGGGTGTCCGCATTATGTCATTAATTGCGTGCATGTGTGGGAGAGGTTGATCAGTTAGCCACATTAGCGTGAGCTAGCAGTTAACACGAGCTAGATGGAAAGACAAACAATGTAACGTTGCTGGTGAAAAAGTGATTTACCTTGGAATACTCCTTTGCCAACTTGCTGTACTTTGCTTGCAGGTCTGCAGCTGGATTATGAATAGTCCCAACTTTAGCCAAGGTAACGTTAAGCTAAAACTAGCTTTTCAGATATCTCTTCAGCTAATGCTAATAACAGAGCTCCTCGTCACACTGCTCTGTCGGGACGATGGCATAATAATAATGTGAATTATTCGAAAAGTTATAATTATTTTGTCTCGTCTTGTTTTAGTCAACAATATCAACATACATGAAGAGAAATTTTGTCCTGGTTTTTGTAAATTAAATTTTTGTGTCCTCAGTTGTGGTCAAATATATTTAATTAACTATTTAGTCACGTTAGCGTCACATGGTCTTCAATAACGTGATGTCGCGTCTCATTGTCGTTATGAAAAAAACATCTTTTGTCATAATTTTCATTGACAAAATTAACACTGGTGACATCTATTGGTGATAAGTGACCATTGCTGTTTTACTGAAATAGCAGATATATATGTGGTGTGGATGGTTTTCCCGGGAATATATCTGACCAGATTAACCAAGAATAGCAAATATAAAACTATTCATGAACTAGGTATAGGTATGGCAATATAGACATTTATTTATATGAAATTGTTTGAGATTATTACTTTAAAGGGGCTATGCACTGCTATTCCTAGCACTATTTGGGCAACTTTACACAATTCCTGTTAGTCTATTGAAGACATTTGTAATTTTTTTTTCAAAAAAATTCATTGTTTTATATTTCTAATCAAGTACTCGAAACCATCATTTTTCAGCCTCGAGAAATCAGGCTGTTATGGCCTGGCTCCGCCCATAAGCACTTTGAGTGACAGTCAGACCACAGTCTGCACTGGTAGAGGGAGGGAGGGAGGGGGGGGAAGAGAGAGAGAGTTCAGTTCAGTTCAGAGTTTGTATTTGCCACATGGAATAATACAATCATAGTTTCTTCATTAAAAAATCATAAATAGTCATTCCATGGACAAAAGGAGCAGGAAGAAGAATAAATCTTATAGTTATATAGTTACCTGCCCCTTATTCCTAAACTAACATGTATTTTCTTAATGGTCGGCGTATAACCTTATTTACACAAATAATCATTTATACCATGAGAGAGAGAGAGAGAGAGAGAGAGAGAGAGAGAGAGAGAGAGAGAGAGAGAGAGAGAGAGAGAGAGAGAGAAACCCCTCCCTCTCTCTTCCTTTTTTTCTTTCTATCACTCTCCCGTTCGGAGGTGTGTGTCGCGCGGACCTCCGTGCGGCAGGTCCCCCCCCCCCCCCAAGTGCCCCCTCTCTCTCCCTCCCTCCCTCTCTCTTCCTTTTTTTCTTTCTATCACTCTCCCGTTCGGAGGTGTGTGTCGCGCGGACCTCCGTGCGGCAGGTCCCCCCCCCCCCCCCCAAGTGCCCCCTCTCTCTCCCTCCCTCCCTCTCTCTTCCTTTTTTTCTTTCTATCACTCTCCCGTTCGGAGGTGTGTGTCGCGCGGACCTCCGTGCGGCAGGTCCCCCCCCCCCCCCCCCAAGTGCCCCCTCTCTCTCCCTCCCTCCCTCCCTCTCTCTTCCTTTTTTTCTTTCTATCACTCTCCTGTTCGGAGGTGTGTGTCGCGCGGACCTCCGTGCGGCAGGTCCCCCCCCAAGTGCCCCCTCTCTCTCCCTCCCTCCCTCTCTCTTCCTTTCTCTCGGCTCCCTCTCGGCTCTCTCTTCCTCTCCCCGCAGCCCCACTCGCTGTCTAGTCTAGGTAGAATGGGGGCGGGCATTAGCTCCAACCACAGAGCCAATCGCATCACTGTGTCTATCCACAGCGCCCAGTGACGTGCTCAGGGACTTCAAATCAAAATGACCCGATTTACTAGAGGCACAGAGGGGTTGGGCTGAAACGGAGCAATTCGCCAATATGGTATTTAGACCCTAAAACACATTGATACGAACTCCTATTACTATAATACAATGCTAGAGACTGAAAAATGACATTTATAATGCATGGGACCTTTAACATCCTAATGATCATATGTGGCTATTGCCTCATGGAGTTCTAATTCCAAAATATATTTCCAAGAAAGTGTTCCAAAGAATAAATAAAGCTAAAGCATACGGATAGGCATAACATCCATGGATATTCTATTAGCCTGCTACAGCTTGGTACTGTATGTTCTGTTTTTTTCATGGTCTGATTTGCGGTCAGTTTGCTTTCAATTCACTCATTTCTGAAAATAAAATTAAGTCTGCATTTCATAATAGCAGCCTTGTTGTTAGAGAATGTTATGTCCTAGGCGGTTAGGTGGCCGAGCGGAGATTGCGTTCGTCACCAACTCACAGCTCCGGGGTTGTCACCAGCTTGGCTGGCCGTCTGCACTAATACAATTGGCTGTATTAGAGGGTGGGAGAAGCTGGTGGGGTGGGTCCGGGTCGTTGTAAACAGCGACTCCTACAGTTCGGTCGGGGCGCCTGCTAAGCGCGGATAGGACTTGAGGGGGATAGTGTGGTCCTCCCACACGCTACGCCCTCTCGATGAGAATCCGCGCTGCCAGGTGAAAAGAAGCGGTGATTGGCTGGACGTGTGTCGGAGGAAGCACGTGGTAGCCTCCACTCTCCCAGATGATCTGACTGTGGGGGGTAAGTGCGCAGCGACCAGGAAGGGACTGGGAATTGGCATACGACTAACATTGGGATGGGAGAAAATCGGAGGAAAATGGAGGGGGAAAAAGATAAAAAAAAAAAAAAAAGAGAATGTTATGTCCTAAGGGGTAATTAATTCAATTACCGCCACCTGGAATCCTAAACGCGTTGATGACGAAAGTGTATTGAGGGCTGCCGTCAGTAATGACTACTGAATGAAACCCACACAATGGGCCTCATGCATGAAGCGATATAAGAACAGATTTCATTCTTAACATTTCTTCTTATTTTGTTCTTACCTGGGATTGAGCCATGTTTTCTTATTGTTTATTTTCTCTCAGGCAAGACCAAATGTTAAGAGTGGTCGAGAGCACTCTTACCCATATAAGAAAATCGTACCCAAAGAATTAAAAAAATTAAAAAAAGCATACCATTGGTTAATTGCCCCCAAATACGATACGGCCATATCCTTGCAACAAAGAGAGCTGCTATTGGTCGAGCGCAAGATACGTGACTGAACTCGCACCAATTGCATCAAATAAAACTCTGTGGTGACCAAATATCCGCTCGCGAGGAAAGATCTAGTCCCGACTTTAAAATTATGATTGCGCAAAATGGGCTATTTTGTCAATGGAGAACTTTTTGTTCCTAAATCTACACCAATCTATCTTTCACCCAGAGTGAAAATGGTGTAATTCGCCAAGGTGGGAACGAGAATCGTTTTCTAGCCACTTCTCAGCCTTCACCATACGGCCTATAAGCGTGGTGGGAGATCCAGAGCAACAGCACCCAGACCCACAGATCAAGTTGAAAAGTGAGTACACTATATATAATAATATAATACTAGCAAGGTCTGGTTGGTGATAATACACACAATTATTTATTGTGGGTTTTATTAGGCAAACAGTCCCAGTTGATTGATTGAAATTGTTGTTTTCCAGTGAACCAGGAGAGCCTGTTGAACCAGCCAGAGTTATATCCCAGAGGTGGTGGTCCTAAGCATGGTGGGAGGTCCAGAGCAACAGCACCCTGACCCACAGATGAACCCTGGAAAACAGAAAAGGACCACGACACAGCTCCACAACCTATACGGTTCAAACCAGCAACAGGACCTGGACATAAACTGAACCCAAACAAAAAAGCTGCAAAGAGAATGGCAAGTGGCAAAAAATATAAATGGACTGACATCAACACCAATACATTTTTCGCACTGATTTTCTACATGGCACTTGTGAAACTGACCGCCGTACAATCGTACTGGAAAAAGAACACCATTTTCAGCATACAATTTCCACCCACTGTTATGGCAAGGGACAGGATCCAAACGATATCTTGGAATGTCCACATGAGTGATCCGGACGAGGATGTTGTGAATGACAGAAAAAAGGGGACAGCAGACTATGACCGCCTGTTCAGACTGAAGCCCCTTATGGAGACCATCAGGTCTGCATGCAAAGCACTCTACCACCCCAGGAAAAACATTTCCATTGATGAGAGGATGTGTCATGGTTTTTGCCTTATTTCACCTTTCTGTGAGGGACAGCTGTCTATTTTTGCTTTATTTCACCTCTCTGTGAGGGATAGCTGTCAATCCCTGTTCCCTGTGGTTAATTGCTTCATGGGTCGGCAGGTGTGTGGGCTTGATTGCACCTGATGCAGTGCAGCTGTGCCTATGGCCATGTGGAGTCTATTTAAGTTTGGAGATCGCAGTGTCAACTGCTTTTTCATTTCCTAGTGTTGGCTGTCCTTTTGGTCACGCTCATTATATTGAAGTGTAGTCTGATCTCTGATTCAGAATTGAGCTTTATGGTAGTCATTCTTATTTTAGGCTACTGACGTGATTCTACATATAAACTCCCTTAGTGGATGTTTATTGTTTAACTTTTTCCAATATAAACTCCTTTATTAGGAGGTGTCCTTGTGGCTTATTTACTTTTATACTATACCTCTTTATTGAGAGTAGTCCTGTTTTTTGGGACTTGATTTATTTTCTTAATTACTCACTTTGAGATTTCCACCTGTAAAGGTTGTTTTCTGTTGTTTAATTTTTTCCCTCTCCTAAAATATAACTTTAAGAGTCCCTGTTATCTGCTCATGACCCACACACACACCACACAGCCCTCGCAGGATGGTTGCAACCAAGGCCCATACTTGTATGACGCAGTACATGAAAGCCAAGCCAACGAAGTGGGGCTTCAAACTTTTTGTTTTGGCTGACAGTAGCAATGGCTACACTTTGGACTTTTCTGTTTACGCCGGGAAGTCAAAGTTCAAATCAGGCATTGGACTGGCGTATTACTCTGTCATGTCCCTGATAAAGCCAGCACACTTTTATACAAGTCCAACACTTTTCAGGGATCTGCATAGCCTGGGTGTCGGAGCATGTGGAACGTACAGAGACAACAGAGTTGAATGCTCTGTAAAAGAAGGATGCTAGGGGCACCATCAGGTGGCTACGTGAAGGTCTTTGTGAAGTGGATGGACACACGTGAAGTCTCTGTCTGCTTCACAATCCACAAGTAATTCTCTGGAAGAGGTGCAGAGGAGAATCGGCGCAGTGACAACTGGTCCATTGAGAACATTGCATGCCCAACACCTATCCTGGAGTACAACAAGTACATGGGAGGAGTTGATCTGTCTGACCAACTCATCCAGTACTACTCTGCACACCACAAGACCATGCGCTGGTACCGGACTTTGCTCTATCACTATCTGGACATTTCCGCCACTAACTCCTACCTTCTTCACAAGGAGCTCTGCAGGGAGCAGCAGGTGCAGCCGACGACCCACGTGGTCTTCCAGCAGGAGCTGATAGCTGAGCTGTGTGGCGTCACAGTTGCACAGGTGCCAGTGGACAATCTACCCACGGCACCAGTGGACCGTCTACCAAGGAAACATCTACCTGTGGCGATCACGGAACAGGCAGATAAATCCCAGAAGGCCACGGCTGGCCGCCTGTTTTGTGTCCACTGTAAGATGAAGACCTCCTGGCAGTGCGATGAATGTGGTGTGGCCCTCTGTCTCATTCCAGACAGGAACTGCTTTTTCGCATATCACTAAGTGTGATACAGAACAGGCAGATACAATCATGAGGAGACACCTATTTTTTTTATACATTTATACATTTAATTTTTAGCTTTTTTTGTACATGTAGATTTTGCCTAAATTCATCGCGGTTGCACCTATGTATTATTATTGTTGTTACGTACCCCAGTGGGGAGACGAAACACAAGGCCACAGACAGGGTAGGTGAGGGTGCAGTGACACAAAACGCAAGAGACAAATTGCAAAATAATAATATTTATTTTACAAACACAAAACTTGGCAACACAGAGAGCAAAGAGGACTTACCAGTGAGCACCAAATGAAATATCAAAAAGAAATAAAAGCCCACCCCCCCTTACAGGCGCGGACGCCCCAAAGTACAGGTGGTGGTGCTCACTTCTAAAGCTGGTGTCTTTAACAGTAGGTCACCTACGTGATGCAAAATTTAGACCCAGTGTATCTTCCTGTCCTCAATGTCCCTGTGTGCAAAACAAAAGATTAATACAAAGCAAAGCAATCACCATAGGCTGGGTGACGAGGAATAAATACACACGTTAGAAACAAAACAGAAATGTACAAATACTAAACTAATGCCAAACAGGCCACAGCTCTACAGAACACAAACAGCACAAAACTATACTAGAGACCTAAACTAACTAACAGCACAAAGTGCCAGAGCCTTCACCAGCTCTATACTGAAGACATACCAAAATGAGCTCCCACACAGACACAGACCAAGTATAATTACCACCACACACAGACCAAGTATAGTTACCACCACACAGACCAAACGAACCAGGGAGCTCCCTAACACTGAAACAAAAAGGGTATATGAAGGGAGAGTGGATGTTGATTGCAGAATCAGTTTCACCTGCCGTTGCACTGGGGTGAGTTGCTGATTGACCAGCTGCTGCTGCAACTGGGACTGGGAGACACCTGAGAATGGGATATGTAGACACAAGAGGGAGACAAGACAACAACAAACAAAACATGCCTATATATACAACAGATAACATACATTACTCCCTCTAATACATAAGGACACCGTCCGTAACACCCCCCCCCCCCCATAAAGAGTCAGCCCATGGCTGGTGACAACACAACATACCACCCAAGTCCCCCATTTGTTTTTCCCAAAGAACACAGATCATAACACAAAACAAAACATCCACCACTGCCACCAACCAACCAGACCATCACCTTCCGCTTCTTCATACCTCTCTTGGTAGCATTTGATATGATCAGGGGTGCTGTTGACACAACATGTCCAGGGGTACAGCAGTCCCAACACCAACATCAAACGTTTTAAGACCGTGGTCTGAGAAGGCACCTCACAAAAAAAACAGAGGGATGGTCCATGGTTAAAATGCACAATGGCAGACTGCTGCCCACCTCCTCCTCACAAAGAAAAACACATAATACAATGTGAGAAAGTCCACACAGCATAGCACAAATGCAGCGTTACAATACGCTGAGCAGCAGAGAGACCCCCCTCAGAGACAGCACTAGCCCCATGAAGTCCAAGCCTGCACACACAAGACCTGGGGTTTGTTGTGAAGAGTCTCTCCCATCAGCTGCTTCCTCAACAGCCTAAAAGGGCTGCTTACTGACCGAAAGCTATTCACAACAGAACTGACCACCTCTCTGCTTCCAGCTATCCCTGGAGCAGGAGCAGTAAACGAACATGTGGCCAAACCAGCGTCTTCACTCTGGGCAACTACCAGCTTACCACAAGTCCTGGGTAACCGTGTTGCCTCAGAGGCTAGTGTTCCCCGTCGAATCGTCACCCTGTCACTCGTCACAACTACAGGTTGTGGAGCACGGGTGATCGTACACACTGGCAATACATCTGGGAGCAACGGAGCAAACACATCAGGGCACAAAACAGTAGGGTGATCCAAAACTTTAACACATGGCATAACTCTGCCACCAGCGATGTCATTACCTAACAAAAAGGTGATGCCACCCACTGGTAATGATGGGCACACACCCACCTTGAACACTCCCTTTGCCAACCCGCAGGTTAAATGTATCTGATGGAGGGGCACCGAGACAAAGCCCATGCCGATCCCCTGCACCAACACACTAGAGCCAGTCGATGACTCATCACAAAACGGCAACATGTTTGATATGATAAATGACTGTGCTGCCCCAGTATCCCGCAGTATGCGTACTGGACGCTGGTCCAACTCACTGCCACTGAGCGAGACCAACCCGTTCGACATAAACGGATCGTAACTGGGACCTGGGATGTCACACACTGTCTGGACCAAACCAACCGCTTTAGGTCGTCCCTCTGTCTGAGACTGCTCCTTGCGTCTCAAAACAACACAGTCACTTATAATGTGGCCCACCTGATGACAGTAAAAACACTCCCGCTCCTCCTTGTAGCGGGGAGACACTGAGCGGGGCGGACTAGTCTGTCCAACATAGCCACTGCGGCGGGTCTGCGGCGGACTAACGTGTGACCTAGCTGGAGTGTGAGCAGAGGGATAAAAGGTCCTACCCCCATGTCGGAGAGTACCAAAAGTTTGCCTATGGGTCAGCACAAACTCATCAGAGAGCACTGCAGCCTGAGCCAACGTACCCACTTTTTGCTCATTTAGATATGTAGCCAAACGGTCAGACAGACTACCTTTAAACTCCTCTAGCAACAGTAACTCAGACAGTGAATTAAAATCAGACACGTCACTCGCCTTACACCACCGAAAAAATAGAGACTCCTTCTCACGAGCGAACTCCACAAAAGTACTGCCAGGTAACTTTCTGTGAGCTCGGAATTTTTGCCTATATGCCTCCGGCACTAACTCGTAGGCTCTAAGTACAGCCGTCTTGATTATGTCATAAGACAAACTGTCGCTGAGAGGGAGGGCAGACAAAATCTCCTGGGCCTTCCCAGTGAGTTTACATTGGAGCAAGAGAGCCCAGACCTCTTTAGGCCACTTCAATGAGGTAGCAACTCGCTCGAAAGCATTAAAATAGGAGGCTACCTCCGCCTCACGAAATTGAGGTACAAGAGATATTAATCTACTCACATCGTAAGCCCCCACAGCCGTGGAAGAGGGTTGAGCAGGACTCCCAGTTTTAGCAGCCTCGAGCTCCAGTTGCTTAATTTTAACCTCAGTGTCCAACCGGTGGTTTGAGACCTCAGC
The DNA here is from genome assembly GCF_963971535.1 of Notolepis coatsorum. Lineage (NCBI taxonomy): Eukaryota > Metazoa > Chordata > Actinopteri > Aulopiformes > Paralepididae > Notolepis > Notolepis coatsorum. Next base: position 99,693,469 of record NC_140177.1, read on the forward strand.
CTCCAGCTCCATTTTCCTAACAGCCAACCTGTATTCCCTCTCCTTCTCCCTTTCTTCAAACTGCAACCGTGCCAAACTCAACTGAAGACTGGCCTCTTCAGTACTCCCCCCAGGGAAGGGTGAAGCATGACCGGGCACTGGAGACGCGACACCCGAAAGGGGAGGCTTACCCTCTCCCCCCTCTGCACCCGCCCCAACTCCCTCTTCCTCACGCTCCTCGTCCGAGGCAGAATGAGGGAAAGAAATAAAAGACGCCCCCTCACCTACACCGAGCACCTTCCTATACACCAACATGCGTACCACCTCCTCTCTCAGGTCAGCCTTTGCCAAACTTTTAGCAAGGCTGACCTGAAAATGCGAGGCGATAGCACATAAGTCTTCCTTCCTACACTGATCCAAACGATCAACTGAGGGATCACACAGAAACTCCTCCACACTAAAAGACGACATGCCTACAAAGATACACCAGCGCAAACACACACTAAAAACACACTAATCAAACTACCACCAAAACCCAAACTAACCAACGTGCCCACCGCACACCAACACCAACTGCCTGTTGCCCACTACCGAGCCCCCATTTATGTTACGTACCCCAGTGGGGAGACGCAACACAAGGCCACAGACAGGGTAGGTGAGGGTGCAGTGACACAAAACGCAAGAGACAAATTGCAAAATAATAATATTTATTTTACAAACACAAAACTTGGCAACACAGAGAGCAAAGAGGACTTACCAGTGAGCACCAAATGAAATATCAAAAAGAAATAAAAGCCCACCCCCCCTTACAGGCGCGGACGCCCCAAAGTACAGGTGGTGGTGCTCACTTCTAAAGCTGGTGTCTTTAACAGTAGGTCACCTACGTGATGCTAAATGTAGATCCAGGGTATCTTCCTGTACTCAATGTCCTTGTGTGCAAAACAAAAGATTAATACAAAGCAAAGCAATCACCATAGGCTGGGTGACGAGGAATAAATACACACGTTAGAAACAAAACAGAAATGTACAAATACTAAAATAATGCCAAACAGGCCACAGCTCTACAGAACACAAACAGCACAAAACTATACTAAAGACCTAAACTAACTGACAGCACAAAGTGCCAGAGCCTTCACCAGCTCTATACTGAAGACATACCAAAATGAGCTCCCACACAGACACAGACCAAGTATAATTACCACCACACACAGACCAAGTATAGTTACCACCACACAGACCAAACGAACAAGGGAGCTCCCTAACACTGAAACAAAAAGGGTATATGAAGGGAGAGTGGATGTTGATTGCAGAATCAGTTTCACCTGCCGTTGCACTGGGGTGAGTTGCTGATTGACCAGCTGCTGCTGCAACTGGAACTGGGAGACACCTGAGAATGGGATATGTAGACACAAGAGGGAGACAAGACAACAACAAACAAAACATGCCTATATATACAACAGATAACATACATTACTCCCTCTATATACATACATAAGGACACCGTCCGTAACAATTGTAATTCACAATATATTTCAAAATACATTTCTAATGACTCTGCACCTGCAGTGATATATAGGGTTGTTCATTGTACAATACAGGATTGATGTTTCTTGTTGATTGGTATTCTCTATGTTTTTAATACAATTATGTGATATTCTATTCCAGTTGTGTTTTTTTAATGACATGACAACAGCTAATCAGGAGGATCTCACTCTCTCTGTCTATATCTCTGTATCTCTCTCTCTCTTTCATTCTCTTTCATTCTCTTTCTTTCTTTCTTTCTTTCTTTCTTTCTTTCTTTCTTTCTTTCTTTCTTTCTTTCTTTCTTTCTTTCTTTCTTTCTTTCTTTCTTTCTTTCTTTCTTTCTTTCTTTCTTTCTCTCTCTCTCTCTCTCTCTCTCTCTCTCTCTCTCTCTCTCTCTCTCTCTCTCTCTCTCTCTCTCTCTCTCTCTCTCTCTCTCTCTCTCTCTCTCTCTCTCTCTCTCTCTCTCTCTCTCTCTCTCTCTCTCTATATATTATATTACTATACTATTATATCTAATGTATTCAGGTAAACCTCGATCTATCTAGTGTGTGTACAAAGTGTGTGGCACTGTAGGCCTGCCTGGGCCCAGTCATTGGAATAACAAAGGAACAACAGACTATAAACTGGGCTTTTGTTCCAGGTGTGAATTGGTCTAGTGACATTGACATGGCATTCTGGGAGGGAGTGTAGTTCTCTTATCATTTTGCTGAATTCACTGAATCCTTTCAGACCCTAGTGCTGTGAATTGGTAAGGATTTTACCAGAATTATATATATAAGGATATATATAGCAAAAGCTATCACAATATTACAATACTATCCAAATGTGCACTGGATAAAATGTATATGTTCACAGAACTTCACACTAATAAAACAAATTGTCTATTGGCAATTGTGTGACATCACGTCCGGAACCACTTCAACCAGGAAATAACTAACACTAATAGTTGTTGTCGTCGTCGTCGAAAATGTATAATAATCACAAGATACATTCAGTGCTGGTGGATCTAACTAAATGGATTTTTGGAGATACATTTATCGAAAGTTCAAGTCCGGACCACAAAGCTTCTGGAAGGGTTAGCGCGACACGCGACGGCTCTTCCAATTTGTACGCCGATGTTCTACTGGCAGCAAAAGAAAGTGAGTTTCAGCCTCTCAGATATTAAGATATGAACATTGTTGAAGTGCCACTAAACTACAGTGACTCTTTTTGTATTGACACACTGTTCTCTCTCTGTCTTGTGGCACTTGGACAGATTACCTCTGTACCTAGGCACTGCAAAAAAAAGACTGCTCCCTCTGTGTTTAAAAGCGAAGCAATGTATGATGTAGTATATTAAGCATTAACATATATAAATAGAGGATTAAATATATCTTTATTGTATATGGTGAAGGACCATGTATTATCTTGTATATCACAGCAGTGCAATTGTTCTGTCCCCTGTTAATGCTGGGTGCTTTAGGAATGTGTGAGTCGACCGTGCTTCCCTCCCTGTGTCTGACCTTGGGCTTCTGTAAGGAAAGTGCACTCCACTTTCTGCAGCGGTTAACCCGTTGCTGTCACACTACTGATGAAAAAGCCATCCTACAACGGGTGATGATTGAGCTACATGCGTGATGTGTAAACATATAACGATGATTAAGTATATGTTTATTGTATATGTCTGTATTGTACATGTATATATATATCTGTATATATATATAAGCTTACAGGCTATCCCTGCTGAAGGCCAGACCAGTGCAAATTGCACATGACATTGATGTATGATGGGAGGACACAGTACAGTAATCCGTTTCAGTAAAACTGTTACTTTGACTTTTTAAGTTACTAACCATTGGAGTAGAAATGAGCCAATGGCAAAGACACAGTTGAAAGGAGGAGTGTTATCTTTGCTTGCAATATGACGCTATGGACCTATGTATAAAAAGTGATGTTCGCACATGAAAAGGCCGTCTTGCTTTAGTGACTCTTTTTTATCTCCATTTCAAAGTCGTGCGGTGTATTGGGACTTGAAATTTGGATGTTTTGACTGTGAGCTTTTCCCTAGGATGGCATCACTATATTTTCTGTTTTTAGATTTGAAGAGCTGTGCTAGGCTCTTAGCTAATCTTTTGTGATGTTTTTTTAAAAACTATAGAGGTTTTATTGTTCTTCAGGCGAAAGATGTTGATTTCCTCTTTGATGAGTTTTTATGTCCTTGCTTTGTTTTTTGCCTGGATTGGATCTTTCCAAGACAGTATTATTGTAATTACTTTTTCTAATTAAACCAAACTTTGTTAAATACTTTTATTCAACTCTTGGACCGCGTTCCTTTACCACTCCATCATGATCTTTCAAAACGCTGGCAACGCCTTGCTTTCATCTGAGGTAAACGGGAGGTAATTTATGTCCTGGTAGCCTGATTACAGATTCAATGCATTGCTGGTTACTGCTTCTAGCTAAAGTTATATCAATGACTATTTGTGAGGGTTCGCCTGTCCCTGGACCTTTTTTCCCTGTCTCCTCTCCTCAACAGCCCCCACCCTTGCGAAGACTTTTCTCCTCTACCCTTCACCAGCCCCCACCTTTGGACATTCTTGTACTCTTGGTGTTTGTATTGTCTCCTGGGTGTTTTAACTGTGTTCTGTCTTTAGTCTCGTTCCCTTTGTAATTGTTTTATTTGTCCCTTGTATGGTGTTCTCTCTGTAATTGTATTTTTGATTCTAGTCTAGTTTATTCCCCAGTGTGTGTTTGGCCTTTTGTTTTCCTTACCCCTGTGTGTTAGTTCAGCTTTCCCCATCAGGTGTGTCTCGTTCCCAATTACCCTCTTGTGTCAATCAGTGTGTGTATATCTGCCTCGTTTGCCATTCTCTCTTGGTCGGTTCATTGTTTGGATTCCCTACTAGTGTTTGCTGTCTAGTTCCTCTGTTCCTGTGATCCTGTTACTCCTTCCAGTATTTTTGTAGTAAGTGTTCCTAGTGTTTATTTTGTTTGTTCCTCCCTTCGTTGTTTTTTGTGGAATGTTCATTTTGTTTGTTAGGGTTTTAATTTGTAGTCAGTTGTTCATGTTTTTCCTAGCCTGCCTTGCAGTGTTTTTTATTGGTGCCTTTTGGACTTGCTCTCTTTATGAGATTATTATTTGTTTTTCGTATTTAGCCCTCTGCCAGTTCTTCAGCTGTGCTATTCTTTGTTTTTGTATTTTTGCTGCTGCCTTTGGACGTATTTTTGTAAATATCTTTGTTGCTGCCCTCTGTTTAAATTGATTATTTTGTCACACTTCACCCCTGGCTCGAAGTATTCAAGATTAAAGGAGCAGTGCTCACTTTTTGACAATCCATATCTACCTCTCCCTCGTATCTGTTTGCGCCTGGGCCCTCTGCTAACACATCCGTAACAGAATGACCCGACCATGTTTGGACCCAGCGAACAGAACGAGGGAGGCTTTGAGCGCCTTGGAGGCGTTCAGACTGGGGGATTTACCTTCCTCCTCCTTGGAGGAGAGGAAGGATGTTTTGCGTCTGCTCTACTCTCTCAGGGAGTGGCACCCTGAGCTGGCCCCACAGCTGGAGGAGTATGGCAGACACTGGATCAAGTGCCTATTCCAGCCTCCAGCCTCCAGTCAAGCCCCTTCTGCGGGTAAGGCCTCAACCACCAGCATAGCCTCACCTGCTAGGGTACCTACTGCTAGCACCTCAGCCCTGCCGGTTAGCCCTATAGCTGACCCTTCCCCTGTGGTTAGCCTAGCTCTTGTAGCTTCGTCAGCTAGCCTGTTTCCTACTGCTAGTTCAGTCCCTACTGCTAGCGTAGCTTCGTCGGCTAGCCATTTCCCTACTGCTAGTTCAGTCCCTACTGCTAGCGTAGCTTTGTCAGCTAGCCTGTTCCCTACTGCTAGTTCAGTTCCTACTGCTAGCGTAGCTTCGTCAGCTAGCCTGTTCCCTACTGCTAGTTCAGCCCCTACTGCTAGCGTAGCTTCGTCAGCTAGCCTGTTCCCCACTGCTAGTTCAGTCCCTACTGCTAGCGTAGCTTCGTCAGCTAGCCTGTTCCCCACTGCTAGGACTGCCCCTTCAGCTAGCAAGGTCAGTTTCCCTGGAGTCACCCTGTCGGCTAAACTCTTGGTTTCCACGGCTAGCCCAGCCCCTACTGCTACTACAGTTCCTACTGCTAGCGTAGCTTTGTCAGATAGCCCGTTTCCCACTGCTAGGACTGCCCCTTCAGCTAGCAAGGTCAGTTTCCCTGGAGCCGCCCTGTCGGCTAATCTCTTGGTTTCAACAGCTAGTACAGCCCCGTCTGATAACTTAGCCTCTGCAGCTAACCAGGCCTCAACAGCTAGTACAGCCCCGTCTGATAGCTTAGCCCCTGCTGCTAACCAGACCTCAACAGCTAGTACAGCCCCGTCTGCTAGCTTAGCCTCTGCAGCTAACCAGGCCTCAACAGCTAGTACAGCCCTGTCTAATAGCTTAGCCTCTGCAGCTAACCAGGCCACAACAGCTAGTACAGCCCTGTCTGATAGCTTAGCCTCGGCAGCAAACCAGGCCTCAACAGCTAGTACAGCCCCGTATGATAGCTTAGCCTCTGCAGCTAACCAGGCCTCAACAGCTAGTACAGCCCCGTCTGATAGCTTAGCCTCTGCAGCTAACCAGGCCTCAACAGCTAGTACAGCCCTGTCTGATAGCTTAGCTTCTGCAGCTAAGCAGGCCTCAACAGCTAGGACTGCCCCGTCAGCCAGCTCGTTCCCTATGGCCCCAGTTTCTCTGGTATCAGTTCCTTGGTCCTCCAGCCAGTGTTAACTATCCTGCTAGAACTGCCCCTTCAGTTATCAGGATGGGTTATACCCATGTTACTCCGACTAACACTTTAGCCCCGTCTGCTAGCGTAGCACGGACAGCTAGCAGGTCTCAGAAGGCTAGCAAGGCTAAGAAGACTAGCAGGGTCTCAGCTGCTAGAGTAGCCCCGTCAGCTAGTTCAGCCCAGGCTACTCGCACAGCCCCCACTGCTAGCTCAGCCCCTGCTAGCTTACTCCGGAATGCTAATGTAGCCTCTGCTGCTAGCTCCTCAGCCTCGTCTGCTAGAGCCCCTGCTGCTAGCACCCCAGTCTCGTTTGCTAGAGCCCCTGCTGCTAGCATCTCTGTCTCGTCAGCTAGAGCCCCTGCTGCTAGCACCTTTGTCTTGTCCGCTAGAGCCCCTGCTGCTAGCACCTCAGTCTCGTCCGCTAGAGCCCCTGCTGCTAGCACCTTTGTCTTGTCCGCTAGAGCCCCTGCTGCTAGCACCTCAGTCTCGTCCGCTAGAGCCCCTGCTGCTAGCACCACAGTCTCGTCCGCTAGAGCCCCTGCTGCTAGCCTTTCAGTCGCGTCCGCTAGAGCCCCTGCTGCTAGCGCCTTAGCCTCGCCGGCTAGTGTAGCACCTACAGCTAGCACCCGAACCCTCTCGGCTAGTGCACCCTCCGCAGCTTGTACAGGCCCTGCAGCTAGCACTGCCAGGGCAGCTAACCCAGCCGCTACTGCCAGCCTAGCCCCCGCTAGTGTAGCCCTAGCAGCTAGCTTTACCCAGGTAGCTAACCCAGTCTCTACTGCCAGTTTAGCCCCTGCTAGAGCAGCTCTAGCTGCCCCTGTTCCTCCGGCTCCCGGGAAGACCCTGACGTCTAGTCCGGGTCGTGCTCCTGCTCCTGTCCCCGGGGAGTCTCCTGGTCCAGGCTCCTCGTCTGGTCCAGCTCTGCCCCGTGGTCCACGCCATGGTCTACGCCGTGGTCGACGCTGTGGTCAACGCCGAGGTCTGCCCCGAGGTCGATCTGCACCTGGAGAGTTGTCTGGTCCCGGCTCCTCATCTGGTCCCGTCTCCTCATCTGGTCCCGGCTCCTCATCTGGTCCCGTCTCCTCATCTGGTCCCGTCTCCTCATCTGGTCCCGTCTCCTCGTCTGGTCCCGTCTCCTCATCTGGTCCCGTCTCCTCGTCTGGTCCCGGCTCCTCATCTGGTCCCGTCTCGTCATCTGGTCCCGGCTCGTCGTCTGGTCCCGGCTCGTCGTCTGGTCCCGGCTCGTCGTCTGGTCCCGACTCCTCTTCTGGTCCAGTCCGACTCCGTGGTCTACGCCGTGATCGTCGTCTGCAGAGACCCCCATCCGGGGTTCTGCGTCCGGCCCCAGGTCCGGCGTCTGGTGGGTTCGCCGTCCGGTGCCCTGCTCCGGGCCTGTCACCCTCGCCCCTTTGCCCTCAACCCCCTCATCGGCCCTCTGTCCCTGCTTCCAGTTCCCCTCGTCCCCCTCATCGGCCCTCTGTCCCCGTTTCGAGCCCCCCTCACCGTGTCCCTGTCCCTGTTCCCATCTCTAGCCCCCGTCTCCTGGCCTCTTTCCCCATCTCCAGTCCTCCTGATCCCATGCCCCGTTCTCCCCTCTCCAGCCCCCTCTCCGGCCCTGTTCCTCTGCCCCGTTTCTCCTGTGCCCCTCCTGGGTTTCTGTCGCCGCTCCCCTGCCCCAGTGTCGCTCGTCCCGGCCTTGTCCGTCCTGACTTTTTTCCCCGGACTCTCCCTGTGTTCTCCCGGCCCCCTGTCCTGCCCGTTCCCAGACGGTCCCTTTTGACGTCTGGGAGCCTTCCCTGGAGGGGGGGGTACTGTGAGGGTTCGCCTGTCCCTGGACCTTTTTTCCCTGTCTCCTCTCCTCAACAGCCCCCACCCTTGCAAGGACTTTTCTCCTCTACTCTTCACCAGCCCCCACCTTTGGACATTCTTGTACTCTTGGCGTTTGTATTGTCTCCTGTGTGTTTTAACTGTGTTCTGTCTTTAGTCTCGTTCCCTTTGTAATTGTTTTATTTGTCCCTTGTATGGTGTTCTCTCTGTAATTGTATTTTTTATTCTAGTCTAGTTTATTCCCCAGTGTGTTTGGCCTTTTGTTTTCCTTACCCCTGTGTGTTAGTTCAGCTTTCCCCATCAGGTGTGTCTCGTTCCCAATTACCCTCTTGTGTCAATCAGTGTGTGTATATCTGCCTCGTTTGCCATTCTCTCTTGGTCGGTTCATTGTTTGGATTCCCTACTAGTGTTTGCTGTCTAGTTCCTCTGTTCCTGTGATCCTGTTACTCCTTCCAGTATTTTTTAGTAAGTGTTCCTAGTGTTTATTTTGTTTGTTCCTCCCTTCGTTGTTTTTTGTGGAATGTTCATTTTGTTTGTTAGGGTTTTAATTTGTAGTCAGTTGTTCATGTTTTTCCTAGCCTGCCTTGCAGTGTTTTGTTGGTGCCTTTTGGACTTGCTCTCTTTATGAGATTATTATTTGTTTTTCATATTTAGCCCTCTGCCAGTTCTTCAGCTGTGCTATTCTTTGTTTTTGTATTTTTGCTGCTTGTTACGACCCTGGCTCAAAGGCACACAACCTATGTGCAAACCAACACCAAAACCTGTGCTTAAACTCAAAATGCTACTCTAACAAGGAATTACTGGTATAAACTAAAGTACAAGGATTGGAAGAACGTGACAACTCTCCCTCTATCCACATACAGACCTGTATGTGTGTCTGAAGGCCTGGTTTTAACCATGCCAGCAGGTAACCAATCAGCAGTAATTAGCTAATTAGTAGCCCTCACCTGCATGCCCAGTGACACAGGAATGATCAGGCTCATGGTACATAACACCTCCCCCACAAAACTGGTTGCCCAAGAGGCAACCACAACACATCAAACCCATAAACAAAAAAAAACAACTGTGACCCATTAGTCGTCAGGGCCACTACCACAACAGCGATAACGGGCCGGCCCCTGTCGAACACGACCACCAACCGTGTTGTATACTCCCTTTCAACATGCCCCTCAACCGATACTGACCTGTCAAAAATAGACTGCAAACCAAAATCAATCTGAGAACTAATCTCACTGCGCTCAACAGGACAGAACACAGAAAAACAAAAACCATATATCACTGATACCACCACCGTGCCCATATCCATCCCACCTGGCACTGGCAGTTCAGGATACTGCAAACCGTGAACATCCAGAGGAGGATGTACCGCCTCAGGTAGAGCCCCACCGTCCCTGGAACATGGCAGTACGTCAGTCACAAAAACATCTGGAACACCATCTAAAATGGCGTCACCCAAAATAACATTGTCCTGATAAAAATGGCTGCCACTCAACAGACCAGGTCGCGAAGGTGGCTCCTGCTCCACAGGACACAGGTAACTAGGTTGACCATCACACCTAGTGCATGGCAGAGAATCAGTGTGGACACGTGGATCAATGTCAGAATCATCAACTGACATACTGGGACCATCCCTGCCCACAAGTGAAACATTAGGGACAATAGAGCTACTGTGGGAAGGCTGGCAGCCCAAGTCAGGCCTAGTAGCCTCTTAAACTAGAACGGTGTCACATGAATCAACAGCACCTCTCATAGCATCCTTCCGACACTCATCCTCCAATTCGTTCGTGGCCTCAGCCACCGTACAGGCTGGGAAGACCTTGAGACACTGCGCTGTCAGATCATCTCCTGCCACATGCCTCTCCGGCACGCATGTCAACCCTGGTTTCACCACAGCGCCTAACACAAAGGCACAATCAAGAGAATCATTATGCAGAGGTACATCCACAGTGTGCTTTCCAAAATTCTCAACAGGTACACTATTCAATTCAACAAAGAATGTGTCACTACGTGTAATGTCCCAAGTTGAAGTATCAACAACATCACTTTTGTCCTTTGACATTTCCCGTGTCACAGCACACACAGGGAACACTCCTGGATGTTTCTGTGCCAGCTCATTAGGGACCTCAGAAACCACTGGAGTAGCCAACACCTTGTCACCAGCCAAATCATTCCCTAGCCTAGAATGAAGGACACCCCCCTTATGGGAATGTGAGAACATACCCCCACAACAACATTGCCTGATAACAAGGGAGAATTGAGCGTGACCTCATGCAAAGGTGCATCCACAAATCCACCCCCAAAGCCCCGAACAACGACACCGGAATGCAAAGTAGAGTTTTCTGAAAACGGCAAAATCCCCTCCAGAATGAGGGACTGAAAAGCACCGGTATCCCTCCAAATTGTTATAGCCTGTTTGGACTCTAGTGCATTAGTCAGGGAAACAAATCCATCCATCATAAATCTTGAGGAACCCTCGAGCTCTTTGTCCACACGTTTGATACTTTCCCCATCACCCTCTAACGTTGGCATAGGTGCTCTGCATATGGTTTCTACCAGAGCCACCGTTCTGAAATTTTTCTGTTCAAGCACCGGGCACCCAGCAACGATATGACCAGGCTCTTTACAGTAGAAACAGATAATCCCTTCTGGGAATGCACCAGCAGAACCACCCCGCCTAGGAGGTGAAGTTAACTGACCAGCAGACACATGTTTTGGGAAACGGCCCCCATGAACAGGACGCCTATCCCTGGACTCAACACGGTAGTCCTCCCAAAAAACGGACTTGTGTGTCGACACAAACTCATCAGCGAAGACAGCGGCGTCGCCTATCTTCGATACCCTACGCTCATTTAGATGAGTGGAAACGGTATCAGGAACACATCTTTTAAATTCCTCTAGGAGAATCAACTGTCTAAGCTGCTCCCTTGACTCTGCTTTCTGAGAGGTGCACCACCTGTCAAACAGGTTCTCCTTCTCTCTTCCAAATTCAACATAAGACTGTCCCTCCGACCTGCGATAACCTCTAAAACGCTGACGATAGGCCTCGGGGACTAACTCATAAGCCCTCAATATGGAAGCTTTACCAAGCTCATAGTCAGCACTTTGTTCAAGGGACAGAGCAGTATAGACTTCTTCTTGCGCCCTACAAACAAGAACACATTGCAGCAGCAGTGTCCAGGCTGTATCAGGCCACTTCAATGTGGTTGCCACCCATTCAAAAATGGGAAAATATCTTTCCACCTCTTTCTCAAAAAAGGAGGCACCATCCTAATATTCTTGCCTACATCAAAACCGGAACGCGACTCTGACTGCAGAGCCCCCGCCTGTAAGGCAGCATGCTTAAATTCAAGCTCCTTCTGCGCACGCTCGTGCTCCATGTGTTTCTCCTTAAGCTCACGCTCCTCTTTCCTCTCCTCTCTCTCCTTAAGCTCACGCTCATGCTCACGCTCCTCTCTCCTCTCCTTAAGCTCACGCTCCTTAAGCTCACTCTCACGCTCATGCTCACGCTCCTCTCTCCTCTCCTCACGCTCTTGTAGCAGCTGTCTTTCCTTAAACTCCAACTCTCTAAGCCTCCACTCACCCTCCGCACCAGATAGCAGCGGAGACGCATCAGACAAAGTAGGCTCCTCCACCCTCGCCACAAGCACCTGCTCCCTAACGAGCAAAACCCTCAAAGCACTCAAGGCAGTTGGTTTCAAACGCTTCTCACTGGGAGTAAGCTCTACCTTGTAGTGCACAGCAAGCTCCAGAAGTTGTTCTTTGGAAAACCTCTCCAACATGTCATGCGAAGGGCGATCAACAAAATCCCTAATGGAAGCCATCTTTTCTGCACCAGCGCCACAACCCGTTCACTTTAGAGTCACCAAAAAGCTGCCAAAAGCACCCTAGCATACACACAATCTACCTAAAGAACCACCAAAGAACCACCAAAGAAACACTAAAGAACCACTGAAGAACCACGGAAGAACCACGAAGAACCACTGAAGAACCACTAAAGAATGCTAATGCCAATACTAATAACCAGAAGGGCACGCGGTGGAAATGTGAGCTCTACGGAGCGCACCTTTCTAGTTTGCAAAAAATTAAATAAAAAACAACCACCCTTAAATAAATAGACGTGTCATACACGCAGGAGGTCAGGTGCTAACAGGTAGGCTAACCAAACACTCAAAACTAACAAAATAAATACAACAAACAAATTCAAACAGGTGCCCCTTCTAACCTGATATGACTACTTACGCTTCTCCATCTAAACTGCAGTCAAAACCGGCCCACCACATGTCTACCCTAAGAAACACTAAATCAGGCCCTACCACACTACCTGTGTTTTCTGGCCCCCTATTCTACCTACCCTTAAGCTAATGCCCTGTAGACGTAACCATCTTCAACCACACCTGCTACCAGCCAAAGATCATATTTGACCATCCACCCGTCAAGTATATGGTATGGTACAAGACAAGTAGATGGTACTAATCATTTCTCTGACTGCCCCAGGAGTATGTGGTGCACAGGAAGCTAACAAACAACCAGAAAACAATGTCCCTACCTACATGTGGTGCCCACTAAACTATATATTTTAACAGCATAAGTAGTCACATCAAATTACAAACAAATAAGGGCATACTCACCTGTTTGATGAAACGGCTCAAGCCCCCACGTTACACAATATGTAATGAACACCACCCACACCATAGCACCATGACACACCATGCAAAACAAAAAAAAACACCAAACAATTTCTAGGGGTATTTGTTTCCAAATTCACTCCCGGACGAGCGCCCAACTGTTACGACCCTGGCTCAAAGGCACGCAACCTATGTGCAAACCAACACCAAAACCCGTGCTTAAACTCAAAATGCTACTCTAACAAGGAATTACTGGTATAAACTAAAGTACAAGGATTGGAAGAACGTGACAACTCTCCCTCTAACCATAGACAGACCTGCATGTGTGTCTGAAGGCCTGGTTTTAACCATGCCAGCAGGTAACCAATCAGCAGTAATTAGCTAATTAGTAGCCCTCACCTGCATGCCCAGTGACACAGGAATGATCAGGCTCATGGTACATAACACTGCTGCCTTTGGACGTATTTTTGTAAATATCTTTGTTGCTGCCCTCTGTTTAAATTGGATTATTTTGTCACACTTCACCCCTGGCTCGAAGTGTTCAAGATTAAAGGAGCAGTGCTCACTTTTTGACAATCCATATCTACCTCTCCCTCGTATCTGTTTGCGCCTGGGCCCTCTGCTAACACATCCGTAACTATTCAGTAATTCTTACGTCTGTACCCGGGTTGGAGTCAAAAGTATGGCGTGTTTTCGACCTGGTCTTATGGAAATGATTATTAATATTATGCGCTAATATTACACTATTATTAATAGTACTACCTATTAAATAGTATTGCTGTGAATATGACTATTCAATGAAAGGAGTTTTCCCAAGCAGACATTCTGTTTATTACAAACAATGAAGAGGTTAACAACTCTTATAAGTTTATATTTCATATGAAATGGATAAAACTAACCAGTGACTATGAAATAAACGTGATTAGGATTAGGAATTGACTCGAGAACTTGGCGAGTTTAGCACCTCGCTGGGGGATATCGAGCGGCCACAGGGTTTTATCTCGAATTGGTGTTGAGATAGATAGAGACACCTGTAGCTCTTAACAAACATTTAATATAATAATAATAGAATATAATAATATAAAAATAATTGTAGTGCTGTCATACCTGGTTACGGGTTGTCTTTTCCCTTAATTTTCTTCTCTGAGTGCTTCGTTTACATGTTAAAATCACAACGATTTCCTTCATGCCCCCACACCCCTACAGGGGTTTGGTCACCTTTTTCACCTCTTATCAGTTTGCAGGTCTGGTTATATACTGTAGTTATTGAAACTGAGTGAATATGGCACAGCCCCACATACTCATACTCTACTACATACACAAAAGCAAGCCGACATGTACAGAGCTGCAAACTCACAAAAGCAAGCACACACAGAGTGAGCTGTACGAACGAATGTAAAAGTGCACGCACGCACGCACACAGAACTCAACAATCTGCTCAAGAATCACACACATACACTCACACGCCCTGTGGGTGTTAATTGTATCGTAGTTGGTTTTCCTTCCCGACCTGTGGTGAATTAAGCCCTTTCATCAAGCCCACTGTCCCATGTTTGACTAATGAAATCCTGTGTGTAACAAGGCAACACATTTCAATGTATTCTCCCCGAAAGACCAATCAGATCACTAAGAGGAGCCCAGATGGAAGAGAGGGAATAATAGATTAGGGCAAAAAAGAATAAAAGAAAGAAAGAAAATGAAAGGCATCTCCCATGATGAAAGAGATGTATCATTAAAAAATGTTGAGCCAAAACTGAATGAATATGAGCATTCTGGAGAGTGAGCAGTGCAAGTCTTTATTCTCCAGGCTGCTACCCAGACTGCTACTCACACCTATCCCCTTCAACAATGTGTTTCCTACCCATTCCAACACTTTCTTCCACCAGACCAGCTTCAAGCCATCCACGCCAGTTTGGGAGCAATCCTGCAAACCTTTCCTATCCCCCACTGCCACAAATATACCTATCACTGTGTACATGGAGGCTTATTGAATTGTCAATCAGCTGTCAGGAAAGCAGACGCAGACTTCCTTACTGCCTATGCCCATAGTCAAAACCTCCAGCTTCACAAATGTAACAGTACTAAATACCTGTATGTCATGTATGTCCCTATGCCATAAATGTCATGTATGTTGTGTATGTCATAAATGTCACTATGAATTGAAAATGGTGGACCCTGATGTAAACAAGACAAACATCTTTCTCTGGTCTGCATCCCCTTAACAATTGTGTGTATTGAGCCGTACTGTATTGTACCCATTCTGCAATCTGTTAAATAAAGTTTTCATTCATTCATTCATTCATTCATTCATTCACCAGCAGCCTTATCTACACATTTTAACTTCTCTCACACACCACGACCTTCCAGACATGGTGGAGGCACTGGTCTATTGACCTCTCCCTCATGGTCTACAAACTCAATATCACTTCCAGCTCTGTCACTCTCCTCTCTCGAATAGCATGCAGTATCTGTCTCTAATCCATTCAATCTCACCATTGTTAAGGTCCCCTTAATAATAATTAACACCACCGTAACTCCCCTTCATTTATCAGAGAACTTCTATGTATCATTTGTGGTAACTTCGGTGATATGGTACACTGGATTTCAAAAAGAGTCCAACAAAAATGACGGAATGTCCACAAGGCGCTCAAGAATTACGTTAAAAGCTTTATTTCTTACCGACAGACAGGGTAACAAACTCACTTTTCAACGCCTCAATCAGTATTATATTCTTAGCCTCTCTGAACAGATCGATGCGGAATGCACAGAGATAACTAGTATACAAAGATAATTAAGTACAACGATTTACAAAATATTCTTCTTGTTCTGGTGAAAGCAAAGTCTTTGTCCCCTGGAATCTGGGTGTGGTTCTTAAGGCAAAATGTTCTGGTCCAGGATATCAAAAATTGTGGTGTGTCCCAAGTTCCTCTGCCCTCGTCCTTTATCAGAAGATCGGCTGCAGCCCCCTCTCCCCCAGAGTTGGTGACGCAAGGGAGAGAATGCAGCCAATCACCTGACTTGACTTCTAATTTGGAAAGCAAGGAACTTCAGACACACCTCATGGCTGCTACATGGCTGCTTTCTGACTCATTTCCAATTAAGCTGTTTAAATGGTAGCACACTTGAATTTAGTCATTCCATAACTATTTTATTAATGCTCTTTAAATTTGCCACACAGATTCCAAACGTCATGACTTTGTCTTCTATGAAAACACTTTACTCAAAAAACACATCAACACATTATACAGAGTAAGAAACAATAAGATAATCAACCAGGTTCAGTTTTATAATAATTTTCTTAAGACTTTATTTTCATTCTTTCAATATCAAACTTTATTCTTTAATCTATAGGACCATTCTTGTAAATCAAATGCACATCATCACTGGTATAGTTCTGATCGTGTACACATTTAGAGCTGACTTTTTGTCAGGATGGAGGTAGGTGAGTTCCAATTGTTGTAGGCAATCACAGAGACGGAGAAGGTATACTCTTGAACAGGTTCGACTTTAATAGTAAAGAACACAAAGAGTAATATTAAGATACTATGCCAAGGCAAAGGAACGAGAGAATAGATAATGGAGCTTAGTGGTGGTCCAGAACTGGAACCGGCCGCGTTATCTCCGAACGCCTATAGTGAAGACCTGACGAATGACAAGCAGAGGAAAGGAATGTTAAATAGCCACCAAATACCAACATTCCACACACACCCCCGTGACAGCCAATCAGAAGCCAACCCCTAAGTGACAGCACTAAATGACAGGGAAAAACAAGTGACAGCAGTCAGGTGACAGATGACAGAGAAGGTGGGTGGTTCCCGACCGTAGTCAGGAACCAGAATCGTAACAGTACCCTCCCCCGATGAACGGCACCAGACGTTCACCTGAGGGCCTCGGGATTCAGCCGCCGGAAATCAACGATCAGGCTGGGATCTAAAATATCCCTTTGAGGCACCCAAGAACGCTCTTCTATCCCGTACCCCTCCCAATCCACCAAGAACTGAAACCCCCTACCCCTCCGCCTACAACCCAGTATCCTCTGCACCGTGTAAATGGGCTGACAACCAATAAACCGAGGCGGAGGAACCGTAGGCAGTGGCAGGGCCAAGGGCAATGAGAGGAACGGCTTCAACGGGGACACATGAAACGTCGGATGAACCCTCATAGAGCTCGGAAGCCGTAGCCTGTAAGCCACAGGATTCACCCGACGTACCACTTTAAAGGGCCCTATAAAGCGAGGAGCCAGCTTCCTGGATTCCACCCGGAGAGGGAGATCCCGGGTGGAAAGCCAACCCGCTGCCCAGGACCGTAAACCGGAGCTGGACGACGCTTGCGGTTAGCCTGCCACTGGGTACTAACCGAAACCTTCTGCAGCGCCGCCCAGACCCGCATCCACGTCCTGCGGCAGCGAGCCACATGTGCCTGGGCCGAGGGCACCTCCACCTCCTGCTCCTGCTCGGGAAACAGAGAAGGTTGAAAACCATACTGACACTGAAAGGGAGACATACCGGTAGAGGACGCGTACTCAGCCCATGCCAACCTCCTACTCCCCTCCAGGTCCTGGTTGACGCGCTCCGTCTGTCCGTTCGACTGCGGATGAAACCCAAACGAAAGGCTGACAGAGGCGCCGAGACCGGCGGCAAACGCCTTCCAGAACCTGGAAGCGAACTGAGGACCCCGGTCCGACACGATATCCACCGGAAGCCCGTGGACCCGAAAGACATGCTGTATCACCAGATCAGCAGTCTCTCGGGCCGATGGAAGCTTGAGCCGCCTTAGAGAACCGGTCCACCACCACCAAAATGGCGGTGAACCCGTCCGAAAGGGGGGGCCAGAAATAAAGTCCAGGGATATGTGCGACCAGGGCCATTTAGGAATAGGAATTGGCCGGAGGAGACCTGCTGGTGCACGGCGAGAGGTCTTACTGCGCATGCACATCGGGCAGGCCGCCACAAAGGAACGCTTATCCCCCTCCACTGTCGGCCACCAGAACCTCCTACGGATAAATTCCAGGGTCCTGGTGGCCCCAGGATTCCCCCAGCCCCGCCCTCGCCAGGCCGGGTATTACGTTAGTGCCTCCCCCGTCCGGACTTCCAATCCTAGCAGCGGTAGTGAGTCTGGCACATGTCATTTGGGTGGTAGTAATATCACTACAGAAACCCACCCTATCGGGCAATGTGAGGACCACACACCATGCATGTCCAGCCGCAGAGCAGGCCATCCCCAGCAAGTTCATTTCTGTGCAAGAACGGGACAATGCTCAGCGGGGGAACTACCTCATTCACCAGGGGTGATGATCGCTCCCCCCATGTCAGACCGCCCCTTTCTGTCGGGGTCCCCCCTTGGGTGCAATTGCCTTGTTGGTAGAGTCAGGGTGCGAAATCCCGATGCTGCGAGATACCTTGCTCGCGCGGTTGGCAAAACCAGGGTTTGCAATGCACAGCGGGAGGGACCGGGCCACCTGTCTACGATTCTTAGCGGACCAGCGCCAGTTGGCAGCGGGGGCGCTTTGAGATTTTTACCACTTATGGCTACAGAAGTGCCATATGTCGGTGTGGATGGAGAGAACGCTGAGGGCGGGGCTTGTGTTACAGTTTGCACACAGTTTGCACACTATTGTCAGAGTCCGCGGCAGTGACAGCTCTGGCCGACGAGACGCGATGAGTGGCATTTACTCCCGATATTTTCTGGTGCCCGAGAAATCGGGGGGGTGTCAGACCCATACGCGTGTACCTGTTCCGCAACAGTAAGTGACTTCCGGGGTAGGCCTGATTGGCCCCGACAGGCACGTGACGCGGCAAACTCAGGACGCGCAACGAGGCTGCTGAGAGCTGTCGCGCGGAAATAGGCTGTCTATTGCCATTCTCTAACACAAACTCTAACCTTAACCAGCTCCTTAACAGCGCCTAAACTTAACCGTTCTAACCTTAACCAACTCCGAAACAATGCCTAACCTTAACCTTAACCTTAACCATGCCTAACCTTAACCATAGAAAGAATATTGCCATTCTCTAAGACAAACTCTAACCTTAACCAGCTCCTTAACAGCGCCTAAACTTAACCGTTCTAACCTTAACCAACTCCGAAACAATGCATAACCTTAACCTTAACCTTAACCATGCCTAACCTTAACCGGCGAAAGAATACACGTTAAAAAAAAAATCACGTTAAAAAAAAAAGATTTGATGGGATTCAAACTCACCAACAACGGACCGCAGGATCGCAGGACCGCTGCTCTGCCAGGTGAGCTATAGCGCCGAATGAGAGTCATGGCGTATTTGGACGGTTACGTAATTCCGTAAGCTCTGCCGCTCGGCTCCGCGGAGCGTGCCGCGCGGCAGAGAAAGTTGCGCGTCACGTGCCTGTCGGGGCCAATCAGGCCTACCCCGGAAGTCACTTACTGTTGCGGAACAGTTACACGCGACCCATACTGGACCTGTCACATGGAAGGTTCAGAATGTTGACCGTCAAACACCTGTTATGCACTGGCAGAGTGGGAGACTGGTTCACCTCCATAGACCTGAAGGATGCATATTTTCACATCCCGATCTTTCCTCCTCACAGGAAATACCTACGCTTCCTGTTTTCAGGGAATAGCGTACGAGTACCAGAGGCTGCTGTTCGGCTACTCTCTGGCTCCTCACACCTTTACCAAGTGCGTGGAGACCGTGCTGGGACCTCTGCGTCATCAGGGGATATGAATTTTATTCTACCCTAGACGACATTCTGGTCCTCAGCCGGTCAGAGGAGATCGCCAGGTCTCATACCAGGCAGGTGGTGGAACTCCTCACCAGCCTGGGTTTTGCTGTGAACTGGAAGAAGATTACTCCTCTTCCCAGTCAACAGGTGAAGTACTTGGGCTTAAGTATAAGCTCAAGGGGGAGCTCCAGTAGCTCACCGCGTATCTCGGCGCTATTGCGGCGTCGGGGACAACCGTGCGCGTCACGGATCTGGGGTACACGAGTTCGACTCCCGGACTCGCCGTATTTTCTCAGAGTGTCTTTCCCCCCGATCTATATCCTATTCAACCTGTATCTGTCCATCATGCTTGACCAGAAAAAGCGATAAACGCTAAAAGAACCAGCTGACTGGTCAAAGTTTAAAAAAAAAAGTATAAGCTCAAGGTCTATGAGGGCAACCCTCTCAGAGCGGCAGTGAGAGGATATTCTCTGAGCGCTCGGGAGGTTCCGTCCTGGCATGACGGTTACGGCACTGTCCGTGATGCGCCTGCTTGATATGATGGCATCTGCTCAAACTGTGGTCCCTCTTGGCCTCCTCTTCATGAGGAGGATAAGGAGCTGGTTTTTCAGTATGAAAATAGACCATGTGAGAGGCAAGTGGAAGCAGTTGAAGGTTCCCATGTCAGTACTGGGGGACCTCTCCCACTGGGGAGGGCCTTGGGCCCTCGCCAGCGGGGTCCCCATGGGCAGCAGGCTACCACACGTCACGGTCTTCACCGACGCCTCCCTCATGGGATGGGGGGGGACGTGTCGGACCGACGCAGCAGGGGGCAGCTGGCAAGACGATGCTGCCCTGTTTGCACTACATATCAATGTGTTGGAATTGAAGGCAGTGCTTCTAGTCCTCAAACAGCTCAGCCATCGTGTGGTGGGCGAGCATGTTCTGATCAGGACGGACAGCACGACGTCGGCGTCGTATATCAACAGACAGGGAGGAGTATGCTCCCCCCGTCTCCACTGGGCGGCGGTCGAACTCTGGCTATGGGCGTCTCTCAATCTGTGCAGCCTGAGGGTGCTCCACATTCTACTCCGGCAGGGAGAATGTGGGTGCAGACGTGATGTCGCGGGGCGGTCCCCACCCAGGCAAGTGGGGACTACGTCCAGACATAGTCAGGCAGGTCCGGGACCGATTCGGGGACCTGTTTGCAAGCAGTCAGTCCTACCAGTGCCCTCTGTGGTTCTCGGTCAGTCGGAAGGACAACCCCTCTCTGGGAGTGGATGCCTTCTCGATGTACCCGTGGCCGCCTGGGATTCTGTACGCGTTCCCCCCCCATACACCTGATAGCTCGGCTGTTGGAGTGGGTACGTTAGGAGCGCAGGACTTTGATCCTGGTCGCGCCGAACCGGGGCACAGCTGTGTGGTTCCCGGCCCTGATTCAGCTCTTGGTGGCCCCGCCGTGGCCTGTTCCGTGGTCACCGCGGGGCCTCTCTCAGGCACGCGGAACACTGTTTCTGCCTCCTGTTCTGGGGCAGCCTCTAATGGCTTGACTGGAGGGGATGCGTCTTAACTCTACTGTGGTTAACACCATCCAGAACGCGCGCTCTGTCCACTACCACGGTTTACGCAGGGAAGTGGCGTATGTTTCGAGAGTGGCAGGGCAGAGCACTGTTCAGCCACCCTCTCGTTTCCTGCTTGGCGCATGGCATCTCAAGCCTGTGGAACGTGCTCTGTCTCCGAGCAGGGACCTCCAACTAGTCCTGGAAAGGCTGTTGGGGGCCCCGTGTGAGCCTATTGAACAGGTGCCATTGGATCGGCTGTCTTTCAAGACCGTGTTCCTTCTGGCCATCACCTCCGCTAAACGCGTGGGTGAGCTGTGTGCTCTCTCGGTGCGGTCCGAGTGCCTGTCTATTCAGGCTGATAACAGTGCGACTCTGAGGCCTAATCCGGCCTTTGTGCCAAAGAATATCCGGAGCTCTTATCGCTCCAGGGATATTGTGCTCCAGGCGTTTCACCCTCCTCCTCACGCTAGTGAGTTGGAGGCGAGCCTTCACCTGTTGTGTCCTGTCCGTGCGCTGATGGTTTGCCTTAGTCGCACACAGGATCTCAGGTCTACCGATCAACTGTTTTTTTGTTACGGTGGCTCTCACGCGGGTAAGGCACTGTCCAAGCAACGCCTGTCACATTGGTTAAGCGAGGGCTTTGCCCTCTGCTACATTTTGGCCGGACGGGTTCCCCCCGCAGGTGCCTGCCCTGCTTGGGGGGGCCTCGGTGGAGGACATCTGCGATGCGGCCACCTGGTCCTCCCCGGGTTCTTTTTGTTAGGTTTTACCTGATGGACATGACTGGGGGCTCTGTCTCCCAGGCAGTCCTGAGGGCCGGGACCTCTCCTGCACCCCGCCATCAGGTGGGCTAGCAGGTGTTTGTGGGTGTGGACCGCGGAGTGCTCTGTCACACGCGGTCTCGCTTGCACTGTGCGTTCTAGGGTGACTGGTCCCTTTTTCGCACGTTGGTTGTAGTTGACTGCCGCCCCCCCCCCCTCGTTAGGACGGGCAGGTGGACGGGACTCCCCTCCCCCCCTGGTCAGGGGCTTATGTGCCCTCAGGGGGTGCATTTGATGTGGCCACGCGTCCGCTCTTCCCCTTTTGGTCTCAATATGGCAGAGCGGGACGCGATGTCAGATGTAATATAACAAAGGTTATCCTATAACCCTAGTTATATGAATGCTGACAGAGCGTCCCGCTCTTCAGCGCCCTGAGGACCCTTGGATGTTTTTCACGCATGGAATTCAGAGTTGGAAGGGTGTAAGCGTGACCACTTCCTGTGTTTTGTACGAACACACAGGAGTAGGCGTGGTCACGTGCAAGTGACGTGCATGTGTCAACTTTTTCACGTGCACAATATGTGCATGGAGATGATATCTCGCTCTGTCAGCATTCATATAACCAGGGGTGTAAAGTACTTGAGTAATTGTACTTTGTTACAATACTTAAGTACTGTTTTGGGGGATTTGTACTTTACTCAAGTATTATTAGGTTTGTATACTTTGTACTTTTACTCCATTACATTTCAGAGAAAAAAACTATACTTTTTACTCCTTACATTTAAAATGCAGACCTACAAAGTACAAATCTCACAGGTCCAACCATTTTAATTAGTATATTTTAATTGTTTATCTGGCCAAACTAACGTTAATCCTGCGACCACAGGTAAACAGCCAATCAAATCCCCATCAATGGAAAATGAACCCGCCCATACCCATGCTGATTGGTCCTTGTGCAACACTAGAAAGCGGGGATCTTTGATTAAACACCTGCTATCAGAAGAATAGACAGTCAGATCCGCATTATGCTGTGGTTAATATTGTGATATTATTCAGGGTACTCCACTATTCTGTCTTTAATATTGTGATATTATTCAGGGTACTCCAGTATTCTGTCTTTAATATTGTAATATTATTCAGGGTACTCCCGTATTCTACCTTTAATATTGTGATATTATTCATGATAAGAGTGTCTGCTTGGTTTCATTCCAGCCTTGCCTAAACACCAGCTGATGATTTCACTAATTGGCTCACCTCTTCAACTAACTCACCTGGTGCAATGTATAGTTAAAATGAAAACTTGGCCCACGATGGAATGAGTTTGAGACCCCTGGTCTATCCCTTTAAAAAATAAAATTACTTTAACTTTTTAGTACTTAAGTAGATTTAAAAGTAGGACTTTTTTTACTTTTACTCAAGTGTGTTTTTAGCCAGATACTTTGACTTTTACTTGAGTCAGATTTTGAGACGGTACCCATACTTTCACTTAAGTATAATTTCTGGGTACTTTTTACACCCCTGCATATAACTATGGTTATAGGATAACCTTCGTTATAATCACTAAGCCATTGTAAGACCTGTATCACTTGTCTCTGACTAAAAAACGTCCATATGTCCATTTTCCTTTATTTTTTTTGTGGCATATTTGAGATAGTCACCTAGTAAAAGTGAGAAAATGTACTGTATCAAAATATGCTAGGGCTGTAC
Organism: Notolepis coatsorum; assembly: GCF_963971535.1. NCBI lineage: Eukaryota > Metazoa > Chordata > Actinopteri > Aulopiformes > Paralepididae > Notolepis > Notolepis coatsorum. The sequence goes on from NC_140177.1 coordinate 99,716,896, forward strand.
CGAATAGTTCTGTTGTGGAATATATAAAATGAGCCATGACAGAAATATAGAAACATAGTTTATTAACAGAGCTCAGGTTATAATCAGACATGCTAACATGATAATTTAGTGTCCCTGTCCTTTACAGTAAGCTAGCTAGGATAACTGTCTGAAAACAACGTGAGACCTAGCTAGATAGCTAATGTTAGCTGGAGAGTTTTAACTATCTCACCCATTAATTAAGGCTATACCATTACTAAACAGTAGCTTTTATGCTCTACTAAACACAGTATTTCTTTATTTTATCCTCCTCATCTTTTTTCTGCTCCAGATGGATAAATCCTCTTCATTTTGCTTGTTTATTATTATACGTAGGTATTGCTGGCTCAAAGTTTCATTCTTTTTTTCCCCCAAACACAAGTGCCATGGCTACTGTCGTTTCATTGATTGATTGATTGATTGATCACTTTATTAACAGATTGCAGAATGGGTACAATACAGTACAGCTCAATACACACAATTGTTAAGGGGATGCAGACCAGAGAAAGACTTTCGTCTTGTTTACATCAGGGTCCCCCATTTTCAATTCATCAGGACATATATGACATACATGACATACAGATAGACAGTACTGCTACATCCATAGGCGCCTACGTAATGTAGCAGGCGAAGCGGGTGCTCTACCAGTATTGAACTTGGGGGAGCAAACTTGTCTCTTTGCTCCCTCACTTTTTGATCATTGATATATCCCCACCCCAATATATAAATATTATCTAACCATAACTACATAATTTCAATCAAATTAATAATACGCAATGACACTTAATAACAAGTTTTTAAGTTTCCAAAGATTGAGAACTTCTACGGTTCTACCACGCAATACAATAAAAGTGTTTCACGGTCCCGAATTGCGATCTGGTCATACGGTTTCCTCGAATAAATAATAATAACGTTTCCCTCTCTGGTTGGCGTTAGCTTTAGTGCTAGCCGCTAGCTAACGTTATCTAGATATGTGGTGTGAGCGGATGACGTTGACTTCATTTGCAAACGTTAACGCTATCTATATGGCAGACGAGCAGGGCCGGATTAACGACGATGTCATGATTGTGCACTGCAGACTCAGGGAGGAGGCAGAGAAGGAGAGAAAGAGACACAAGATTTACAGGTAATGGAAATATTTTTTCTCTTTCTTATTAAAACTTGGCCTATTTGAAAGGAGATTGATTTAATAAAAATGAATGAGCGAAAAATCAATATACAGTGTATATACAGTATATATATATATTAATATATTATTATTATAGTAATTGGCTATCATACTGCAATATAAACTGAGTTTTATAGTGAAAAGAGCAGCTTTATTGGTCAAGATTGAAGTCAAGTCAAGTCAAGTCAGTTTTATTTGTATAGCACATTTCCAGGCAGCGGCAGCTGACACCAAAGTGCTTCACAAGCAAGTTGATAAAAACAAATTAGTGTGAGGCAAGGTATAAGATTAAAAGAAAGAAAAAAAACATAGCAAAGCAATGAAAGCAACAAAAACAAACAGTATGGTGCAAAATATAGGATTAAAAACATAATAAAGCAATGAAAGTAATAAAAACTGGTAGGACACAGTAAAACAAAGAGGATAGAAGGGCCAGGGGTCTAGTGGTGGCTCTATATTGCAGGAAATTGCACGTACAGGTTCATTAAATTTAAAAGAAAATCTGCCATGGAGGGGGTCGTGCAGGACCCCCTCCAAACCACCCCTTGCCTGTCAAAAAAAAAAAAAAAAAAATTATAAAAAAAAAAAAAAAAAAAAAAAAATGCACCCCCACTTTCAACTATAACTAGGCGGCCATGGTACATCTATACATTTATGACATACCAGATTTGCAAATACAGTACTGTTTGTGATACAAAAATTTTCCAGAAAAGGGAGTATATACATTTGACGTCAAAACTGTACATCGGAGGAGGTTGGGTGGGGTTGGGTGGGGGGGGGTTGGGTAGAAGGGGTTGGGGGGGGGGAAACACTGTACATCTGTATAAGCAAGACTGTACATTGGAATATTGACAACCATACTAGGTAATTTACTGTACATTAGAGGGGGTTTTGGGTGGGGGGGAAACACTGTACAAACAAGCATAACTGTAAATTGGAATATTGACAAAACCATACTAGGTAAATTACTGTACATTGGAGGGGGTTGGGTTAGGACATTTACAGGGGCCAGTTTCGAATTGCAGTCTCCCGTAGGTGTTCTTTGAGAGTGGTTTTGAAAGTGGGTAGTGATTCACATTCCTTTACAGCTTTAGGTAGGGCGTTCCACATTGATGTGGCATAATTGCGAAACGTGTTTAGTCCCTTGTTTGAGCCGAATCTGGGTTTAACATGATTTGTGGAGCTCCCTCTGGTGTTGTGATCGTGGTATTCACTGACCTTTGGGTAGTATTTTGACATGTACATGGGTACCTTGGTCGTGTAGTGTATCTTGTAGACCAGTCGTCTACTCTAAGCCATCCTAGGTTGTCAAAGTGGACAGGGGTGAGGTTGTTTCTAGGAGTAAGGTCAAGCAGTAGTCTGATCAGTTTGTTTTGAGATGTTTGTAATTTTGTTTTTAGCGCCTTTGAGGTGCTTTGGTACCATGAGGTGCAAGCATAGTCGTAGTACCATTGAATGAGTGCTGCTGCCAGAGTATTAAGGGTATTCTTGTTTACCAGAGAGGAGATCCGTTACAAGAATTGAGTTTGTTGGTTGACTTTTTTTATTACATTGGATTCCATTTTGTCACAGGAGAGATTAGCCTCTAGGATGGAACCCAGGTAGGTAATTTCATCTTTCCTTGTGACAATATTGTCACCTACTGTAACTGAGAAGCTGTCGGTCTTGCTGAGTTTGTTATTTGAACCGAAGAGAATGGACTCTGTTTTGCCCATGTGTAATGATAGTTTGTTATCAGCGAGACATATGCAGATTCTGCCTAGTTCCGAGCTGAGGGTTTTTTCAACCTGTAACTTGTTCTTGTCAGAGACCAGCAGGGCTGAGTCGTCCGCAAACAGGAACAAGTTGCAGTCACAAGCTGACGACATGTTTCATTTGCATAAATTAGGAACAGTAGCGGTCCTAGTATGCTTCCTTGTGGAACACCACAGCTCACTGTGAGGGGGGGGGGGGGGATAGGGTACAGTTTACCTCCACCATCTGTTCCCTCCCCTCAAGGTAGGATTGCATCCAGCTCACTGATAGACTATCAAAACCGATTGCTTTTAGCTTGTCAATCAGAATGGAGTGATTGACAGTGTCGAAGGCCTTTTGTAGGTCCAGCATGACCATGCCGCAGTATTTGCCCGCGTCCACCTCTTGTTTGATGTGGTCGTTCAAATAGAGAAGGCATGTGTCAGTGGAGTGGGATGTTCTGAAGCCAGATTGGAATTCGTAGATTAGATTTTTTTCTGCTAGGTACTTTTCGACCTGTTTGTAGACTATTTTTTCCATGACTTTCGAGATGGAGGTGAGAATAGAAACAGGGCGGTAGTTGCCTCGGTCTAATTTGCTGCCCTTTTTGTGCAGTGGGGTCACCCTCGCAATTTTGAAGTCCTTGGGGACGTGTCCCTGTTTTATGGAGAGGTTTATTATGTGTGTGATGACTGGGGTGATGGCGGCTGCTGAGTCTCTGAGGAATTTGGGGGGGATGTTGTCATGGCCAGTGGCCTTGTTAGGTTGGAGGGCGCTCAGTTTTTTGAGTACCTCATCTGTTGTTACCATTTCCAGCTTGAAGTCGTCCTTGTGGACCCCTAGGTTTTTGTAGTAAGCTACTATGTGTTCTACCCCATAATGCCCTGAATGGGAGGGTAGTTTGTTTACCAGTGTTGAGGCTATGTTTGTGAAGAAAATGTTTAAGTAATTGGCTACATCCAGCTTGTCTGTGATGAGTGTGTTGTCCGTTTTTATGTTTATGTTTGAGAATCTGGTTTTAAGTTTTTTACTGCAGCCTAGTTGATTATTGAGTAATTTCCAAAGTTCACGTGGTTTGTTTTTGTTTTCCTCAGTTTTGTCATTGATGAAATTATTTTTTGCAGTTTTGATCATGGAGTTTACGTCGTTTCTTAGTCTGTTTCTTTCCAGTTTGAGTTCAGTCACGTGGGCTTGGAGTTAACTGCTCGTGCTTTTGGTAAGCTTTGACTGGCTTTTACGAAACTCAGAGCATTTTTTGTCTCTGGTTTTCATAGCGGCCAGTATTTCGGAGTGCATCCACGGCTCAGCGTGATTTTTTACCCTGGTGGTTCTTAGGGGGGCCATGCCGTTTAGTATTGTTGAAAATTAGTTTTTGAAACCAAGTCATGTTTCTTCAACCATTGTACCATTGAGTTCATCTGACCAGTCCAGACTCTCCAGTTCAAGGTTAAAGGCCTCGCTAGAGTAGGTTTTGAGGTCTCTAGATGTGACTGTTTTGTGGCAGCCAGCCTTTTGTTTTAGCTTCTTGCGGGTACAGAATATCATATAATGATCACTTAACCTGCATGCTATAACCCCTTTATTGGAGGTCTTGGACTTGTCGGAGGTCAGAATGAGGTTAATGGTAGTCTGAGTTGATTCACAAACACGGGTGATTAGCTGGCTGAGACCGTGCAGATCACAAAACCTACTGAATGACTTGAAGATGGGTGCATCTTTTCGTTGCATTTTAGGCTGTTTATGTTAAGGTGGAAAATGTTCAGTCCATTAGAGTTGGTTATTTCATTGATGTTGTCCGGTTCGAAGTATTGTTCATTTGTGATCTGTTCCTCTGTGTGGAGCAGGGGGGCTTTGTTGTCGTGAGTGGGAAGGGGGGAAGGGGGGTCCCCCGCCGTGCTGGTACAACAAAGGACTCGTTCCAAAGTCTTTTGTTCCTGGGTGATTTCGCTGTTAGCTCTGCTGGCTAGCCGGCTATCGGGCGTCGATATGTTTGAGTCCCGCGTCGAGATGGTCGTCATGGTTGCGACCTTCGGTTCACCTCCTCTCGTCTCTGCCTCACGTGTGCTCGTCTGCTGCGGCGTCATTGGGGGAAAGTCGCCGTCCGCGCTGTGGATGTAGCCACAGGCTGAGTTGTTGATGTTGTTGGTCGCGATGGGCACCTCCATCGCTTCTTGCGCTGCCAGACCAAGTCTTCTAGCCTGAGTTCTGGTCAACTAAAACCGGGCCTGGTTTTAATTGAATGTCTCCCGAAAGTAGCAGAACCAGGATGATCATGGTCCTACGGTCCAATCTGCCAGTCGGGGGTACGTTTTTACGTACCGGGCTGGCTGTTAGTAATGCGTTTATAGCCGCCGTTCCTACGCCTGGATGTTTCTTTTCCACGCCATTGAGAAGGTAGACGTCACTGTGGGTCTCTTTTAATCCGTTTTCTCTTCTCTCCACTTCTGATTGGTTTCGATTCATTGATGAATTGAGGTATGAGTCCGTAATCCATATTAGCAGGAGGAGAAAATGTGCACAAAACCTTGTTGTTTTGGTTCTTTGGCGAGAGCTCTCAGTAATGCGACTGCTCATGTTGCATATCATACATTTGAATTGCGGTCACTTTTGTTGAGTACAACCATTATGTCAGCCCTCAGGGGGGGTCCCTACTGGCGGGGGCTCCAGGCTGCTGCCTCTCGTCTTCACAGCGGGTAATGTAGCCTTTTTAGTAAGAACTGAAGGGCAAAATGAAAATACAGGAAATTTACGGGAAAATATTGAAACGGGAGGACGGCGGGTAAGAAGTGTCAAAAACGGGAGAATCCCGGGGAAAACGGGAGGGTTGACAGGTATGCTCTTAACATCTGTTCAAAGAATTAAAGTATATAGTCTTATAATCTAACTTGGTCCCAATTTAAATGATCTTAGCCATGCTTGGACTTTTTATGGATCATACCTGTTACCTGGGGAATAATCAGTATTAATGTAAAAAATACATTCTATATTCCAGCCAGCCTGTCGGCTTCACTCACATCTGTTCCTTCGTCTCAAAAACTCACACCTCCATGTTACTCTTCCATCCTGTCTTGAGGCTGTCTGCCAACAGATGACAATACTATATGCAAATTGAAGACAAAAGGTCCTCTCAGGCCTGTGTGGCCACATACCGGGGTTCCCACAAACTAGAGTTATATTGATTATGAATGATTATGAATATAACCACACCTTTTCACTAACTCTTACGCTAAACCCCAAACCACCCACTCCAACTCAAACTGTCTCATTCATCCTCTCTCTCTCTCGAAGTGATTCTCCCAACCTCTCTCGAAGCTGCTTCTCCCAACCCCGCCCATTCCTAATGCTGAATCGAGAATGTCATCCTTTACGCTGGCATCTTTCTCTCCCATTACAGACGGTGAGGCCTCGACACTGGTAGCATCAAAGCGTCTCACTACATGCCAGCTGGACCCGATACCGTCCCCACTCCTCCAGACCATAGCACCAGACATCCTCCCATTCCTAATGGCAACCATCAACTCCTCCCTCAACAAGCCAGAGTCACACCGCTCGTAAAAAAAAACATGAACCTCATCGTCATATACAACTATCATCCTGTCTCTCTTCTCTCCTTCCTTTCTAAATCATTTGAACATGCTGTACCCAACCAACTTACTGATTATCTCTTACAGAATGACCTCCTAGACCCTAATCAGTCAGGCTTCAGGACTGGTCACTCCACAGAGATGGCCCTCATAGTGGTCACATAGGCTCTTCACTTAGCAAAAGCAAAGGGCCTCTCCTCTGTCCTGATTCTCCTGGACCTGTCAGCAGCCTTTGACACAGTCAACCATCAGATCCTCCTCGCATCCCTCGCAGGCATTTAGTGGCTGGCTCTGTGCTGGCATGGCTGACATCCTACCTCGATGACCGCTCCTACCAAGTGAAGGATGTATAGGTTTTTCAAAGTGTATAGAATGTAAAATCAAAGTGTATTTAATGTAAAATATTGGTGGATGACAGCTATAGCCATCTCAGAGAAGGAATACAACAGAGAGAGTCAGTGTGTTTAGCAGCAAGAATGGTGTGTGTGGCTCCAAGGTCGTTCGGCATCTTGATAAGCATTGAAAGTGTAGGCAGGCAGAGAGACATCAATAGAACAAACGTTTAATGTGTGTTAAAGGTGAATAGCAGTTGTCATGACAGAGCGTCACATAGCGACGAGGAGAGAGGCCGAGCCTGTCGTTGCTATGGCGAGAATATAGAAAAGTGAGTTTTCTTCCGGGTGTAAGTCAGACTGAGATACGAACCCCACACAGAAGAGAAGAACCATCAGAGACTTTGAGACGGCTCCCTCCTCCCCTCGCAAAGAGAGGGGGGGGGGGGGGGATGGCAGCAATGGAGAAGTGCCACGACGACAGGCTTTTGGAATAACCACCAGGCCGCAATGACCACCGAGCGGGGTGAAAGGAGAGATCATTAGAATAATGAATTTCTTTTCTTTCAAAGACTTTTCAAGGACAATACGAAATAGGTAACATCTGATTACGAGGCTTTTGTTTATGGAATTCCAAGAAATGTATTACGCTGTCAAGTGTCGAATTCTTATGATTACGGATTGCATTAAAGGGGAATGACAAAGATTGTACAGCCAGTATGAGAAGACGTCGGAGAGAGAAATAAACACAACGCAGAAACTACACTAGCCAACAGACGAAGAGGTGATACGTGGCTGATTATGATCAAGATCTAACACAAGTATCATGGAGAGGGACCCTGTCATCCCCCTGCCCCCTTTGGATGGGTGTCCCCAAAACCGCTCCTCTTCTCCCTCTACACCAAATCGCTGGGTAACATTATCACATTGCATGCCTTCTCGTATCATTGCTGTGACGATGATACTCAACTCTTCCTCTCTTTTCTCAAAGTCAGCCCATGTTACCCCACTTCTTAGGGACCTGCACTGGCTCCCCATCGCCGCACGAAGTGCTTTCATGCAGTTTGTGGTTTTCATTGAGATTGCTTTTAGCACACACAAGTTGTTTCCAATGGAAAACACTAGCTTTTATGTTACGTAGTCCAAAATTCGAAACCGAAACTCTGACTGCCCAACCAGAAGTCTGCTAATCATGGTATGATTTCTCAAAATGCAACTGAGTAACACTAGCTGGTCATGATGTCCAATTAATGCTGATTTCAATGGTAAAATCATTTAGACACAATATGTGACTGTGCCCAGCGGTATCACCCACAAGTTGCTGAAGTGAAATGACGACAAACCACAATAAACGTTTGTATTAAAAAAAATTGTGGCGTTTTTAGTTTTTTTCATATTATCACAGTTTGAATTTTAAACTGTTGAACCCTAGCCCTATTTTCGGAAAATCCGCCTAAAAATACATACGTAAATTGCTCCACTTCTATAAGGTCCCTTTACATGTTCTTCGTATTCTAGGTACATCTATGGATCTCATGGAATGTATTCACAGTGTCAGAAATATTGTGTCTTGTTACTAGGCTTGAGTAAATTGCATTGGGTCTCATTCCCGAAAAATTTTCAAAGAGTTATTCTGAAAGACTTATCTTGGAACCACTGAGACATAATCAATGACAAGTTCAATCCTAAACATGCTGGTAATGTCTTAAGTGGCTGAAACGGTCGCACAAATGATATTATCTGATATCTGCTTGGCGAATGTGATTCTGTCGTAAACTCAAAAGCGTGTTGCCTTTCAGGTCATTTGCATACAAAACAACGCCTCCAGAGCTCCTTATAAGGAAAAGTAATGACGCTGTGTGGAAATGGATGCGGAAGCGCTTTGCGAGTCTAAGTTGCGACCCATCGAAATGAGATTAGATGAATGTATTGTCATCATAATACAGCTCGTGGTACACCTGCTGCAGCGCGCGCGCACACACACACGCGCGCGCAGTATACTGTACGGCGTAATGAATGACCGCAGTATAGGCTTATTATTCCATTAATGCCTACGGTGTAATGAATGAACGCAGTATAGGCTTATTATCCCATTAATGCCTACGGTGTAATGAATGAACGCAGTATAGGCTTATTATTCCATTAATGCCTACAGTGTAATGAATTAACGCAGTATAGGCTTATTATTCCATTAATGACTTGTTGCATTAGGATTTAGTAGATACTATATGCTCTGCGCTACGTACAGTATAGGTACAGTCAGGGCCGGACTGGGGAAATAATTCATACCGGGAGATATAGCGCGAAATATAGCCCCAATCAGGCCACTTTTTAAGCGGGGGGTCTGGGGGTCCCCCACCAGGAAATTTTTTGTTACAAAGACTTAATTTCCTGCATTCTGGTGAATTTTAGTGCATGTGAATCACAAACTAATGAGCCAACAATTGCTTAGTACAATGTACTGTTATGGACCTCAAATAAAACTGTTGTGGCACTAGCAATGCTACTCTCTCCACCTTCAAAAAGAAAAAAGCAAGAGCACAACATATTTTTCTATTTACTATTATAATACAGTTAACCACTCTCTCCTGTAAGGGCCTTTCTTTTTCTTTGTTTTATCCCTCTCTCCTCCACCCTTTCTCTTTCTTCCACTGTCCATCTTGACATCAACGTTAATTGACTTTCGCTCTACTGTATCTCTCCCGACTCGAGTCCCTCACTACCTGGCTCACTGCCTGGCTGTTATTCTGCATCTGAGTGCCGTCTGCCATTCCATTCGCCGCCTCCGCTGTCAATCAGTTGTATCGCCTGGTCCCGCCTCCACCAATCACAAGCGGCAGCACGCCTCCATTGTGTGTGTGTGATCCGAGGGAGAGTCAGATAGTTCTCCAACTCTGCCGCCGCCACAACTAGAAACAATGGCCTGACAAAAAAAATTTGAAAAATAATAATAATAAAAAAAGATTTTTATTTAAAAAAAAATGTATATACATTTTTTTTTAAATCTGTGCAGGCCAGGCCACCGGGAAAACTCCCGGTGCTCCCAATGGCCAGTCCGGGCCTGGGTCCAGTCCAGTATGTACTTATACTGTACGTAGAGCAGAGGCAGCCCAGATAGCAAAAGGTGTTAATTCAATGTTGATTTATGGTCACAATGCTTGATTTTTGGTTAAGGTCGACGATTGATGTTGAATCACCCATTAACCGCTAAAGCAATTGACTAATGTTGAAAACATATCATTGAATCAATATTGTTTTGTGGTTGCATTTTAATGATTGAAATGCCAATATCTAATAAATGTTGAATCAACGGATGCTGTTCAACGTATGCTGTTTGTCGTCATTACGTTGGACCGATCTCCCCCCCCCAATTTAAACAGACGTACGTCCCAGCATGCAGCTGAGCACTCGATCTCTCAATGTGAACTGCTGTTCAGAACAGCACGTCTGGTTCCCCCCGGATTTGATTCTACTGAGTGCTTTACAGTAAGTTTTGGCTATATTGCTTTTATCTTAACTGTGTTCTGTGAAAAATAACGTTATTGTGAGTGTGCACCAGTGGATCTTGACGGCGTTGTGCATGTGATATGCTGCAGTTTGGTAGGTAAATATATATATACGTCAACTAAGATAAATATTCATGAATATTCGTAGCGTGTGCTTAATATAACTCTGGAGAGTGTGCAAGTGGAATCGTACGGTTGTTTAAGTTATTTCGATGTTAATATTACGGTTGTTTAAGTTATTTCGATGTTAATATTAAAGCGCCAACGATTAGAAATTGCGTGGTCCAATTGCGTGCGTTGTTACTGAATGACGTTGTGCGACTCAGCCAATCAAAAGCATGCTTATTGGGTGAACAGGAAGTAGTCAAGGAAGCACGCGCTAGCTGGCCTAGTAAACACGTGGATCCGTAAATGCAACGTTGCCTACCAGACAACAACGGGACCGCGTGTTTCTTTTTGTATGGCTGTTCAAACTAATTTTACAGTTCTGCTAGTTCATGCAGTATTTAGCGAGCTGGGTTAGCCGGTTAGTTGGCTTTGAATCCCGGCTGCGGCTAGGTAGCCAGCTAGCTAAATGCACCGCGACGGTGATGTCACCAAACAAAATGGCGGCGCCCATGTTGATAAAGCGCTTCACATAACAAATCGTTTTTTCTTAGAAACTGCTTATTTTTATAACGTGATTTTTTTCTGTGGCTTATCTAAATACTAATTTGATGCTATGACTATGTTTATATCGCTATATGCTTCATCTCCCCTTGCACTCTTTCTAAGTTGGTTAAGGTTAGAGTTTGTCTTAGAGCATGGCGATAGAACGCCAGGTAGTTTGCAGGCTGTTTGAGACTTAATTGTTCTAGCCAAGTAAATACCACAATTTATGTACCATTACATTGACTATATAGTTAGACGTTTGGTTATATACATGGTATTTTCTAATGAACAATATAACAATAATATAATAATGGACTCTCTTGATATTGATCAAAATGTAGAATTATGCAAGCGTTTCACCCTGCACATTGCAATGCAGCACATTAATGTCGACCCTCCCCCCTTTTTTCTTTCTTTTTCCAGAATCACGTACCAGTTTCAAGAAGCCGCACGTTGCAGCAATTGAAGCAAAGACCTGTTCTAGCCAAGTAAATAGCACAATGTATGTACCATTACATTGACTACAGCACCTCATCACTATGTCATCTTATTCTCGGGCTAAAAGACGTAGAGTCAACAAATTAGTGAGAGAGACAGAGCAGGCTATCCTCACTGATTATAAGTTAATTGTTGCTGCTAATTCAAGGACAAACCATCACTCTTTAGAGAACACAGATCCTGTCACAGCCTATACTGAGTGCCTGCTCGATTTACCAAAGACAGACTTGCCACTAGATTTAACAACTAGATCAGACTTGCCACTAGATTTATCAACTTCAGACTTGCCACTAAACAGACCACTAACTATCAGTGATCAAAGTGAAAATATTGACTCACCAGGTGAGTCAAATGCACATTTTGAAAGTATAGCTGGGGATGACGAAATTGAACCTGAACATGTCTTTGACAGTGATGAGCATAATGAAGATTTCCTCATGACAAGTTTAAAATATTGGGCAACATCCTATTCAGTCTCTCTGGTTGCACTATCATCTTTGCTGTCCTTTTTGAAGATGTTTCACCCCACCCTTCCTAAAGATGGAAGAACATTGCTAGGAACACAAAAACATGTGCCTACCACTAAGATTGAAGTGGGAGAATAGAGTGTTTTTGAGTACCTAGAGCAGTTTGTCAAATATCTTCAGAATGTACTGTCTAATGGCATTATTTATAATGACAAGCAATTTGATGTACAGATTTCTTCTTTCATTTGTGATGCCCCGGCTAGAGCTTATATTAAGCAGACCAAGGCATTTAATGGCTATTCTGGTTGTGACAAGTGTTTTCAGGAGGGTGTATGGAGAAATAAAATGACATATCCTGAAACAAAAGTCAGACTTAGGACAGACTTGTGGTGGACACTAGAGGGAGGTGTCTCACTTCAGAATGGACACTGATTGAGTGACAGGAGGGAGTTGACTTAAGGGTGTGGCTGTACCTTGGTTCTGTTGGATTTGTTTGGAAGTAAAGTTCAGAGACTCGATACTCCGTCTGCTCGTCTCATTGATCCACTTCCACAGTGGTGACCCTAAACGTGTGAAATATGAGCAATAACGAGAATCCACCGGCTGTGGTTCCCGCAGTGTATGCAGCTACAGTCAAGTTGCCAGAGTTTTGGCAGCATGACCCGGCCCCGTGGTTTCAGCACATCGAGGCACAATTTCACCTCCGCGGAATAACGTCGGATGAGACGAAATATTACCATGTTGTGGCGGCATTGGATTCCTCCACTACACGCCGGCTGATGGGATGCCTGAGAGAGCCGCCAGCAGCCGGCAAATACGACGCGCTCAGAGAACAGCTGTTGCGCATTTTCCAGCTGTCAGATGCAGAGCGCGCGGAGCGCCTATTGTCCCTCAACGGATTGGGGGACAGTAAACCAACAGAACTGATGGAGAACATGCTAGCACTGCTTGGTTCAGGTGACGCTACGTTTATTTTTGTGCAGCTGTTCCTGCGTCAACTCCCGACTCCGGTGCGCACGGCTCTGGCCAGCTCGCCTCTCGTGCGCACCAAGGATTACCGGGGATTGGCAGAGGAGGCGGATAGAATACTACTGGCCTCCCGTCAGTACTGTGTGGCTGCTGTGTCTGATCGGGTGGCTGATCGCAGGGATCAGACACAGAGGGATGATAGAGGGCTTTGTTATTATCATCGCCGTTTTGGCAACAAAGCGAAGAGCTGTGTTCCACCATGCACCTTTGGTAACCAGGGAAACGCGAGAGCCGGCGCTCGTTAGCGGCTATGAGCGCTGGCGTCAATATCAACGAGCTGTTGTTTATCGAGGACACGTTGTCTGGAAGGCGTCTGTTGGTGGATTCTGGCGCCCAGAGGAGCATCCTGCCTGCGTCGGCCACGGACGCCTTGGGAAACGGTCATGGACCACCCCTGGACGCGGCTAATGGGACTTCCATCCGTACGTTTGGTACCAGGTACGTGACTATGTGTTTACATGGACAGCAGTTTAGCTGGGAATTTATTATTGCTTCAGTGTCGGTGCCTATACTGGGCGCGGATTTTTTGTGTGCTCACAGACTGTTAGTGGACGTTGCGAACCGTAGGCTGATTGGCTCTGTGTCCTTTGACACATACCCCTGCACACTAGGGGGGCCGGGGCCGCCTGCCCTGGCCAATATGCTCGCCACAGGCGATATGTACCAGCGCCTCCTCGCTGAGTTTCCTGCTCTGACTGTCCCCACTTTCTCTGCCTCTGTCGCCAAGCATGGGGTGGAACATTACATCCCAACGGTGGGCCCGCCAGTTTATGCACGGGCGCGCCGCCTGGATGCTGCTAAACTGGCAATAGCCAGGGAGGAGTTTGCCACAATGGAACGGCTCGGCATTGTGCGCCGGTCCAACAGTCCTTGGGCCTCCCCACTACACATGGTCCCCAAGGCGGACGGGAAGTGGCGTCCGTGTGGTGATTTCCGTCGCCTAAATAACATCACCACTCATGACCGGTACCCAGTGCCACATATCCAGGATTTCTCTGCCCACCTGGCGGGCGCCACCATTTTTTCTAAAATAGATTTGGTGCGTGGCTACCACCAGGTACCGGTCCATCCGCTCGACGTGCCCAAGACTGCCATTATCACCCCGTTTGGACTGTTTGAATTCCTGCGCATGCCATTCGGCCTTAAAGGGGCAGCGCAAACATTCCAGCGGCTGATGGACTCTGTGCTGCGAGGCCTGTCATTTTTGTTTATTTATCTGGACGACATCCTGGTAGCCAGTGCATCGGTGGAGGAGCATCGGGGACATCTCCGTCAACTGTTCGAGCGGCTCAACGAGCATGGGCTGATCGTGAACCCGGCCAAATGTCAGTTTGGCCTGCCGGCCATGGATTTCCTGGGCCACCATGTCTCTTCCCAGGGGGCTGTTCCTCTACCCGCCAAGGTGGAGGCAATTGCTGCTTTCCCCCGCCCCCTCACCATCAAACCTCTCCAGGAGTTCCTGGGGATGGTTAATTTTTACAATAGGTTTATAGCCCATGCGGCTCACCTGATGAGACCTCTGTACGAGGCGTTGAAGGGGAAGAGAGCCAACGATGACGTGGGCTGGTCCCCGGAGCGGGTCCAGGCATTTGAGGGCTCTAAGGCTGCCCTTGCCAACGCTGCCATGCTGGCACACCCATCTCCTGCTGCTCCTATAGCCCTCACCACCGATGCCTCCGATTATGCAGTAGGTGCGGTGTGCGAGCAGTGGGTGGCTGGCGCCTGGCAGCCTCTGGCCTTCTTCAGTAGGAAGCTGCGCGACAACGAGAGGAAGTATAGTACATTCGACAGGGAGCTCCTGGCCCTCTTCCTCGCCATACGTCACTTCAGGTTCTTGCTGGAGAGCCGCAAGTTCACAGTTTTTGTCGACCACAAGCCCCTAACGTTCGCCATGGCCAAGACCACGGAGCCATGGTCGGGGCGGCAGCAGCGCCAACTTTCCGCCGTATCGGAGTTCACTACCGACATCCAGCATGTAGCCGGTAAAGACAACCAGGTGGCGGACTGCCTCTCCCGGGCGCGCGTCAGTCCTGTGCACCTGGGCATCGACTATGTTGCCATGGCTGCTGACCAGCTCACCGACTCAGACCTTCAGGCGTTCAGGACGGCTGTGACAGGACTTCGACTTGAGGATGTGGTGTTTCACGACTGCGGCGCCACGCTCCTCTGTGACGTCTCCACTGGCCAGCCCCGCCCCATGGTTCCAACTGACTGGTGCCACCGGGTATTTGACACCATTCATGCCCTTTCACACCCTGGGGTAAAGGCGTCGGTCAAGCTGGTAGCGGCCAAGTTCGTCTGGCCGGGCCTTAGGAAGGACGTCAAAGTATGGGCGGCCTCCTGTGTGGCGTGCCAGCGTGCCAAGGTACATCGTCACACTAAGGCCCCCCTGGAGCCGTTTCTCATTCCAGAGAGGCGGTTTGACCATGTCCACGTGGACCTGGTGGGCCCACTTCCCCCGTCTCAGGGTTTCACACACCTCCTCACTATGGTGGACAGGACCACCAGGTGGCCGGAGGTTGTTCCCCTGTCATCAACAACGGCTGCGGAGGTGGCTCGGGCGTTTATCTTCGGCTGGGTCACTCGGTTTGGCACGCCATTGGACTTGACTTCGGACAGGGGATCCCAGTTCACTTCTGAGCTGTGGAGCACCGTGGCTGAGAGACTTGGGGTGAAACTCCATCGTACCACAGCATACAACCCAAAGGCCAACGGCATGTGTGAGCGTTTTCACAGATCCATGAAGGCCGCTCTCCGGGCCACGCTCACAGATGGCAACTGGGTCGACCGTCTTCCGTGGGTCATGTTGGGCCTGCGTACTGCCCCTAAAGAAGACCTGCAGGCCTCTTCAGCCGAATTGGTTTTTGGTCAACCGCTGAGGGTCCCAGGGGAGTTCCTTCCTGGTTCCTCTGCCCCTTGGTCCACTACAGCTCACCGATCTGCCTTCCAGGACGCAGCGAGGGTGTTTGCCCCAGTTCCCACACATCACTGCCTTCCCCAGTCCTACATTCCTAAGGACCTGATGACTGCGAGGTATGTGTTCATCCGTCATGATGCCCACCGTTCTCCACTGCAGGCTCCCTATGACGGGCCCTTCCGCGTCCTCGAGCCGGGCCCCAAGTACTTTGTGGTGGACATGGGGGGGAATAAGGAGCAGATCTCAGTCGATCGTCTTAAGCCTGCTCATGTGGTCCCAAATGGGCCGGTGGAGCTGGCTCAGCCCCGGCGCCGGGGCCGGCCACCCAAGTCTTCCCCTGTCCCATGCCCTCCGGCCGTTGTTACCCCTACCTTTCCACCGGCGAGGCCTCGGCGGCGGCGGGGACGGCCCCCTGCCCCTACCCTTACCCTTTCCCCTTCCACGTTCCCTGTGACTGTTAAATACAGTCGTTATGGCCGCGTGGTCAGACCTCCTAAAAGAGACTGAAGACACTGGGTGCACTGTTTTTGGGGGTTTGTTGTGTTCAGTTCCGTTTGTTTGGTGTTGCACTGAATGTCAATTCTGAATGTTCGGGGGGGGCCTGTGTGGTGGACACTAGAGGGAGGTGTCTCACTTCAGAATGGACACTGATTGAGTGACAGGAGGGAGTTGACTTAAGGGTGTGGCTGTACCTTGGTTCTGTTGGATTTGTTTGGAAGTAAAGTTCAGAGACTCGATACTCCGTCTGCTCGTCTCATTGATCCACTTCCACAGACTCCAGTTTCTCAGACATGGTTGATGAGGCACATCACAATGGGACGAGCCCTTTAACAGGTTTAGTTAAGATGGTTTCTATGTTTCCAACTGATTACATGCATCTCTGTTGTCTCAGAGTTACAAGGAAACTGTTTAATATATGGTTAAAGGGGAAGAATTTGGCAACAAGGGTCCCTTCCAAAACTGTACAAGCCATTTCAGGTAAACTGCTAAAGCTACGTCCCTACATGCCTTGTGAATTTAACCGTAAACCAAGGGAACTGTCAGAGTTAGATCGCTGGAAAGCTACTGAGTTGCGATCCTTCATGTTGTATTGGGGTCCTGTTGTTTTGAAGGATTCCCTCCCCAGTGAGCTGTATGACAACTTCATGTTGTTTTCTGTTGGAATGTACTTGTTGCTGTCCCCTAGTATTTCTGAGGAAATGTTGGCCTTTGCGCACAAGTTGATGGTTTCTTTTGTTGAACACTTTGGGACAGTGTATGGAAGAGGTGAAATTGTGTACAATGTACACCAGCTTATTCATTTGGCTGAGGAATACAGGAAGTTTGGCACTCTAGATAATATCTCAGGATTCCCTTTTGAGAACTATCTTGGACAAATTAAGCATCTTCTACGCAAGCCACATCAGCCTCTACAACAGGTAGTGCAAAGGTTGTCTGAAATTCCACATGTTGGATCCCCATGTCCCACAGATGATCCAATTTTGCGTAATATTCACACTGATGGGCCTGTCCCCCCACAGTTTACTTCTTCACAACAGTACAGGAAGGTCTCCACTCATCGGTTTACTTTGTCCACAAAGAAAGGAGACAATTGTATTGAGGTTGGAGATGGATTTGCATTAGTAGAGAATATTCTTAAATCAGAGGAAGAGGTATATATAATTTACAGAAAGTACAGACACAAACAGCCATACTACATGTATCCCTGTGAATCATCATACATTGGTACATACAAGGTCAGTGGCTTGCAAGAAGATATAGGGATAGGTAAACTTCGCTATATCAAGCGCAAATGTCTTCTCTCTCCAGACGGAGATGGTGCCATTGCAATACCACTACTTCATTTAACAGCATAACCATACTGCCCTACAAAGCTAAAGTGCAGTAACTATATTGACACACTGACTCTAACGTCGGATTTCGGGGCATAACTTACCTCATTAATAAATACACAATTAGTACAATATTACATGTACACAGATAACATGTTTGGCTGGCCAATTGAAACGCTTAAAGGAAAACTCCAACATTTTGTGAAATTAGCTTATTTAACATCTTCCCTGGAGTTGGACAAGAAGATGCATACCTTTTTCGTCTCTCTGCATGCTTTGGGCTTAGGGAACGCCTGGACCGTTAGCCTAGCTTAACTTCATCACTGGAAGTGGGGCAGACATCTAGCCTAGTTCACTACTAGGACAGAGCGGCTTAGGCTCAGCTTCTTCCCCCAGGCCATCAGAGCCATGAACAATGTACATTGAGTGCTCAGAACATTGAACTGTCCACACACAAGCACACATGAACACACACACGACATGCACACTGTGCACGCTCACACACGAGCAGCCACTTAACACTTTAACATGAGCGGGCACACACTCATGTCGCACACACGCACACTTATGGCCAAAGGAAAGGACACTTTAAATTAGAATAACAGGAACAGTGTATTGCACTACCAAAGCTAACTAGCATGTCACACATGCGCTGTAAATAACTATGTACAGATACCGAGATGTCACTCCATGTTACCTGCTATCTGTTACTGCACAATGTTGTTTCTTCTTTTGATTCTATTATATGTACCACTGTATTGCACATCGTTGCGGGCAAGACCACCCGCATTTCATTGTATACCTGTATGCCGTGACAATTAAAACTCTTGACTTGACTTGACTTGACTACAGTCAGGAAATATACTCCAAATACAACTCCCAAACGTTCCTGTAAACATGTTGTGACCTGTGTGTTTACCCCGTCTCCCAGTCACACAAGTCACACAAGTCTCCCAGTCACATGAGTCTCGTGTGACTGGGAGACTTTTGTGACTTGGAGACTTGTGTGACTTGTGTGACTTGGAGACTTGTGTGACTTGTGTGACTTGGACTTGTGTGACTTGTGTGACTTGTGTGACTTGGAGACTTGTGTGACTTGGAGACTTGTGTGACTTGTGTGACTTGGATACTTGTGTGACTTGTGTGACTTGGACTTGTGTGACTTGTGTGACTTGTGTGCCTTGTGTGACTTGGAGACTTGTGTGACTTGGAGACTTGTGTGACTTGTGTGACTTGGAGACTTGTGTGACTTGTGTGACTTGGACTTGTGTGACTTGTGTGACTTGTGTGACTTGTGTGACTTGTGTGACTTGGAGACTTGTGTGACTTGTGTGACTTGGAGACTTGGACTTGTGTGACTTGTGTGACTTGGACTTGTGTGACTTGTGTGACTTGTGTGACTTGTGTGACTTGTGTGACTTGGAGACTTGTGTGACTTGGAGACTTGTGTGACTTGTGTGACTTGGAGACTTGTGTGACTTGTGTGACTTGGACTTGTGTGACTTGTGTGACTTGGAGACTTGTGTGACTTGGAGACTTGTGTGACTTGGAGACTTGTGTGACTTGTGTGACTTGGAGACTTGTGTGACTTGTGTGACTTGGACTTGTGTGACTTGTGTGACTTGTGTGACTTGGAGACTTGGACTTGTGTGACTTGTGTGACTTGGAGACTTGGACTTGTGTGACTTGTGTGATTTGGTGACTTGTGTGACTCTTGTGACTTGGAGACTTGTGTGACTGGGAGACTTGTGTGACTTGGAGACTTGTGTGACTTGTGTGACTGGGAGACGTGGTAAATACACAGGTCACAACATGTTTACGGGAACGTTTGGGAGTTGTATTTTGATTGTATTTGGAGTATATTTCCTGACTGTAGTGAACTAGGTTAGATGTCTGCCCCACTTCCAGTGATGAAGTTAAGCTAGGCTAACTGTCCAGGCGTTCCCTAAGCCCAATGCATGCAGAGAGACGAAAAAGGTATGTATCTTCTTATAACTCCAGGGAAGATGTCAAATAAGCTAATTTCACAAAATGTTGGAGTTTTCCTTTAAATGCTTCAAAAATGCAATGTGTGCGGACTAATTACCAACGTTTCCTCGTACCAGCTAGTGTGCTTATCCAGGCTGGGCTGCTTACCCAGGCGCTTTCACCCGAGGAGCCCTAGACGAGAACCGTGTGGATATGTACACTGGATAACCTACACCGACGACTACAGACAGAAATAAGGCTGGTACTATAGATTATTCACCTTACGTATAAATACGTTTCAGGTGGATACAGCAGTTAGTTACCCCAATAAGTTGAAGCCTTCACCACGATACAACGTGCTGTGAAGTGTGCCCGTTTTGCCCCAAAATAGAGCCTTGAGACCGCGTGCAAATTGATAGCTGAAGTGTCAGAGTTTAAAGCTGTATCGTTGAGTTCGACCTATTCTATTATTATTAGTCTATTATGTATAGTGTATCGTGCGGCTACCGTTCTACAGTGACCAGCATTACCAACGTTTCCTCGTACCAGCTAGTGTGCTTATCCAGGCTGGGCTGCTTACCCTGGCGCTTTCACCCGAGGAGCCCTAGACGAGGACCGTGTGGATATGTACACTGGATAACCTACACCGACGACTACAGACAGAAATAAGGCTGGTACTATAGATTATTCACCTTACGTATAAATACGTTTCAGGTGGATACAGCAGTTAGTTACCCCAATAAGTTGAAGCCTTCACCACGATACAACATGCTGTGAAGTGTGCCCGTTTTGCCCCAAAATAGAGCCTTGAGACCGCGTGCAAATTGATAGCTGAAGTGTCAGAGTTTAAAGCTGTATCGTTGAGTTCGACCTATTCTATTATTATTAGTCTATTATGTATAGTGTATCGTGCGGCTACCATTCTACAGTGACCAGCATTACCAACGTTTCCTCGTACCAGCTAGTGTGCTTATCCAGGCTGGGCTGCTTACCCTGGCGCTTTCACCCGAGGAGCCTTAGACGAGGACCGTGTGGATATGTACACTGGATAACCTACACCGATGACTACAGACAGAAATAAGGCTGGTACTATAGATTATTCACCTTACGTATAAATACGTTTCAGGTGGATACAGCAGTTAGTTACCCCAATAAGTTGAAGCCTTCACCACGATACAACGTGCTGTGAAGTGTGCCCGTTTTGCCCCAAAATAGAGCCTTGAGACCGCGTGCAAATTGATAGCTGAAGTGTCAGAGTTTAAAGCTGTATCGTTGAGTTCGACCTATTCTATTATTATTAGTCTATTATGTATAGTGTATCGTGCGGTTACCGTTCTACAGTGACCAGCATTACCAACGTTTCCTCGTACCAGCTAGTGTGCTTATCCAGGCTGGGCTGCTTACCCTGGCGCTTTCACCCGAGGAGCCCTAGACGAGGACCGTGTGGATATGTACACTGGATAACCTACACCGACGACTACAGACAGAAATAAGGCTGGATTATATTAGTTTAGGACGGTATGGGAATGGCTTGTAAGGAGAGATCATTATGAGTACCGTAAATTCTCATTTCAGCCCTTTGAAGATGAATGGTGAGGTGGTGCTGTGGTCAGTTGTACAGTTCCCAAATGGTGGGACAGCAGTAGTTCTAGGGAGCTGGTTTAATGCTAAAGACCAGACTGTGTTATGGCCCCCTAAACACATAAAGCTCACAAAAGCCCTTCGAGATGGACTGCAACCAGATGATAAATGGATCACCTATAAGGATGTACGTGAGCTTACTACGTGTGGTGAGTATTTCGTGCAACACATACACAAAAAGTGAGGACGCAAATTGTGACGATGCACATATGATAAGAGGTACATATATTTTTTCGTTAAACACTGGACTGCAGATATGTTAATTGTCATTTTCTCTCTGCTCTTTCCAGAGACCCATGATGAGGCCAAAAAACAAGAGACCAAGTACACCTCAACTATGTGTCCAACCTCTGAAATTGAATCTGAGGACGAAGGAGATCTACGCCAGAAAAGAAGATCCAGGTACAGTGTTCACTTTGTTAAAGGGACAACTCTCCCTAGGGTGTTGTAAATAATGGCACTGCTGTTGTAGTTGCAAGTAGTGCTAAAAGGATAACACACAGTGGCCTGAGGGCCTATGTATTCAGACTTTAGCCTTGACTAATAAACGTAGTATCATAACTACATTTATTTATATGTGTGTATATATATATACTTTTTTTTAGGCCAAATCAGCAGTATGTGCACTCGGACTCTGACTCGAGTGGCGACGCCAAAAGAAAACGTTTTGCCAAAGCACCTGATGTGGGTTTCCCAGGTATTGATGCAATGCATTTATTTTATATAGGCACTTTGGAAATGGCTACAGTTAATAATAATAATAATAAACAGTTAAACAAATTAGTCTGACCATGTACCGACAAATTGAGCATTTTAATTTGATTGGACTTCTGCATTTCTTGCAGTTATTCTATAGTAAATCGAGCCGGTCTCGTAAGGCGCTAAGATCCGTCAACCCTCCAGTTGTTGGCCAAGACCCTACAATGAATGGTATGTTGCTATGCATGTTAAAATGCCAACTAGATGACTGTTTAAACATGATTTGTAGCATCTTCAATTCTCACCCTGTGTTACGATTAGTCCTACGCTTCTTTGGCATGATGGACAGATGGACCCAGATGGCAGAGTATAGATGAGACCGGAGACAGAGCGTGACGATGAACAGTTTACTAACACACAAGGTACATACACGACACAGGTAACATTTAACAATGACCGCGCACAGCAGGGCAGGACAGACAGGACTATATACACAAGACTAATTGACAAGACACAGAGGGTAATTTACAAACAAGACACAGGTGTGGTAGACAAAAACAATAGAGCACAGAGTACTGGGAAAACAATAACAAACAACCAGACTAAAACATAATTACAAACCACAGACAGGGGAACACAAGACTAACAAAGTGGAGACAACAGATAATAAACACAACAAACACAACTGACAATAAATAACAATAAGTTGGTGTGTGAGCTGATGCCAGATTGGCATCAGCCCACCGGGTGGCAATGTAGACTGAGGGTTATTGTTAATGGGAGGTACTTGTGAATACTGTCTGAGTCCTGGTCCCACAGGGCCAGGACCGGAGGAAGTGTTACAGTACCCCGCCCTCGAAGGTCGACTCCCAGGCGACCCAACAGGCCCCCCGGGAACGGGGAGGGTGGGGGGGACGGAAGCCGCATCGGCGAAAAGAAGAGGGGGGAGGATGGGGGTTCGAGGGACGGGGCCTGCGGGAACAGGAACGGGGGGAGGGGGCTGACGAGGAGGGCTGGAGCAGGGAAGGATGGGGGGAAGAGACGACGGCTCCGGAGCGCGACCTGGGGCTGGGGTCTCCACGGTGGCGAGACCCCCCGCCGAACCCCGAACCGGAGGCTCCCTGGCGACAGGACGCGGTGCAGGACCCCCAACCGGGGTCCCTCCGGCAGCGGAATCCGACGTCCTCCTCCAGGTCTGCCATGGTGGTGGCTCGTCTTCTGGAACCTCCCAGGGCGGAGGAGACCTCGACCAGGCCGGCGAGGAAGACCTGCGGTCCTGGAAACCCCCTCCCCTGGGGCTGTGGCGTCGGGATCCGCGCCCCGTCCCCGACGCTCCCCTGCGGACCAGGCGACTTCCCACCCAGGGATCCAGCACCGGGGTGGCCGCGGCGCAAGCACCCGATATCATCGGTGCCGCTGGCCCAGCCACTGCGTCCCATGGTGCCAGACCCAGAGCGGTCGCCTGGTCGGCACGCAGGACGGAAGCGTCCAGGATCCCGAGCGCGAAGCTGGCTCCGTCTCTCCTCTCTGCCGGGTCCAAGTTCGGCGCGGTCATTCTGTTACGATTAGTCCTACGCTTCTTTGGCATGATGGACAGATGGACCCAGATGGCAGAGTATAGATGAGACCGGAGACAGAGCGTGACGATGAACAGTTTACTAACACACAAGGTACATACACAACACAGGTAACATTTAACAATGACCGCGCACAGCAGGGCAGGACAGACAGGACTATATACACAAGACTAATTGACAAGACACAGAGGGTAATTTACAAACAAGACACAGGTGTGGTAGACAGAAACAATAGAGCACAGAGTACTGGGAAAACAATAACAAACAACCAGACTAAAACATAATTACAAACCACAGACAGGGGAACACAAGACTAACAAAGTGGAGACAACAGATAATAAACACAACAAACACAACTGACAATAAATAACAATAAGTTGGTGTGTGAGCTGATGCCAGATTGGCATCAGCCCACCGGGTGGCAATGTAGACTGAGGGTTATTGTTAATGGGAGGTACTTGTCTGAATACTGTCTGAGTCCTGGTCCCACAGGGCCAGGACCGGAGGAAGTGTTACAACCCTGGCTTACCTTTTTTAGATTCTTTGGATGGTGGCATGATCTACAGCTATTTAGATTCGTTGCAGACTCCTGATCCAAATAACAGTAAGTTAACCCATATCTGTGTTCTTGTGAGGAGATGGCTGGCAGGTCGCTGGCATCATGCATGCAACAGAATACATGTTTACAATGTGCATGCCAGCCCACTACAAAAATTCAAAGCCTTCACAACTTGCAAGCAATGTCACAATAAAAATGTGTAGTTGTACATAATGCTTTTATATTGAGCACAATTTCCACCATGTTTGAGTCGCAACTTATTTTACATTTCCCCTTTGTAGATCTGGTTACTAGCAACTACCGGCAATCGCTAACTCAACATAATGGTGAGTTATCAAGCAATCTCATAACATAATATTCTGGCATGTTTAAAATATCTGTATTGTCTCGCATTGTCTTTGATATTTTTATTAAAGTAGTATTTGGCAGTGCACGTGAAATCAGCTGAATGGAAATCAAACATTTTCTCACATGGGGGATTACAATAGCGTAATTTGCTAATAACTTTGTGTATTTCCTACTGTGTTTCCGCCGAGATGCCAGGATTTGATATTGTTCAGTATCACCAGCAGCAGCAGGCCTCACATGTCCAGCAGCTGCAAGATCGACAAAGTGCAAGTAGTGGTATGATACTGTACTCTTTCAGTAACAGTGTTTTGAGAGACGGGGATACAACTCCTTACACCCCTTCCTGACATAGAGCGACGCGAGCGAGCGAGAAAAAGTGATTAAAATGTATTCGTTTCAATCAGACTATCCTGACCTGCCGCGAGCGACAGTGAACTGAGCAGCGATGTCGTTCACCCCTCAAATATTCGCTCGCTGTGTCTCTAGTTGAGCGATTACGCGGCCGAGTCCCGCCCCTAAACACTTTTTATTGGTCGAGAATCCAGGTAACACACACTCGGACACGCGCTGCGTCATATCAGGACAGTGTCGTGTGCGATTTCGTCTCCAGTTCGCTCGCTTGCTGCCTGTCAGGAACCGGTGTTAGTGATTATGACATGTATGTTAATTTGACTGACAAGTCAGATTTTGTATTTTTAAATATAATGATTTGTTTCTACAGGGATGTCGGGATGCAGCTCGGGGCAATACTACAGTCCCCCTGGTCTCTCACAACATGCACAAAATGGTATGCCATTTTAGAGGGAACTACCACCAGTTTGATCCAATGCAGTCAAACTAGTGAAATATATAACTATGATTTTGTTTCTACAGCGATGTCAGGACACAGCTCAGGGCAATCTGGTGTTTCACAGCGTAGACAGATGGCCGGCGATGACGGGCAGCTTCTGAAAGGCAAGTCTATTGGACATGGTGTAATTCCTCGTGTGCTTTGCTGCTTATTTTTATTTCTCACTTAATGATTTTAACTCTTCTTCTGAAGACCTTACCATCCAGAAGAATAATTCAATGCTGGCTGAATTACTTGTCGTGGTGAAGGATCTATCGAGAGATGTGCAGTTCATCAAGACCGAGTTGGCTGAGGGCAACATATCTGGTGGGACCAGGGGACAAGGGGTGGCCACCACAACCACTATGCTCCCCTTCCAGCTGCCAATCGCCAGTGAACAAGACTTCAATGAGGCAGAATCATTACTGATGGAGCAATCAGTCCGTCAAAAAATGGTAATTTATTGAACTGCATTTATTTATCAAATGTAGATCGTTTCAGTGTGGTCTTGTTCAGGGGGAAAATGTGTTTAGCACTTTCTAGTTCAAAACGTGTTAGAGCTTGTATATCTGCTATTTATGAAACGTTTTGAAATTGTTCAAATATACCGTTTACATATGGACAGGAGGGTTAATGTGGTTAAACCTAATGACTGGCATGAGCTGGAATATCAGTGCATGCATAAAGTGTGTGTATAAACAAGTTGGTTGCTCTGTGTTCATAAAATAAACATTATGCTGTTTCTAACGCAGGGCCTTCATTTTCTTCTCTCTGATTTAGATTTCTCGCCTGGCTTTGGTAGGAGGCACCAATTCAGAGAACCTGATCAGACTGATGTTGAAAACTGCTATGACCAACGCCCTGGCCAGTGGGTTCAACTGGGCTGGAAAGAAAGACAAGCGTTGTTCAGAAAGCAAGAAGCCATTCAAGCACGCCACACTACAAGCCTGCATGTTTGGTGAGCTTCCTCCCCTGCAAACTACTTCATAGGTTAAGTTTAGGTAGTGAGGTGGTGATGCTGGTGATGCTGGTGATTCAGAATATAATTATGCTGTTGCAAAAACTTAAAAAAAAAGTGTTATGTTGGAATAAAGTGATGAAAGTGCAACCTATAAGAAATGGACAACGTCATTGAGCTTTAGAGGTGCATGGATACACATTGTATTGCCTAGATGGTGTCAGGCTAGGCGATTGCTTAATTCTCTTTCCTGTCCAGTCTAACTGGATGCTGACTGTAGCTTGTTACTGTAGACCTACAGAGTGAGTAATTGAGTGATTAAAAAAAATTGCACTCGTGTGAAGTGAGGGCCGGGTGCTCTTATCATCATACATCATCTCACCCACCTCTCTTCCTCCCTTTTTTATTTTTGTGTCTATCAGCTGCTGCTCGACAGTTTGACCCCAAGCTGACCGACCAGGACTACAGCGAAACTGTCAAGAAGTGGCTTCGTTATGCGCCAGACCGGGAGGGAGGCATCTCAAGGAACCGAAGTGACCCAAACTTAAGTCAAGCGAACCAGAGTCAAACTTAGGGTACCCCAGCACAGCACAGCACACACTGTTTCCCTGGTTCATACAGTACAAGGAATTACCCTGGCATCTACTTGAATGACTTATGCTGCTTCAGCCTGTTCTTGGAACCGAAGTGACCCAAACTTAATTGTCAAGCGAACCAGAGTCAAACTTAGGGTACCCCAGCACAGCACAGCACACACTGTTTCCCTGGTTCATACAGTACAAGGAATTACCCTGGCATCTACTTGAATGACTTATGCTGCTTCAGCCTGTTCTTGGAACCGAAGTGACCCAAACTTAATTGTCAAGCGAACCAGAGTCAAACTTAGGGTACCCCAGCACAGCACAGCACACACTGTTTCCCTGGTTCATACAGTACAAGGAATTACCCTGATGGACACTGTTCTTCCATGGACGGCATCTACTTGAATATGCTGCTTCAGCCTGTTCTTGGAACCGAAGTGACCCAAACTTAATTGTCAAGCGAACCAGAGTCAAACTTGGGGTACCCCAGCACACTGTTTCCCTGGTTCATACAGTACAAGGAATTACCCTGGACACTGTTCTACCATGGACGGCATCTACTTGAATGACTTATGCTTCAGCCTGTTCTTGCAGTGTTTATTTTTTTTATTTTTAATTTTAACCTTTATTTACCCAGGGTAGGTTCGCTGAGCACAGATGCTCTTTTTCAGCTACGCCCTGCTTCACATTCACAGAGTTCCATTCACACCTGGGAGCTGCCCAGGCCTAACAAAATTAATAGTTGGTTTCAGGTTGCCGACCGACCCTGCCGATTTAGGTGCGACCCAATATATTTTATGAGTTTTTAGAAAAAAAAAAAAAAAAAAAAAAAAAAAAAAAAACGTTTTTTTTTTTTTTTTAATAAAGTTTCATAGGAATCTTAGTCAAACATTTAGTATTATGGATATTAAACATGCTGGCAGAGTACATGCATCCATGTTGTTGTGAACATTTTAATTAAATAAAGAAATTCCCTATCCATAGTCGCCGTGGGAAAGAATAAAATAAAAAAATTAAATAAAATAAATTCCCTACCTACCCATGGCCAAACTGACAACCAACCTGAAACCAACTATTAATTTTGTTAGGCCCCAGTACAACCACAGTCTGACACTGTTGGCCACTGAGCAACTCCACTGGAGCAGTTGGGGGTTTAGTGCCTTGCTCAAGGGCACTTCAGCGGTTGGTGTTAAGGGTATGGGAGAGAGTTATATGGGAGAGAGTTATAGAAACATTAGGGGTGTAACGGTACACAAAATCCACGGTTCGGTACGTACCTCGGTTTTGAAGACACGGTTCGGTATTATTTTCGGTACAGTGGGGGGGGGGGGGGGGGGGGGGTAATCAAAAAAAAATTGCTTTTCATTTATCTATTTATTTAACTGTATTAAACAATATAAAACGAATTGGCCATAATTGACTGAGCAAACTAATGCTTACTGCTGTAACCTACTAATAACACTTAAGTAAATCTGAAGATTATTATATAGCAGATGCCTTGGAGGATAAGTCGTGGACAACTGTAGATCATCTAAGCTCCACTGTGTTTAAATTCAAATCCTATGCCATTGTTTATATTTAACCCTTGTGTCTGAAAACTAAAGTATTATACTCTTATTAGGGGACTAAATTGAAAAACTCCATAAAAAGATTATGTTGAAATAATTTCCCACTTTCTTTTCCATAAATATTTTATTCAACTTCAGCCCTGATCATAACCATTTTTTATATTATTTTTGTAATGAAATACTCCCACTTTTCTGAAAAGAGTTGTTAAATATGACAAAAAAAATAATATGTGGTGGTTATGATCGGGCTGAAGTGGAATAAACAATTTATGAAGATTAAAAAAAAAAATACAAGATAATTAAAAGATTATGCCACATATTATGTTGGCTCATCACTGCAAAGTTATCAAACAAATACGAATCTGATCAGACACAAGGGTTAAGTTGTTGTTCCCTTTCTAATTTCCTCAAACATCTAGTCTAGTTAATGTGATCAATATTATTTGACAATTGATGCTTTTTGTTGGACATTTCAGTCAGTAGTGAGCTCATACTTTGAGCTCATAAATTTATAGTTAAAATGATTGCAATCTTGTCTTCGTTGTGCATGAATGCGTGTGCTCACCACACACAATATGTGTGTCACTATTCTGGCAGTGGCTATATTGTTAATGAAAGCCTGTTATAAGGTCTGTTATTTGTTTTTTGTAAAAAGTTTTAGTCACTGGAAGTTCTGATACCCTAGAAAAAAATAAATTTTCATATTAAAGCCATGTTGTCATTTTTGTTCACACATTTTTGGAAATATGGTCATATAAGAATTTTATTATTATTTATTTAACAATAGTGTGTTTAACAGCAGGAAAAAAACATGTAATGTTATGATGTATACATATCAGCAGCAATATTTTAATGTAAAATGTACATTAATCAGTATTGATTCCTTAACTTTACAAGTTACAAGTAGATGTACAAGTTACAAATGTACAAGTAGAGTACCATTTAGATTATGGTTGAATAAACATTGATGTCTAACATTGATTCAATATAAAATCAACTAAAATGTGCATGTAGATTACCATTTAGATTATGGTTGAATAAACATTGATGTCTAACATTGATTCAATATAAAATCAACTAAAATGTGCATGTAGATTACCATTTAGATGATGGTTGAATCAACATTGATATAGTATCAGCTATGGTTGACACCTAACGTTGATTCAACGTTAGGGTCATAGACAACGATCTATATAATTTAGATGTCAGGCTTCAACATAGATTCAATATTTCTGCTGAACCCTATTTCAACGTTGATTCACTCATTTTTTGCTATCTGGGAGAGCATATATAGTATCTACTAAATCCTAATGAAACAAGTAACTAGAATATTAAGCCTATATCATTAGACACGTAGGCCATACTGGCGCACACAAGACTTGCTATTTCCATGCGATCAGCTTTAGTTCTTATTTATTTATTTATTTATCCACTGTCATTTCAGTGTTGGTGTATAGGCTATATAGTGTATTTCAATATAAGTTTAATTGATTAATGATATATTCGAAGGAATGCAATATTCCAATGTACAGTTTTGCTTAGCCGAAATCGTGCTAAGACGGGACCATCCAAGTGCTCCTGCCCATCTTCATCATGGACGCGACAGCGTTAGCGATTTTGAATCCGTTTGCAACATGGATTGTTGCTAAATGTTCACAGAAAGTAGACACACTAACTGCGCTCCAATCTATGCCAATAACATTCAGTTTTGTGATAAAGAATCCCAAGAAATAAGAGACATTTTAAAAAATGCATACAGAAGTAATTTGCTTGCACAAAGCTGGAATTGGCTGGGAAAGGTAATCTTTTGAAATGTTTGATTGATTGATTGAAAAGTTTATTAACAGATTGCAGAATGGGTACAGTACAGTACAGCTCACTGTACTGTACTGAATGTCAACGCTCATTGAGAGCTCTGGATGCCCTCTCCTCATATGACTACAACTAATAAGAAGTTACGAGCCGAGGGTGGCTACGTGGCGTAGTGGGCAAGGCGCTCGCCACGAATGACGGAGACGCTGGGCATGCTTGTTCGAGCCCAGCGCTCCACATTGCTTTCAGTTTAGCTGGTCGTTCATACTAATACACATTGGCCGTATTAGCGGGTGGGAAACTGATGGGTGGGGATCGGGCGTTGTGGACAGCGACTCCTACAGGTCGGTTGGTGCGCCTGCGCAGTAGAATCAGGAAGTGTCGGGGGCAGCGTGAGCCTCCCACGCGTTACTCCTCGCCACTGAGAGATCGAGCTGCGCAGGTGAAAAGATGCGACTGCTGTTACCTCAAGTACCGGAGGGGACTTGTGCTATGTATGACTTAGTCCACATTGCAGCCGGCTTGTGGGAGGCAGGAAACAGCGTTCGTGACAGGGGAGGGTTGAATTGGATGATACGAAATTGGGATGGGAGAAAATATAGAAAAATGGGAGAAAAAGTGGATAAAAAAAAAAAGAAGTGACGAGCCGCTAATTCAAAATGGCGGATATTCGCTAAATTATTAAGACATTCCATAAACTAAAATCTCACTAATAACACTTTAACCTATTGGTAAACAAACGTATTGCTGAAAATATACACTATGACTGCTGTTGTGACATGGTTAGGGTCTTTACTCTTGGATACATCTGGGGGAAAAAATGCTACTTAATGTCATACAGTCTGGAGAGATTGATTTATGATGTGATGTCATTTGCGGTCCGCCGATGGATCGCTCGGGAGTCGGCAGACGAGCGCAAAGTGCTGTGACGTGCGTGCAAGTGAGTGACTGCCCGGATGCAGTAGTCAGGTCTGTCTCTGGGAGGAAGCCATCCATGAGGCATTTGAACGGAAGAGGCTGCGATATGCCAACTTAGCAGCTGAAGCAGAGGGGCGGGGCTGGAACGTGAAGGTGTGGCCAGTGGAGGTGGGCTGCAGAGGCTTTGTAGCCAGTTCCACCACAAGGCTCCTGAAGGAAGTAGGGATCAGAGGACAGGCCCAATGAAAGGCAATCAAAGAACTTGCCACTGCAGCAGAACGGAGCAGTCACTGGTTGTGGCTGAAACGTAGAGACGCATCATGGGCTGCTAAATGAACACGTGGTGCCACCGTGCGACACACACCCAGGCCTGATCAGCCTGTGGTGGGCCAACCTCGGCAGAGGGTGTATTGTGATAAATGACCGAAACACCCAATGAGGTCGGGGAACACAACTGAAGATGTGTCGTACTGGTGATCATCACGTGATCATTGCCAAATTCCACCCCACTCCAACCTCATTCAATTGTTGTGCTGAATATTTAGGGATCTTTAACAACTAGTCCTATTAAGAATCCTCAATCACAATCTGGCAGGTGTTTCAGATTGGGGGTTGATGATGACAAGCGGTATAAAGGAGATGGCTGGTGCCATTATCTCTCTCTCCTGTCTCCAGCAGTCTTTTTTTGTTTTCTGTGCGTGCATGTTTACCTTATACAGAAGTTAATTCTTGTTAACTTAATTTCTAATTAACCTCTTCCACCCGTGCGGTCCATCGGCGGACCGCAAATGACATAACGTCATAAATCAATCTGTCTAGACTGTCTGATAAAAGTATCGTTTTATTTTTCAAACGTATGCAAGTATAAACATAACAATGTCACAACAGCAGTTATAATGTATATTATCATCAATATGTTAGTTTACCAATAGGTTAAAATGTTATTAGATAGATTTACATTTTCGTTTTTCTATTGTTTTGGTCGCGAAAGTCGACCATTTTGGAAAATGGTTTTGAAGAGGACACAGAGAGCTTTCTATGAGCGTTATGAATGACACTGTTAACAGAATTTGGCTATAGGGCGACAATAATGTGGTCAAGAGGCATGGTTTCTATCTTGAGCCTTAACTGGCGTGGTTTATTTATTCACATGAAGAGCAGCAGTGACATACAGGTCTCCTCTCTCTGAGAGGCTTTGGGGGAGAGAAAGAAGTGGGAGGAGACATATCTATTTATACTCGCCACCTTATTAATCAAGATCTACTTGAAATCAGCCCGCGATCTACCTGTCGATCGCGATCGACTGGTTGGGCACCACTGGTATAGAGGATACATTTCAATTACCTACTACATTTTGAGCAATATATTCATAATCTTATCTCCATCACTCTGAGCAGTTGTTCTAGATAAACACATTTTGCATTGTCATAGCTAGAAACATATACTCAGCTTCACAGGCTGATAGTATCACTGTGGGCTTTAACCCTTAAACCTTTATTGTCTTTTCTGAAACACCACTGTCCGTCTGCTGCACTTCTGGGATAACGAAAGACATATTTTTGACGTAGTTCAATGCTTCTCTGTGGGGTCAGCAAAAATACTGTGACACTCTTACTCACTACAAAACATAGGTCAGGGCAAGTACAAGTTGTCTAACCAAATGAAGCTACCCACAGTTTTTCTATACATATCTTACTTTAGTCAAAACATCTCAGGATCTTTTCCACATAAAATTATCTCTTCTGGGATATTTTACACAATTTTCAGACTGTTCGAAGTCTATACCTATAACATGGTTTAACCTCCTGGGTCTTTCTCTTGTTGTCTGGTGCGATGATAAAATCCTCCACTTCTGTATTTAAACATTGTAAATCACCCACCTCTGTACTTAAACATGGAATTAAACATAAGATTAATTTCAGTATTTCAAACATGGTAACTCATCCACCTCTGTACTTAAACATGGTCTCTAGTCAAACATTCAAACCTGGATTCTACTCCTCCTTCAGCATTTAAGCAATTTGTCACCCTTCTTAATTATTTAAACATGGGGTACCCTCATTCAGCATTTAAGCAATTTTCTACTAACCATACTTTGACATACTTACTGACAATGTGGCCTCTTTAAAGGTCGGGTTTACCCCACTGACTACCCTGTAGTAGTACTCAACAGGGCTAGGTGTACTGTCCTCCTCGTCAATCCCTTTCCTGGCATAGTCTGTCAGATATTTTGGGGGTTTGTGTTCCCTTGAGGGATACCTCCCACTGCTTGGGGCACTTGACGTCACCCTCGGGTGCTCCTCGTCATTGCCCTCTGGGGGTTGCTGACTGTCTGTCTGCATGACTGTACTAAGTACACTGGGTTGATGTGTCTCTGTTTCTACACACCTTACTCTGGAGTCCAGCTCTGGCTCCTCTGTCTGTGTCTCGCTCTCACATGTTGCCTTTGTGACAAACTTGACTAGCATGTGTTTCTGCACTCTCCCGTTACCGGGATGATAAACTAGGAAAGCAGGGCTTCCTTTGTCGTGTCCTACGAAAAATCCTGTTACACCCTTGGACTTGGGTTTTCCCCTGTCCTGCAGGTACGCATAACACACTGATCCAAAATGGTGCATTCTGGCTAGATTACACTTCTTTCCTGTCAGTGCTGTATACGGGGTGATGCCCAAGTGCTTATTAAAGCTCCTGTTTCTGGTGTAAGCGGCTTCTTGCACCGCATAATGCCATAGGCTCTTAGGTAAGTTACTATCTGCTAGCTTACTCTTAGCCATTTCGAAAAGGGTATGCAATTCCCTCTCTGCCACCCCGTTCTGGTGTGGGGGATATGGACGTGACGACTCGTGTCTTATCTTATACCTTCTCAACAGTGATTGGAAGTCTCTGTTTTTGAACTCGGTTTCGTGGTCGGACCTCAAGCATCCTACGTTACCATAAGGAGCTATGTCTGCCAGGAATTTCTCCGTGGCCTGGGGTATGTCACTCTTTGCTTTAAGAAAGTAGACAAAAACTGCCCCTGTGCACATGTCTGTAAAAGACTGTACATATCTAAAGCCTTCTTTGGACTCGTTGCTTACTGGGCCGGCTAGGTCCGTGTCAACTAATGCAAGTGGTACCCTTACTCTGTCTGTGGGATTTCTGTATCTCGATTGAGTAAACTTCCCCGTTTTGCACACTGCACAATTTTTGTCAGGTCTATGCTTTTCTCCTTCAATGTGCATGCCTTCTGACACTACTTGCAGTTTCAGTAAATCCTCGTAATTACAATGACCCATAATCTCGTGCCATGTCTGAATATCGTGACTGGCCGTCCCGCTACACATATCATTATTATCATTACACTTGTCATTGTCATTACACTCCGTTTTCAAAAAATTAATTTTTTTTATTATTTTTTTTATTTTTTTTTTATTTTTTTGCGAGGCCCCCCTTCCCGCGAGGCCCTTTTTCATCACAGACCTAAAATCTAGTTTTGCTTATATGCTTATATATTTCACATTAGACACGTTTGTAGAATGTGTCTGACTTGTTCCTGGGTCCTGCAGACATACTCACTATTGGAGCTCAGCTGGGGTTCTGCAGCAGCAGGCAGGTTTCAACGAAGGGAGTGGTTTTACTTACGTCATGTGTAGACAGTAGTACGCCCGCCGGCGCCGCGTGAGTCGAGATGCTTCCAGCGTGAGTCAGCTGCGTTTGACTATTTCATTTTCAGCGTGCAGCTTTTGACTATGCTTAGTCAAAGACGAAGACGAAGAAAGAGGTCGGTCATTATCATCATTATCAGTCGGTCGGTCGGTCACCAAGGAACGTTGACGAAAGGCCTCTCGCTAGCGGGACAAATGGCCGGAGCCATGATGTCGGCTATTAGCTAGCTTAGCTAAATGCTAACTAGCGTTAGCTAACCTATCCAGAGGGGCGAGGCGAGTGGATGTCTTTTCAAAAGAAGGAGAAGATAACTTGTGAGCAGATAAATCTGTTAGGCAGCAATACGCCGAAAGGTGTCCAGTCTGCCGGAAAGTACTCGAAGAAGAAGAAGAAGAAATTACACCGTGGGGCCAAGAAAGTCTCCTTCCACGTTGATACTGCGTTATGGTGAGTGACCGTGAGTCAACCTATGATTATATACCCGCCGTGGATCTGACATCTCTCTTTCTCTCTCTCTCTGGAGCCAAACTGGTCGACTAGCTAATACTACTAGTAGCTAACGCTAACGGTGTGTGCCTGGTGGTGAGAGCACCTGGCTGTATGCATGTATACCATGACAAGGCAGCGAGAGGCCTTTCGTCAACGTGGAGACCTGTGTTGCGGCCTTTCGCCCTGCGCCCTCGTGCAGGTAACTAAGATTAATGAAAATGTCATGACATTACCCCACTCTTCCTTCCTTCCCCTCCCGAATGTTTTGTTAATAACGATGTTTTTTTCCAGGCAAAACATATGCTACTTCACAACATTTGGAGATACGACATGTGCTGTGTGTGAATGGTGTAGCTTGTGTAGCTTGTGTAGCTTGGGTAGCGTTGGGCCATTGGCCAAAGCTGTGTGTGGCCTGGTGTCTCACAGTACCTGGCTAGCCTATTTAGCTGATGTCGGCCATTGGCTCCTTGCTTTGGTTTCTCTGGTATACCCTGCTCTTCTTGTTGGATTTAAGTGTTGATCTTTGTCCTTTTGAATCTGTCATACATGCTCTAGTCTCTCTCTAACACACACACACATGACAAACACACATGTTCTCTCTCTCTCTCTCTCTCTTTCTAACACACACAGTCTGCCTATGGCGGCCTTTCTTGATGGCTAGGCTGTGCTCAAGGATCTTCAGTCACAGTGCTCAGGTATTCTGCCACTGTGTACTCTCTGTTTAGGGCCAAATAGCATTTCAATTTCTTTCCAATGTGTCTCTCTCTCTCTCTCTCTCTCTTTTGATCTTTGTCCTTTTGAATCTGTCATACATGCTCTAGTCTCTCTCTAACACACACACACATGACAAACACATGTTCTCTCTCTCTCTCTCTCTGTACACTGTATATTGACTGTAGAACGGGAGCTCTCTCTCGCTCTCTCTTTTGCTATATGTTGACTGTATCATGCCCCGCCTCGGGCAGCGCTATTATTTAAGAATATGTTGACTGTATATATAAAAAAAATATATATATATATATATATATATATATATATATATATATATATATGTGCCCAGGTATGGACTTCAGGGTCATGTTGAGGGATATTCATTTTTTTTTTTTTTACATATTATGAAAGTACAGATTCATACCTTCAAAATAAGCCATCACTTGAACATTTTGGTGGGATACTTTGCAAGCTACTTCCTATGATTCATGGTGATTATCACAAAACGTATTCAGAGATAATAGCCTTCAAGAGACGAGCAGGCTATTCAGTGACAATAGTGAAACAACTACAACACTACCCAGAAGTCATTGTAATCCATGGCCCCCCTCTCTCTAGGGCAATTAACACCTGGCAGCTTTCCAGTCTGAGGCTCTTTGTTATTAAAATGAGTCTGGTGACTGGTAGTGGTAGTGAAAGGGACCCTGATAATAAACAAGAAACTTAATCAAGTTTCAAGATTTTATTAGCATTTAAAATAACACGAGATAAAAATAGACATGCTAAAGTCAATGTTCAATGTTCTGATGGCCTCTCCAGAAGCATTTAGATGTAAATACATGTAGTGTGGTAGTGAAAGACACAACAACTAGGTTAACCTTCTGTAGTCTGGTAGTGAAAGGTTAACCTTCTGTAGTGTGGTAGTGAAAGGGTTAACCTTCTGTAGTGTGGTAGTGAAAGGTTAACCTTCTGTAGTGTGGTAGTGAAAGGTTAACCTTCTGTAGTGTGGTAGTGAAAGGGTTAACCTTCTGTAGTGTGGTAGTGAAAGGGACCCTGATAATAAACAAGAGACAAAATCAAGTTTCAAGATTTTATTAGCATTTAAAATAACACGAGATAAAAATAGACATGCTAAAGTCAATGTTAACCTTCTGTAGTCTGGTAGTGAAAGGTTAACCTTCTGTAGTGTGGTAGTGAAAGGGTTAACCTTCTGTAGTGTGGTAGTGAAAGGTTAACCTTCTGTAGTGTGGTAGTGAAAGGTTAACCTTCTGTAGTGTGGTAGTGAAAGGGTTAACCTTCTGTAGTGTGGTAGTGAAAGGGACCCTGATAATAAACAAGAGACAAAATCAAGTTTCAAGATTTTATTAGCATTTAAAATAACACGAGATAAAAATAGACATGCTAAAGTCAATGTTCAATGTTCTGATGGCCTCTCCAGATGATCACCGTGGTCTTTTTGAACCGCCGCTGGATATTTTGGCTGGTGGTGCCGGGCATGTTACGTCCTGGGCTTCCTCATCACAGAACTCTCTGATCTTGTGGAACAGATAGTGTTGTCTTGCAGAGTCCAGTCCCGGTGGTGGCAGCACAGGAAGTCCATCTATAGGCGGCAGGACACGGACGTCACGGAGCAGCTGGAATCTGGTTTCAGCGCCATCAATAGACATCTTTGCCACAACCACACCAGGTTCCTTGGAATCAAAGCTGCAATAATAAAGTGAAACGTTAGTACAGGGCACATAACAATATCAATGCATTTGTATCATTTACCAATGACATTCTTTGCACTAAAGTGTGAATAATTAATTACAGTAAATACACAACACACAGTGACCACACCCACCTAAAGTGCTGGTACTGCTTGATCTGTGGCAGTGGCTTGAAGTAAGGCCCCAGATGTTCCTGCCAGTTGTAGGACTGCACGATTACAGTGCCATCTTCCTTTCCCACTAGCTGTGGTATGTTGATTCCAGCCACTGAGCTGTCCCTTACGACTGCTGCAATCTCATCAAGAGTGTTCACCTTGGTCTTTCTGAAACGCTGCTTGAGAAGCCCAAAGAAACTGTCCGGGGAAAACTTTGTGTGGCCTACAATCAGCAGGTGGAGATTGACACGATGGTGAAGACCATGTAGCGCTCGCCACGCTAAGTACCACAACATGTACTTGTTCTTGTTTTGGCCACTGCAGTTGTCACAGTGAAGGTCAACATCTGTCTCCCCAAGACCATGGTCTTTGAAGAAGTGGTGCAGGTAGCTTATGACGGCGTTGCTACCTTTGCTGGACTCCATCCCCTCATCCACCAAATAGTTGACTTGCCGTGGAATCGCCTCACAGCAAACACCGAATATGCTGCACTTGCGTGGAGCCAAGAAGTACATGGGCCCTGGTTGAAGGGGGTCTGATGGGTAGTGCACCTGCAATAAATGAATAAGGATTTTAGAAAGAAAAAAAAGGGAGCAATGCAGTAGTTATAACAATTATAACATGATGTTGTGAAAGAGGGCTTGGTATGTAGTCACCTTTTGAGCGTAGTCGAAACTGTAATGCATTGTCAAGGGCTTGCTTGCCGGTGGCACATGACCACCCAGAGAAAGACCATCACCGATCTCCTTGGCGGCTTTAAGCATGCCCTTGTAGGCAGCCCGCTCTGAGGTTACATGCGCCAGATGTTGTTCCTGCTGCTTCAGCTTTGCAGACTTCTCAGCCTCTGGCAGATTGGCACTTTTGAAAATCTGAAAAAAAAAAGTTAAGTAAATGATGATTAATATTAATAATAATAAACTGTATTTGTATAACACTTTTCATACAGAAGTTGCAGTTCAAAGTTCATAACACTGTGATGTTCACTAACCAGATAATTGTTCTTCTGACACACCCAGCAAAGATCAGACATTGGTTTGATTGCTCTGATATGACTCAGTAATTGCCTCCAGAGGGACTTAAATGTGGACAGGCCCACTGCTCGCTGGTCTGAAAGATTAATAAGAACACATGTTAGCACAATGTCATTCATTTTCAAGCTTTGTTTTTATTTGACAAAGACCTATTTGACCTATTTCTTTGACAAAGATTTGCTTACACCTACCAACTGGCATTGCCTTGGTATATAAACGCCACACAGATGCCTTCGTGACGCAAGATGGTAACAGCTGACCGGTAAAGTTCTTTTGGTGTGCCTGGCGTCCAGGGAGGTGAACAGCATGATCTTCTGCATAATTCAACACAAATTGAACTACTTTTTCGATATCTTCATATTTTATGCAATGCTTGTTGTTGTGTGGTGATCGCTTTTTTGTGCGAAGACACATGCCATTTTCTGACATGTGTTTGCTTATTGCAATCAAGCGATCCTTACCTATTCTTGGGAGAGAAGAGGGGGGGGGGGGGGAGACAGAGAGAGAGATAGTTAGATCATCATCATCACAAGTACCGGTACCTGTCTGTACCACACCCAGTCTACATGATTGTGGAGACAGAGACAGAGAAGTTAGATCATCATCATCATCAATCATCATCATCACAAGTACCGGTACCTGTCTGTACCACACCCAGTCTACATGATTGTGGAGACAGAGAGAGATAGTTAGATCATCATCATCAATCATCATCATCATCACAAGTACCGGTACCTGTCTGTACCACACCCAGTCTACATGATTGTGGAGACAGAGAGAGATAGTTAGATCATCATCATCAATCATCATCATCATCACAAGTACCGGTACCTGTCAAGTACCGGTACTTTATACTATACTATGCTACTATACTCTACTATAATGTACTATAATTAGTTTTAATAAAATGGGGGACCCTGATAATAAACAAGACTAATCAAGTTTCAAGATTTTATTATCATTTAAAAAAAAATAGGCATGATGTACTATTATTAGTTTTAAATAGACAATAATAATAACTTACCCGTGGATGAAGAGGAAAGCTTCACGGCAGATTTGTATCGCCCCGAAGAAATAGTTTGTGTAAGCACGTTGTCTTTTTTTGGAAAACGATTTATTTCCGATAGTCCATTCTGACTTTCGACCAAAAGCCTGGAGCTGCGCCATAATAATCAAGTCTTTATGATCCTCTTCGAGAGCCGCTATCTCAAAACGCCTTGTGTAAACTTCATCACGGTCCAATTTTGTGATACATGACCGCCGATTAAGAATGTCATTTTCTTTATCAACCTGGACGCATTTACAAGTAAATCGCAAAAGTCTTTCCATTTGGCGTTCGTGGTTCTCGTCAGATTCAACTTCCACAACGCACATTACGTGTTCTACCTTGTCTCCAAATCCGTTAGGTGTGTTGTCACCATCATCAGATTCTGGCTCTGCCTCGTCTTCAAATCCGTTAGTTTTGTCACCATCACCACCATCACCATCATTTTCTGGCTCTGCCTCGTCTTCAATAGTGTTGTCACCATCATCATCATCTGCCTCTAACTCGTCACAACTGTCTTCTTCTTCTGAACCAGAATCTGAGTTTCTTTTTGGATTTTTCTTCTGCGGAAAGAAATCCGTGATGAATGTTCCTAAAGCGCGTTCGTCTTCAACACAGTGTGCTCCGAAGTGAGCAAACCGGTTTAATGCCTCGGCAAGTGCCCTCGCTGTGGGTTGCTGACTGGGTTCCATGGTGACTGGCAAACATGCACTGCCCTGCTCTCTGTTTAATACTCACCGATCAATGGCATCAACTTAATGACGTCACCGCCTGACCAATAAGCATTTAGATGTAAATACATGTAGTGTGGTAGTGAAAGACACAACAACTAGGTTAACCTTCTGTAGTGTGGTAGTGAAAGGTTAACCTTCTGTAGTGTGGTAGTGACGGATAAAAAAACGGATAAATAGTTTTTTTCACCATATTTCTAATATTTATTTTGGCTAAATACCAATTATAAATATCTCGACGAATTACCTCTGAATATGAATCAAAAAAAAATATTAAAGATTCGCTCACTAGTTCTACCAGAAACGGAGTTGAGGCGAAGCATTACTAAGCTTCTGTAGTGTGGCAGTGAAAGGGTTAACGCGCCCTCATCGCGCAGTTTACATCAGGGCCCCCACAATAATGAAAAAGCCGATGAAAAAGCCATTTTTTATCACTCCGTTTCCGTATTAAATTAATTTACTTTTAGCCATTAGGTTGGAAAAAATGCACCCTACCGAAATTCGTTCGCTCATAAAATTCGAACTGTGTTTTAATGGTTTTTAATTAAGTTAAAACACACGTTTTATAAAGGCCGTAAAGGCCTCTTTTTTTTAATCTTTTTTTTAGACACTGCGTTACGTTGCTTATAAATCATCTGAACTTATAACATTAAGATAGTGTATTAATAGTGTGTTATTCTAAAGCTAATGACGTCTGTGTGTTAACACCTATTAAGTACAGTACTTAACCCCTGTGGACAGGCCCCACAGCCCGCGCGTGTAGTTTTTTCTCCTCACTTGGAAGAAAATTTGTGGAACTATTATAACAATAATTACCTCATTTACAAGTTGTATCTAAGTTTGCAACTAAGGGCAAATAAGGGAACACATCAATGACAATTCAAATATGTAAAAAAAATCAAGATATCGATTTTTAGGATTTTCTAAACAGCAAGACATTTTCTTCATTTCAGAGCACCTCCCCCTTTGCGGATCAAATCGGGTTTGGTCACGGCGAGTCACATATATATAATTTTTTTAT
Organism: Notolepis coatsorum; assembly: GCF_963971535.1. Lineage (NCBI taxonomy): Eukaryota > Metazoa > Chordata > Actinopteri > Aulopiformes > Paralepididae > Notolepis > Notolepis coatsorum. Next base: position 99,758,627 of record NC_140177.1, read on the forward strand.
TTAATTTTTTTTCCTTTGGGGGGGGGGGGGGGGGGGGGCTCGCGTTAAATCTCACACAGGGCCTCGCATTTCTCCCAGGCGGCCCTGCCTGTGCGTCTCCCCTCTCTTGCGCCAATCCGTAGGTGCATCTCCCGTCCGCCAGCTCCATGCTGTGCCTCTCCGGGTGGAAAGTGTCATCAAAGTTCTTGAACCGACTCCTGTCGTTGATGATATGGGACGACGCACCTGTGTCCACGATCAGTCATCTTCTCTGGGCCCGCTGCAGCTGGGACGGTCCGGCGGTGCCCGCCGTCCGCGCCCCGAAAGTGCAGTCTTCTTGTCCGGTTATTCTCCGGGTGTAGTCTCGATCCGTCTCATGTCGACCGTCGCCGCCATCGTGTCGGCTGTCGTCATCCTGTCCACAGCCGTCTTCTTGTCCATAGCCGCCATTTTGTCCGTGGCCTCCGTCCCGTCCATGGCCGTCGTCTCGTCCATGGCCGTCATCTTGCCCATGCGCGTATCGCACGCTCTGGTCGTGTTTCTTCATGCACGCTCTGTCTGTGTGCCCCATGGATTTGCAGAAGCTACACCAGACAGTCTTTGTGCAGTCGCTTCTCCGATGGCCTTTCTCTCCGCATCGCCAACACGCCAGTTCCGTCGTGGTTCTGGTTCTCTCCCTTGGCGTCACTCGGGCCTTTAGCACCCTCTCTCCCGCCTCCGCGGCGGCTGGGTGGGTATCTTCTGAGGCCTTGAAGTTCCTTAACTTAGCCTTGAACTGTCCCAACGTCATGTCCGTTGAACCGTGTGTTACCAGGAGTGTGAACAGTTTGTACAGCTCCGGTAGTCCTTTCATCATCATCGCCATCATTAGCCCATCGCTTGGTGCTTCTCCAGCACTCCTCAATGGCGTCGTGATCTGCTCCGCTCTGTTGACGTATTCGGTCACAGTCTCGGTGGTCCCCTTCCTCAGGCCCGTTAGTGCTATGTAGAGGGCCACGACTCTGGGTCTTCCTCGCCCGATGTAATGCTCTCTCAACACCTCCAGGCTTTCTCGACCTCGTTCTTTAGTGTCGCGGAATATCAGCCCCAGCCTGGTGTCGTCGAACTCACAGTACGCGTTTGCGTTATGCTGGTCATCCAGGGCTTGCTCTTCCGCCGTCAGTTCTCCCGTGGGGGCTGCCAGGATCGTCTCCTTCAGCCCCGCACCGTGCATGCAGCATAGCATGCGCTCTTCCAAGAGCTCATAATCCTCTGCTTTTCCATTGAATGTCGGCCATTTGCCCCTTCTCTTGTTGGCCTAGCGTCTAGCCACACAGTGCTCCCGGCGCTAACTTAGCCTATACTTTAGCTAAGCTTGCTACAGTACCCTTATTATTTCACCCCAGCGTTATCTGGGCCCATAACCTGTTAACAGAATTCGGCTATAGGGCGACAATAATGTGGTCAAGAGGCATGGTTTCTATCTTGAGCCTTAACTGCAGTGGTTTATTTATTCACATGAAGAGCAGCAGTAACATACAGGTCTCCTCTCTCTGAGAGGCTTTGGGGGAAGGAGACATATCTATTTATACTCGCCACCTGGTAGTACTCCTGAGTGTCTCCGCCTAGAGAGCCCTCTAGTGGAAACAGCTATATATGCAGTTAGACAGTTACTAACAATCCTACACAGAACCTCTGCCTTCAACAGACACTTCCCAAAAGCCTATATGGGGCTTCAAGCAAATTACTTCTGTATGAATCTTTTTAATCTCTTATTACTTCAGATAATAAATCACAAAACTTAACGTTATTGGCATATATGGGAGCACAGTTAGTTTGTTTCCCCTATTTCTAGCATGTAGAAACAATCAGATTTGAAATTACTTTCAAAATGGTGGCACCCTGGCAAAAATAAAAAAGCTACTGTACATACAGTAGATTTAATTATCTGTTCGTATGCACGCCTGGTGATCCTAAATCCAAATTGAACTCAGGCATTTGAAATATAAGATTTGGCACAATCCATAAATGTGCAAATTGGCTATAATAAGGTAATTTATAAGCCTGCTATTCTATATTCTATAATAATATTTCAAATTGCATTGGTCCGGATGGGAGAATTCAGTACTGTATCTACAAACCCTTCTGTTTAATCATCTTCCCTTTATTAATTTCATTAGATCTATTGTACACATGATATCAAGATAGTACTGAACGAGATCAGTGGCAGTTTTTCATGTCTGGTCATTTTTAGCATGGTGTTATTCACTGTCAAAGATGCAAAGAAAAATCATAATTCATATTCTCCTTTGTTTCATCACAATTTAAGCAAGCCTAGTAATAGACAATTGGTACAATATTTCTGACACTGGGAATACATTCACTGAGGTCCATAGATCCTCTCCAAGATGACTGCAGGCCTTCTAGATGCCATAGTGCAGGTATGTTCCACCTTTGAGTTAAACATTGCATTGCACTATTCATGAACATGGAACACCATACAAAGTATGTAGGTTGTCAGTAGCACATAATAATAAATAATAATAATAATAGCATCGGAGGAGCAGTACCGTTAGTAATAGACTAGTCGACTAGTCTCGCACATTCAGTACTGTATCTACAAACCCTTCTGTTTAATCATCTTCCATTTATTAATTTGCTTAGATTTTTCAGGTCTGGTCAATTTTATCATGGTGTTATATACAGTCAAAGATTACATTTTTTTTATTGATATTCTCATTTGGTTCATTACAATTTACTCAAGCCTAGTAACAGACACAGTATTTCTGACATTCCTATGGAATGAATGAGATAAAAAAAAAAAAAAAAAAATTATTTTAATTTTAATTAATTTTGAGTTAATTTTCATAACGCGATAATTTGCTGTGTAATTAATTAATCTAATTGACGTGATAAACTGACAGCCCTCATTCAAACATAAAGAAAATGTTCTTGAAGTATAACACTCCAACCCCATCAAGTGCTCCTTTGGAGCGTCTTTTTAGTCTGGGAGGGTTGGTGCTCATGCCTAGAAGGAACAGACTGTCTGACAAGAGGTTTGAGAAGATTCTGTTACTGAGATATAATCACTGGTTTACTCACCCCTCTCCCCTGTTTCACTAGGAACATTAGAACCATTTCTGAATAGGGCAGGTAGGCCTCAAAGGTAGGGTACACATATCAGCCTACATGCAGTGGCGAATCCTTATGGAAGCCAACGGAAGCCATGCCTCCCTATTAAAATATGAATTAATATCAAATATGAAATATACAAAAAAAAAAATATATATATATATATATATATATATAATTTGTTTTTAATATAGTTTACATTCTTTTTCATCTGTGCATCTGTGTTATAATTTTTTATTTGTTTTTAAATGTCTCCCTCTTCTCCTTCTCACTCCCTCTAACACACTGTCAGGCCCCGTTTAGACGAGCGTTTTGTGAACAGAAACCGCAAAAGTCATCTTGCGGTTTCACTTTTAATTTTACGTTTAGACGAGCGTTTTGGAGTGGAATTCTCCGTGCAGACGACGCTGTAACGACGGAGACCCGCTGTCACACGATTGGCGCATATGTCACATGACGTGCTGTGAAGACCCGCCCTACTCTGCCTCTGATTCGCAGACTGTGGATGGGGAATGTGATTGCACCAAAGCAGAGTCACTCACAGACAGTGGGTCCACTCACGCCGCGGGACAGATTCTTGTGTATTTAACCCTTTCACTGCCACACGACAGCCGGTTGTGTGATAGTAAAGGGGTAACCTTCTGTCGTGTGGCAGTGAAAGGGTTAAAAGTACTGCCAATGTAGCCTTCAGGTGATCTCCGTTGATATAAGTCAGACATACTTGCTTTGTTTACGTCTCGGCTACTGGCGCATACCTGCTACCTGTGACGTAAGCAGTACGCGCGACCAGAGCCGTGACAAACCTTTCGTCATCGTTTTATCAGATTTATACGTTTTAACAGTTTAGACGAGAGCGCAAAGCTTTTGCGTTTCTAGGAATTCCACCCTGGAAGGTAGTCTAACTTTTTTGCGGTTTCACCCCGTAAAAACGCCGTTTCCGTATAAACGAAAGGCACATCCGAAAAATATTTTTGCGGATTCACCTGCTAGCGTTTCCGTCTAAACGGGGCCTCAGACTCACTATGCTCACTGCAGCTAGAGGAGAGGAGGCAGGGGGTAGGTCTGTTTCTCCAGCCTCAACCATGTGAATCATGTATCTAGAGTCCAAATCCGATCCTAGCCAATCAGATTCGAGCTGACTGCCACACCCTAAAAGTTTAAAACGGGGCTGTGAGAAGAATCCTGAGTGTGGCCTCCCCTCTGCACACCTCCCCTCTGCACTCTGAACATTGTATTAACCCGTGACTGCTCCCACGGGCCGAATATTGCCCCGATCCTCGCGAGATTAAATCCACGGGTACCTCTCGGCGTGCCGAAGCTTTTCCTAAATCACTTCCATCATCGAAAACGAGGGGAAAAGGTCGGCTCGCGACCCTGAAAATGTCGCATGATTTTAAAAACGCTGTATTAAGTGAGCCTATTATGGGATCCACGCGAGCTTTCTATGGTGGAAACAACTGGGCGTCCGGCAACTTTTACTCATTCACATGTAGCCGCGAAAATGATTAGAAAAGGAAAACCGAAAGCGTGGAATAAACTCGCCGAAACGGAGAAGTGTCCCACGGGCGCGCCGTGATTCCGATCCGCGTGAAAATATTCACGGCCATAGAGGAGACCGTGGGACACCTTTTTGCAACCGAATATGTGTCTCGAATTTGCTCCCACCCTGCGCGCAAAATCGTGCAAGGAAAGATCGGACCAAAAATGAACCAATGCTCCAGCAGTATTAATGACCCTGATGTAAACAAGACAAACGTCTTTCTCTGGTCTGCATCCCCTTATACAATTGTGTGTATTGAGCCGTACTGTATTGTACCCATTCTGCAATCTGTTAAATAAATAAAAAGAACGTTTGACTGGCCGCCGAGCCATACTGTAGTGTACATGGTGACTGCTTGACTTAAATAAAAAAATAAAAAATAAAAAAAATATTAATACAAATATTTAATAATTTTTTTTTTAATAATTTTCTTTTTGGCTTCCCCTGTTATTTTACACACGCGACGCCACTGCCTACATGTGGTGTTATTGACCATTTATCTTTTGTGAAATCTATAGATCTATAGATAGGCCTACCTGCCCTATTAGTACATTTTACTCAAACTGAGTACATTTTACTCAAACTGAGTAAGATTTTACTCAGTTTGAGTAAAATGTACTCAGTTTGAGTAAAATGTACTCTGCAAAATGTACTATGTGTACTCGTTGCTGCTAAACAGTCAGGAGAGATTGTTGCTTTCCCTTTTGATTCATATATATGATAGTGGCAGAGCAAAAGCTATTATTTGCCAAATGCTGTTCATAGAGACATTTTTAGCCTACATGTGATGTTATTCACCGTTTTCGTTTTGTGAAACCACTCGTTGCTGCTCAACAGTCAGGAGAGATTGTTGCTTTCCCTTTTGATTAATGTATATTTGATGGTGGCAGAGCAAAAGCTCTTATTTTCCAGATTTACAGTTAATTTACATGTTAAAGAGAGACTGATTGTATGTTTATAGAGAGACATTCATAAAAACAATGTAATAGTTACAGTTGATATAATTGAATAGTTCAGCCTGCATTTGTTAGGTGTTATATACTGGTTTTGTAAAACCACTGGCTGGCTGCTCTAATGCTGTGAGCATCAGAGACTGTTGCTTTACCATACTTGATGGTACAGAAGCTGAAGCACTAGTTTAACAATTTATGTTATGTGCAGAGAAACAAGTTAAAAACAATTATGCACTTTCAATAAAGCGTTTAAAAAAAACTGTTGTCATTCTTATTTTGTGGCAGCAGCAGGGACGACGACGACGACTTCGTAACCTAGTTACTTTCAAAGTAACTAAGTTACTCTGATAATCAAGTAATCAGTAAAGTAACTAAATTACTTTTTAAAGGAGTAATCAGTAAGTAATCTGTGGCATCACTGCTCATTATTGTGGAGATTGTGTCTCTCAACCGTTCTCATTATTGTGGTGACTGTGCATCTCAAAACATTCTCATTGTTGCTCTAAACGTTTAAAAATAAAGAAACTGTATTTTTGTTGAGAAAGAGCAACCTTAGTTTCTGCATCTTTCTTCTATTCTGCATTTGGGTCCAGCACACCTACCTGAATCGTAACAACTACAGTAGCAACTAGTGCTGTCAGGCGAAAACATTTATCTAATTAATTACAGGATTTGTAATTAATTAATCTAATTAATCGCATTTTAATCGCATAACCATTTTAGGCCTGATATTTTATATTCTATAATCATATTTCAAATTGCATGTGTCCGGATGGCAGAATGCAGTACTGTATCTACAAAACCTTCTGTTTAATCATTTTCCCTTTATTCATTTGCTTATATTTTTCAGGTCTGGTGTCAGGATGGAGGTAGGTGAGGTAAAGTTGTGGTATGCAATCAATGAGACGGAGAAAGTATACTCTTCAATAGGTTCAATTTAATAGTAAAGAACACAAAGAGTAATACTACGATACAGTCGCCGAGTGGCAAGATAAATAGAGGGAATAATATGAAGCTTAATGGGGTCCAGAAACAGGAATCGCCACGTTATCTCCAAACGTTATTGTGAAGACCTGACGAAGAGCAAACAGAGAGAGAAGGGTTAAATAGAGACCACATTCCGACATAACACACACACCCCTGTGACAGCCAATCAGGAGACCCAAACAATAAGTGACAGGGGAGACAAGTGACAGGAGCCAAGTGACAGGTGTCAGAATGGTGGGTGGTTCTCAGACAGCTGTCAGCGAACCAGAGCGTAACAGTACCCTCCCCCGACGAACGGCACCAGACGTTCACCTAGGGGCCTCGGGATGCAGCCGCCGGAAATCAACAATCAGGCTGGGATCTAAAATATCCCTTTGAGACACCCAAGAACGCTCTTTTATCCCGTACCCCTCCCAATCCACCAAGAACTGAAACCCCCTACCCCTCCGCCTACAACCCAGTATCCTCCGCACAGTGTAAATGGGCTGACCACCAATAAACCGAGGCGGAGGAATCGTAGGTAGTGGCAGGGCCAAGGGCGATGAGAGGAATGGCTTCAACAGGGACACATGAAACGTCGGATGAACCCTCATCGAGCTCGGAAGCCGTAGCCTGTAAGCCACAGGATTCACCCGATGCACCACTTTAAAGGGCCCTATGAAGCGAGGAGCCAGCTTCCTGGATTCCACCCGGAGAGGGAGATCCTGGGTGGAAAGCCGAACCCGCTTCCCAGGACGGTAAACCGGAGCCGGACGGCGCTTGCGGTTAGCCTGCCGCTGGATTCTAACAGAAACCTTCTGCAGCGCCGTTCGGACCCGATTCCACGTCCTGCGGCAGCGAGCCACATGTGCCTGGGCCGAGGGCACCTCCGCCTCCTGCTCCTGCTCGGGAAACAGAGGAGGTTGAAAACCATATTGACACTGAAAGGGAGACCGGTAGAGGAGGAGAGGAGAGTATTATGCGCATACTCAGCCCAGGCCAACCTCCTACTCCACGTTGCCGGGCAACTGGCAACATAACACCTCAAGACCCCCTCCAGGTCCTGGTTGACGCGCTCCGTCTGCCCGTTCGACTGCGGATGGAACCCAGATGAAAGGCTGAAGGAGGCGCCGAGGCCGGCGGCAAACGCCTTCTAGAACCTGGAGGCGAACTGGGGACCCCGGTCTGACACGATATCCACTGGAAGCCCGTGGACCCGAAAGACATGCTGTACCACCAGATCAGCCGTCTCTCGGACCGAGGGAAGCTTGGGAAGAGGAATAAAGTGGGCCGCCTTAGAGAAACGGTCCACCACCACCAAAATGGTGGTGAACCCGTCTGAAAGGGGAAGGCCAGAAATAAAGTCCAGGGATATGTGCGACCAGGGCCGTTTAGGAATAGGAAGCGGCCGGAGGAGACCTGCCGGTGCACGGCGAGAGGTCTTACTGCGCGCACACACCGGACAGGCCGCCACAAAGGACCGCGTATCCCCCTCCACTGTCGACCACCAGAACCTCCTACGGATAAACTTCAGGGTTCTGGTGACCCCAGAGGGATGAGGCATGTGCCCACTGCAGCAAACGTGAGCGTTCCGCCTTGGGCACATACAACCGCCCCGGAGGGCCCCCACCAGGATCGGGCTCCCGTGTCAGCGCCGATCTTAACACCTTATCTATGCCCCAAGACACGGGTGCCAAAATCAAGGCAGGTGGAGTAATGGGATGGGGCTTCTCCTCCCGACCAGGAAGATCAAACTGGCGCGATAACGCGTCAGGTTTGATGTTCTTGGAACCGGGCCTATAGGAGATGGAAAATCGAAATCGAGTGAAGAATAACGCCCACCTGGCCTGGCGAGCGTTAAGGCGTTTAGCCCCTTGGATGTAAGCCAAGTTCTTATGATCAGTCCAAACAATGAAGGGATGTGCCGCCCCCACTAACCAATGTCTCTATTCCTCCAGTGCCAATTTAATTGCCAATAACTCCCGATTACCCATGTTGTAGTTACGCTCGGCCGACGACAGCCGGCGAGAAAGAAAAGTGCACAGGTGCACTTTCCCATCCTTTAAGCATCTCTGAGAGAGCACCCCCCCCCCCACCGCGATGTCAGAAGCATCCACCTCCACAATGAACGGAACCTCTGCATCGTGGCGGACCAATACAGGGGCGGAGGTAAACCAACGTTTGAGATCGCAGAAGGCCGACTCTGCCCTAGGCGACCATTCAAAGCCAGGGAGAGAGGACTTAGTGAGAGCTGTTAACGGATTGGCTAAGGCGCTAAAGTTGCAAATAAAGCGCCTGTAAAAATTTGCAAACCCCAAAAAACTTTGTAACCCCTTGAGCGACGAAGGCCGTGGCCAGTCCAAGACTGTACTCACCTTGGCTGGATCCATGCGAAGATCACCCTTCGTTAACACAAAGCCCAGGAAGGAAACGGTGTCAGTGTGAAACACACACTTCTCAGCCTTAACGAATAGTTGATGCTTGAGGAGACGGTCTAGCACCTACGTTCATGAGATACACATTTACCTTAGACCTCCATGGTGATGCAAGCATTAGCTATATATAACGTTAGCTAGGTACTCTCAAGCATTACTTACAGTTGACTTGATTGAAGATTACAAGAACTACGACGATAATCCATGATTACTACTATTGCTGATACATTTTAGTGGAGAGGGGAGCTATATTCAAGTAGCAGCTAGTACGAGCAGTGTTCTCAAACAGTAGCCTATTTCTTTTCTCCCCTTCTCATTTCTGTTGAAACCATAGGGCACCAGGGTACTGTGCACACATCATTGGGCTCATGTACAGTTTAGACATTTCTCGTGCATAAAACGAAGACACTGCCTCCTGTACAAGTCGGCCACAGCAGTGGCTTAAACCCAGAGGGAAGAAGGTAGCAGGCCAGCCTATAACCTCTGCAGTGGTGGCAAAAGCCAAACTGAACCGCAAACGGAGACCAGTGATCCCCACCTACACTCCTAACAGGTCGTTTCAAAGCACAATAAAAACACAGATACATTTGGTAATAAAGGCAAAATGGTGCTCATTCACAGTTTATTGAAAAAAAAAGTTGCACCGTCATGCAGTTTGATGTGAAAGAATAATAGCCTAGGCACAACATCCGATACATTTCTACAGTGAATAGTTAATACTATGCATAACACAGTTAACCGTAACATGTATATTTCTGCCTTTAGGAAAGAGTCAGGAATCAGTGAGGAAATATATAAGACACAGAGGAATGAGAGGCACACCTATAAGCTACATCGTTAACCAGACCCCTATAGGTAGCAGTAGGTGGAAAGGACTACCCCATTGGTTGTGGCTTGAGCTATCAGGTAATGGTATTCTTGGCTGGAAGTTAGACAGCATGCTCACAACATACCAGATCTGGTTGATGTTTGTCAACCTTATGTTAGGGATCCTCTCTGACACAATTTTAAATGTCTTTATCTTTGATATAGCACGTTCAACGTGTATCCTGTGTGCAGCCACTTTTTTTGTCAGGCAGACATCTGTAGAGCGAGGGCATCTGCCTTTTTCCTCTGACGAAGGGTGGGATGTTTATTTCAAGTCCAATTTCTTGTAGGTCATTTTCATAAAAAAATCCTTTATCTACCATAATGTGATGGTTTCGTGTGGGTTAGGAGAGGAGACCCCACTTGCAGGTAACACGAGCAGAGAGAGAAGAAGCTGAGACGACGTACTGAAGTGACAGGCTTTTACTGAGCAGATTCGACAAGGATACACGTTACAAACGGTAGCAAAACAAAAGTGAACTGCAAAACCCGGAAACAAACTATACACAGCAAAGCTGGCAAAAAAGGTGGACTTAGAGAGGAACGGACTCACAGGGAATATAAGTGACAAGAGGTGAGTACGTGACCAAAACCAACTATGTGAAACAATACACTGAAACAAGGCAATGGTGCGACAAGGAATGTGAGAAACGGGCAGCTCTATATACACTGCCCCGTGATTACTAACAAGTGCCAGCTGGTGTAAGGCCAAGCAGGTGAACACAGAATTAGTAAAAGAAAACTCACAACATTGTTAAAAGCATGTGTACAGGAATATCTAAAAGGAAACATATGTAAACAAACCACCCTTAAAGGAACATACATATGTAAAGATGTTAAACACTTAAAAACATGTGTAAAGGGAATGAGCCTTAGAGGAAACACAAGTAAAGTATTAACACTTATAAAAGCATATGCAAAAGAGATGAACCTTTAAAGGAAACATATGAAAAGATAAACCTATTAAAAACACAAGCTAAAACGCACCACACAACATGAACAGAGAAAACACAGTAGCATTAATAATATCCAGAAGACCTAGGACTACAGGCCTGATGATAAGGTCCAATATCTGGAGCTGCTGCGTTTGGCCACCGGAGGGCGGCAGAAAACCACTGTTCACATTGTTCAAGCATGATCCCTGGCTGGGACCATGACAGTACCCCCCCCCAAAGGGTCGGATCCCGAACGGCCGGTAAGACCGTCCGGGAACGGGCGAGGCGGGGGGCCGAGACCTCGGAAAAAAACGGGGGGGCGAGGACCCGGAGAGCCGGGACCGGGGGGCCGCGAAAAGAACCCAGGAGGGGCTAAGCAGGAGGGGACCCGAGGAACAGGACCAGAGGGAAACCCGGGGAAGGACGGGCGGGGCAAAGGGCCAGGGCGGCCGGAGACGGGGACAAAGGCCCGACGACGGGGGCCGGAAATGTGGACAGAGGCCCGGTGAGGGGGACTGGACACGGGGATGAAGGGCCGGTGAGGGGGACTGGAAAAGGGGACGGAGGACCGGTCAGGAGGCCTGGAGCAAAGGGGCGTGGGCGTCAGACCCGGAGCAGGACCCTGGATGAAGGACCCTCCAGGCGCAGGACTCTGGGCCGGACCGGAAGGGCCGGAGCGGAGGCGCGAAGGCGACAACCCCGGAGCAGGACCCCGGACGGGGACCACTCCACGTGCAGACCCCGGGACCGGGTGCAGTCTCTGCGGATGAAGACCACGGCGAAGGCCACGGTAAAGACCACGGCGACGACCACGGCGAAGAGCTGGACCAGACGAAGAGCCGGGACCAGATGAGGAGCCGGAGCCAGTCGAGGAGCCGGAATCAGTCGAGGAGCCGGAATCAGTAGAGGAGCCGGGACCACTCGAGGAGGCCGGGTCAAGCGTGGGAGCCGGACCAGTCGAGGAGGCCGGGCCAGGCGTGGGAGCCGGACCAGTCGAGGAGGCCGGGTCAGGCGTGGGAGCCGGACCAGTCGAGGAGGCCAGGTCAGGCGTGGGAGCCGGACCGAGCGTGGAGACCGGGCCGGGCGTAGCACCTGGGGCTAAGCTAACAGGGGCTAGGCTGGCAGTAGAGGCTGGGTTAGCTGAAGAAGCCCTGCTAACTGTGAGAGCTTTACAAGCCTTTCTAGACTTGCTAGCAGTAGCAGGGGGAGCTAAGCCTGTACTAAGGGCCGGAACCACACTGAGTCTCCTAACTGAGGAAGCCAAGGGTTTAGCTGTAGGGCCTGTAGAACTAGCGGCGGCTAACCTAGCAGGGGATGCTAAGGAAGTAGCTAACACGGCTATATTGGCTACAGGGGCTACAGGGCCTGGGCTAGCAGGGAGAGCTGAGGTGCTAGCCTTAGGTGCTAAGTTAGCAGACAGGGCTGAGCTAGTTGTGAAAGCCTGGCTAGCCGAAGAAGCTAAACTAGCAGATGGGGCTGAACTAGTTGTGAAAGCCTGGCTAGCCGAAGAAGCTAAACTAGCAGACAGGGCTGAACTAGTCGTGAAAGCCTGGCTAGCCGAATAAGCTAAACTAGCAGACGGGGCTGAACTAGTTGTGAAAGCCTGGCTAGCCAAAGAAGCTAAACTAGCAGACAGGGCTGAACTAGTTGTGAAAGCCTGGCTAGCAGAAGAGGCTAAACTAGCAGACAGTGCTGAGCTAGTTGAGAAAGCCTGGCTAGCAGAAGAGGCTAAACTAGCAGACAGTGCTGAGCTAGTTGAGAAAGCCTGGCTAGCAGAAGAGGCTAAACTAGCAGACAGGGCTGAGCTAGTTGTGAAAGCCTGGCTAGCCGAAGAAGCTAAACTAGCAGATGGGGCTGAACTAGTTGTGAAAGCCTGGCTAGCCGAAGAAGCTAAACTAGCAGACAGGGCTGAACTAGTCGTGAAAGCCTGGCTAGCCGAATAAGCTAAACTAGCAGACAGGGCTGAACTAGTTGTGAAAGCCTGGCTAGCCGAAGAAGCTAAACTAGCAGACAGGGCTGAACTAGTTGTGAAAGCCTGGCTAGCAGAAGAGGCTAAACTAGCAGACAGTGCTGAGCTAGTTGAGAAAGCCTGGCTAGCAGAAGAGGCTAAACTAGCAGACAGTGCTGAGCTAGTTGAGAAAGCCTGGCTAGCAGAAGAGGCTAAACTAGCAGACAGTGCTGAGCTAGTTGAGAAAGCCTGGCTAGCTGAAGAGGCTAAACTAGCAGTCAAGGCTGGACTAGCTGTGAAAGCCTGGCTAGCAGAAGAGGCTAAACTAGCAGACAATGCTAGGCTAGTTGAGAAAGCCTGGCTAGCTGAAGAGGCTAAACTAGCAGACAAGGCTGGGCTAGTTAAGAAAGCCTGGCTAGCTGAAGGAGCTTTGCTAGCTTCCCTAGACTTACTGGCAGTAGCAGAAGGAGCTAAGCTAGAGATACAGACTGAGCCCACAGTGAATCTCCTAACAGAAGAAATCATTGACTTGGTTGTGGGGGCAGAGGTTCTGCTAGCTGGGTTAGCTACGATAGCTATGCTAGCGGCTATGCTAGTAGCCTGGACTGTGTTAACAGAGCTGGGGTTAGCATTACTAGCTGCCGAAGCTAGGCTAACGGCTGGGCTAACAGCCTGGGCAGTGTTAACAGGGAGAGAGTTAGCAGCACTAGCTGGGGACGCTAGGCTAACGACTGGGCTAACAGCCTGCGCAGCGTTAACAGGGCGAGAGTTAGCAGTACTAGCAGGGGAAGCTAGGTTAACGGCTGGGCTAACAGCCTGGGCCGTGCTAACGGCGAGAGGACTAGCTGTACTTGCGGAGGAAGGCATGCCGGTAACCGGGGCTTCGGAAGCAGAGGACAGGAGCTCCCGAATCAGCGGCCGTGTGCTTCCAGCTGGAGCGCCTGCTCGGCGCTGCGCTCACCGACAGAGATGAGCAGCGTGTCCACAGTCCATCTCTCCTCTGAGGACGAGGAGAGAAAATCCCCCTTGAAGAATCTCTCCATCGATAGGAGAGCGTCGCTCGCTCCTGCTGTCTTTGTGCGTGCTGGGATCATTGAAGGTCGCACCATTCTGTGATGGTTTCGTGTCGGTTAGGAGAGGAGACCCCACTTGCAGGTAACACGAGCAGAGAGAGAAGAAGCTGAGATGACGTACTGAAGTGACAGGCTTTTACTGAGCAGATTCAACAAGGATACACATTACAAACGGTAGCAAAACAAAAGCGAACTGTAAAACCCGGAAACAAACTATACACAGCAAAGCTGGCAAAAAAGGTGGACTTAGAGAGGAACGGACTCACGGGGAATATAAGTGACAAGAGGTGAGTACGTGACCGAAACCAACTATGTGAAACAATACACTGAAACAAGGCAATGGTGCGACAAGGAATCTGAGAAACGGGCAGCTCTATATACACTGCCCCGTGATTACTAACAAGTGCCAGCTGGTGTAAGGCCAAGCAGGTGAACACAGAATTAGTAAAAGAAAACTCACAACATTGTTAAAAGCATGTGTACAGGAATATCTAAAAGGAAACATATGTAAACAAACCACCCTTAAAGCAGGGGTGTACAGTGCGACATATATCTCGCACGTGCTACAGCAACAGCGGTCTGTGCGATGAATGGATTTACTTCACTAGCACTGGTGCGATAGGGATTCGGTTCATATAGATACTCTTATTTTGAAAATCCTGTAGCGGGTCTCATTTCTGCCCACGCGCAGCTCCAGCTATAATAACTAGGATCGACAGCTAGCAACATTCAGGTGCATATGATACTCTTATTTTGAAAAAACTCCGTGACAACTCGACGAGTCATATCCGCCCTATCCGTGCTTGCAAGCAGAGCAGCGTGTTGGTGCGCACACAGCAGTGCGCCTACACGTCCCGAAATAAGTCTGTTGTGTTTTTTTTTTCTCGCAACGGGTCAAATGCATCTACATGCTTTGCACCGTCGCCATTCCTTTATGCGCACATCGCCCGAAATTAACGTTTATGTACCATTACAATCACTACAACGTTAGCAAGCTAACAAGCTAATCCTGATCAGGCAGAGCCAGCAGACACAGTGTGGAAAGGGAAATGGGGGGCACTCTCTCCCCTTCCCTGTGTGTGTGTGTGCGTGCGTGCGTTTGGAAAGACGATGAAGTCACTAGTCAGGACTCAGGACAGGAGTATATTATAGTAAACTGAGGATGGACAGATAATGTTGATATTCAAATATAAAAAATTTCGAGAGGAGTGGAAGTTTGAAGACTAGACTACAATATGATGCGGGGGTGGTGAGTTGAAACAGTGTGTGTGAATGAATGAATGTAAACTTTATTTAACAGATTGCAGAATGGGTACAGTACAGTACGGCTCAATACACACAATTGTTAAGGGGATGCAGACCAGAGAAAGACGTTTGTCTTGTTTACATCAGGGTCCCCCATTGTGTGTGTGTGTGTGTCCCAACCGACCCCACTTCTATGTTTCAATAAATTATTTGCATTTAAAACTATTAACGCTGACTCATTCCTTCAGTCCACTCAAAATTATGCTAATATTCCTTATGTTGTTTATGATATTAATTGAAAATAGCATATGAGAGTATTACTATTATAGTAATAATAACACATGGCGATATACTAAATGACAGCCAAACATGGCACTGCAACTAAATAACACAAATACAATAGGCACATTTGTGACTGTTACAAATATAACACGTTTTATACTTGTGCTACAAGATTTTGGCCTGTGCTACAAAACTATCAACCTCTGTAGCACCAGTGCTATGTGCAAAAAAAGTTAACGTACAGCCCTGCCTTAAAGGAACATACATATCGCTGCTGTCGGGACAAAACCTCATAACTCCATTTTTTGAATATTTTTATTATTATATAAATCAACTCCGTAGATCATCCTCCATATGTGTGTGTGGGTTTTACAAAGTTTAAACAATGGGAAAGCATTAAACCGATCATCTGTCTAAACCTCCTAACTCTATTCACCCTCAAATCTGTGTTAGTTTTTTTCATCTGCTGAAAAGTTGGGTTTTTGGAGTTATGAGGTTTTGTCCCGACAGCAGCGATATGTAAATATGTTAAACACTTAAAAACGTGTGTAAAGGGAATGAGCCTTAGAGGAAACACAAGTAAAGTATTAACACTTATAAAAATATATGCAAAAGCGATGAACCTTTAAAGGAAACATATGAAAAGATAAACCTATTAAAAACACAAGCTAAAACGCACCACACAACAGAGAAAACACAGTAGCATTAATAATATCCAGAAGACCTAGGACTACAGGCCTGATGATAAGGTCCAATATCTGGAGCTGCTGCGTTTGGCCACCAGAGGGCGGCAGAAAACCACTGTTCACATTGTTCGAGCATGATCCCTGGCTGGGACCATGACACATAAGCCCATCCCCTTCCTGCAGATAGCCATGTTTAAGCAGATTTTTCATTAGCTTAATAAAGTTGCTCTGCCTAACTATTTCTTTGTCAGACATAGATCCAGTGAAAAGAGTTGAACAAAATATTACAGAACCTTGTGGATCACATGCTATGAGGGATTTCAATGTGTTTGCAGACTTGTAGGTTGAGTAGCTTTGGAAGTTGGGGTTTGAATTTTTAACTCTGTACAGTCTAATATTGCCATCGTTTAGGAAATTCCTCTCTGTACTTTCCTGGCATTTGTGCCATTGTTATGTCTCTATGAGGCCATGCGGGTAGTTCCCCTAGAACTGTGAACATGTAGTCCACCCATGCATTGAACAAAGTACCAACACTTCGTTCATCAATCATAAATCTAAATGCCAAATCTTTTAAATCATGATTTTGTCTCAGTTTCATAAGAACAAGCAAGAGCTGCACACGCAGGGGCATTGTGTTAATTTGCCAATCACTTCTGCTATATGTCAATGGGACTGACGTTTGCTGTGCTGTTTCACTGCTAGGTATAGGCTACTAAACACAGTACATAGATTATTGAATTGATCATAAGTGAATCCAGTGGCATATTTGAAATAGGCTGTTCTGCAAGACCTCTGGTGTTAATCTATTTGGTACTTGATTATGTCTCAGAACAGTATTTATACTCGTCAGTGATTCGATTTGTGCTTGTTGATTTCTCAATCGTTCATCTCGCTCCTCTTGTCCACCTTCTTCCATTTGGGGGATGCTGCTCCACAGGCCGGCAGAAGTGCTTTGAGGGGAAAAGACAGTTAGCAAATGTTAAGTTAGCTAAAAAAAAAAAACAGCTAACTAGAGAGGAATAAAAGTCAGACAGCAAATTAATGACCGCAAAGTTGATGTTGATAACACTGTAGCTAGCTAGCTAGGATAACACCAGCTAGCTAGTGTCGTCTCTTCTAATGGACTTGTCTCGTGAAGTATAGTATTATCTAAAACAGGGCTATTCAACTGGCGGCCCGCGGGCCAGATCCGGCCCGCGGGATGATTCTGACCGGCCCGCCAAAGATTACATGATAAAAAAAAAAAAAAAAAAATTTTTTTTTTTTTTTTAACTTTTTTTTTTTCATGTCAAAGTTAACACGCACAATTGAGCCAAAGGTCACTCAATTAATGACAGATTTCATTGATAAATTGAGGGAAAACTTTGCAAGTCGATTTGATGAATTTGACATGTCCAGAGAATTGATGCATTTTGTGAGCAACCCATTTGCCAATGTAGCTGCTATTTCCACAAAAGGACAAGAGTTCCTTGCATCACTTCACATTGATGAAGGTCTCCTGCAACTTGAAATAATTGACATGCAAGCATCATCTGCTCTGAAGCAGGCACTTGAGAATGAATCCACCACAACATTTTGGATAAAGTGTATTCATGTCAAGACATTCCCCAAAATAAAAACGCTGGCAATATCTGTGCTAACAATGTTTGGCTCAACATACACCTGTGAATCCAGTTTCTCTCACATGAATGCCATTAAAACAAGCAACGTGCCTCCTTGACAAATGAGCATTTGCATCACTGTTTGCGGGTAGCCCTCACTTCCTATGAACCCTCTTTCTCTGCCATTGCCCAGTCAAAGAAGTGCAATCGCTCTCATTAGATGTGTGTATGTAGGCTAGGCCTGTCTGCCCCCCACCCCCCTGATGTTTGAGAATTAAGAGTGGACAATAAGTGCTAATAAGATGCTGTGATTTGCTGTTGTTGCACAGACATGAAGCACTTTTTCATAAGCTCAGCTGCACTATAAATGTGTTTATTTGTTCTAAGTGTTGATGTTAGAATGTTCAGATGCACATCATGCACTTGTTTGTTTTTTATTTTATTTTTATATTGAAATGTTGAAGAGGAGATGTTGCAGTTGTTGCACAGTCATACATGAAGCACTTTCTGCAGGAGATGTTGCAGATGTGGCACATAAATGAAGCACTTTTTTTTAAAAGTATATACTACTTTTGCAATGTAGTTAAATAAAAGTTGTGAAAATGTGGTTGCGTGTTGTGTCAAGTGTACATATATTCATAGCACAGGGAGGCGCCGTGGCAGTCCGGCCCCTGGCCCCTTGGGTTTCTGACAATGTGGCCCCCTGAACAATTTAGTTGAATAGCCCTGATCTAAAAGGTTGAAAATCCAACAAAACTCAAGCATGAGTCTTTGTTGAAAAGAGTCTATATCCAAATAAAGGTTGTTCAAAACAGCGTTGAATCTATCTGGCTCACTCAAGTTCTTTTGTTGTCTGGGAACAAGGACGTTTTCCCGCCTAAATGTCTTTTGTTGTTGTTTTTCCGTTGCTATGGTGATGAGTTTCTTTGTCTGTTCTCGTTCTGCCGTCCTCTGCCGTTGGGGGTGGTGTCTGTCTCTCATGTGTTTCCAACACTCTCCTTTTATCAATCAGTTGAAACCCCTTGGTGTGAGGTCATCAGTGACATCACACATATGGTCTCAACCAATCACAAGCTTTCACAGTTTGAATCTCAAAGGGGGTTGGACTTTGTCCAACTACTCCGTTTTTTCATTGTTTCAAATCAGAGTAATAGACTTAGTCAAAATTAGGCTTATATATTTATGGTTGAATTCTGATTGATTCCCTAAACACATACATTTTATTCTTGACTCAAAAGCGATATGTTTCAGATGAGAGTCACTCTTTTACCATCAAGCCCAGTTTTATAGTGTTCTAATTATTTTCTTTTAGCTTAAGTTAATAATAATAATAATAATAATAATAATAATAATAATAATAATAATAATAATAATAATAATACATCTATTTTATATAGCGCTTTTCCAGGTGCTCAAAGACGCTTTACATGGGCAGGAGAGACAAACTATGGCAAAACAAAAAAACAGAACAAAAATAATACATGACAAAAATAAAATAACACAGACAGAATTAGAGGTCAAAAGCAAGATTGAAAAGGTGAGTTTTGAGGGCTGATTTAAAAGATGTCAGCGTGTTTGCATCACGGATATGGCTGGGGAGGGCATTCCAGAGGGAGGGGGCAGCAGCAGCGATATATCTATATTAACAGTTATACTTAGTATCCTCTTAATTATTACAGATTAGATTCCGAAATGGCTTGATTGGTACACCTCAATGATCCTCCTCATATATACAACATGTTTCATATCCTTATGTTCAGATTACAAGTATAATATACCAGGAAATATCTGCAGTTTGTTTCACACTAATGTAAGTAGATCTAAGTTACTAAAAATAGTTCATCCTTGGACCCTCCTCTTTACAGCTGTCTATCTCTGTGTGTCACCAGAGACCCCAGCTAGATAACAGCTACGTGATGTGCCCAGCTCTATTGTTCTAACTGTGGCCAACAATTTGTATGTAAATTTACTCAGTGGTCACATTCCAAGCCCCCTCACACACACACTCTATTCTGAGAACAGAGTCTTTAATCACATCATGTTCCAGTATGCTTACTGTCTCAATTATTAATCATTAACTTTTATAGACTAAAAGTGTATTGCATTCATTTTGTACATAGTAAAGCTTACTTTAATTAAATGACTATATCTACTGCAAAGTACCTATTATCTGCATCAAAGATCTGTTTTCCTGTAACTTGAAAGAACCTTTATCACACTTTGTACTTAATCCCTTTTGGGGACAGTTTCACAGCATGTTTTAGGAGCTATATTTATCATATTTTACAACACTAGCTAGCTTGCAGCTAACGTTACCTAACTAATAGTTTGGTCTACGTTTCTAATACATGCTGTCAAATATTATGTCTTTATGAATTGACCTTACCATTGAGCAAACATAAGTGTCCTTGGAAATGGTCTTCACATTCAGTTGTGTATGTGGTCGACGACACAACAGAATCCACCGCTTGCATTTGTCGAGTTTTCTTTTGGGCTACGGAAAAGGTACAAAATATACTCCTCCATCCAGTCTTTCAGGGTACCTGGTGTCTGAATTACAGGTACCCCACGCACAGCGTTTCACCATCAGATATTAGCTAGATAATAAACATAGAAACTGAACTCTTCACAGTGGTTTCGATCACAGACGTTTGGTTTGATGCGCCCCACAAATGGCTTTTCTGTTGATGTCCGAGTTTTCTGCCAGCAAGGATTTCCGCTGTGATATGATTGGACAAATTCTATTTGGGGCGTGGTTTAGCGACAGGTCTATTGGAACGTGAGTGCAGTCAATAATAATAATCTTTATTTATATAGCACCTTTCATACATGGATTGCAGTTCAAAGTGCTTCATATAATGAAGACATAATCAAACAAGCAGCAAGAGCAACACAAATAAAAGTTGCAGCATGATACAAAATCAAAATCTCGTTTCAAAATCAATCAATCAATAACGCTGACAACATTGGGAAAGCCGACAACGTTAAATAACAATAAATATGATTGCATAGGATCTCTGGGTGGCTGGCTCAATATCATCCTTGATTTCATCCAGTAGATCAAGGATTGCTTGAGCTGGCTGGCAGCCTGTGTCTCCGGATAATTTCAGTCTCACTTAAATAAAAAAGTGATATTCTCCTTCGAAATATTCTTTCACGGCATCACCTGGATCTGGTACCCCTCTCCTTATATTGGGCGACTTCAACCTGCCTGACTCATCTCAGTCGGTCCCAGTGGTCTCCCTCCTACAACAATTTGACCTGACTCCCACTGCCATGCCTCCCACCCACAAAGCAGGCAACTCCTTGGATCTCATATTTTCCCGTAACTCCAGCATCATTAACACCACGGTAACTCCCCTACATGTATCTGACCATTCCTTCATATCCTTCTCACTAACTCTCATGCTTAACCGAAAGGTCTTCACCCCAACTCAAACCGTCTCACTCAGACGCAACCTGCCCTCCCTATCCCCCTCCACCCTCTCCTCTGATATAATATCCGCTCTACCTTTGAGTGACACCTTCTCTGCTCTCCCCACAGAGATGGCAACCTCCACCCTCCTCTCAGCCCTTGCAACCTCCTTCGACAAGCTCTGTCCCTTCGTTGAGAAACCTGCCCGCTGTTCCCCACCCAGTCCATGGCTGACGGATGCAGTGAGAGAACAAAGACAGGTCCTGAGAGCGGCTGAGAGGAAGTATAGAAAGTCACGCCTCACTGCTGACATCGTCACATATCACAACCTCTTGTTAACATTCTTCAAAACCATTACTAATGCCAAAGCTTCTTTCTTTCACCATAGGATCGAGGCCTCTGCCAAGAATCTTTGCAAACTGCATGCTACCATGTCCTCCCTCCTCACTCCCCCCCCACCCCATCCTCCCTCATCTTTTTCTGCCGAAGACTTTGCGATCTTCTTTGAGGAAAAAGTGGAGAACATCCGCAGCTCCTTCTCCCAACCCCCACCCATTCCAAACACAACCTCATCTTTCACTCTGTCATCTTTCTCTCCCATTACAGAAGCCGAGACCCTGACACTGGTAACGTCAAACCGTCCGACTACATGCCAGCTGGACCAGCTACCCTCCCCACTCCTCCAGACCATAGTACCGGACATCCTCCCATTCCTAACTGCAACCATCAACTCCTCACTCAACTCGGGGGTGGTCCCCACCTCCCTAAAACAAGCCAGAGTCACGGCCCTCATAAAAAGAAAAACCTGAACCCCACCGTCATAGGCAACTATTGTTCTGTCTCTCTTCTCTCCTTTCTAAAACACTTGAACGTGCTGTATCCAACCAACTAACTGCTTATCTCTTACAGAATGACCTCCTAGACCCCAATCAGTCTGGCTTCCGGACTGGCCACTCCACAGAAACGGCCCGCATTGCGGTCACAGAGGCACTTCACTTAGCAAAAGCGAAAGGCCTCTCCTCTGTCCTGATTCTCCTATATCTATCTGCAGCCTTCGACACAGTCAACCATCAGATCCTCCTCGCGGCCCTCGCAGGAATGGGAGTGGCTGGATCTGCGCTGACATGGCTGACATCATACCTCAACGACCGCTCCTACCAAGTGTCATGGAGAGGGACTCTGTCGGCCACCAGCCCCCTGCGGACGGGTGTCCCCCAGGGCTCGGTCCTAGGACCCCTTCTCTTCTCCCTCTACACTAAATCACTGGGTAACATTATCACGTCTCATGGCTTCTCATATCATTGTTATGGCGATGATACTCAACTCTTCCTCTCCTTCCCTCCCCTCCCTCAGATATCCATGTCTCTGAGCGGATCTCGGCCTGTCTGTCCGACATCTCCGCCTGGATGACGACCAACCACCTCAAACTGAACCTAAGCAAAACAGAATTGCTCCACCTGCCGGCCAAATCCTCCCCCCTGACCGACCTCTGCATCCCAGTTGAGAATGCAGCTGTGACCGCGTCCCCGACCGCCAAGAACCTTGGTGTTGTCCTCAACAACCAGTTGAACTTCTATGCTCACATCGCAGCGACAACCAGAACCTGCAGATTCCTCCTGAGCAACGTCAGAAGGATCCGCCCCTTCCTGACAAAAGAAGCCACCCAACTCCTCGTCCAATCAACAGTCATCTCCCGCCTCGACTACTGCAACGCACTGCTAGCTGGCCTCCCGGCCACTGCCACCAAGCCTCTTCAACTCATTCATAACGCAGCGGCCCGCTTGATCTCAAACCTACCGAAGTCGGCTCATGTCACCCCACTTCTTAGGGACCTGCACTGGCTCCCCATTGCTGCACGTATCCGCTTCAAGGCCCTCGACCTAGCATACCGTGCGGCAAAGGGAACCGCTCCCGCCTACCTCTGGTCAATGGTCTCTAACTACACACCCTCAAGACCCCTACGCTCTGCATCTTCTGGCCGCCTCAGACCTACTCCTATCCAAGCTCCCAGACGGTCATCAAAGAGAAGCCGCCTATTCTCAGTCCTTGCCCCACAATGGTGGAATGAACTACCCAC
The DNA here is from genome assembly GCF_963971535.1 of Notolepis coatsorum. Taxonomy (NCBI): domain Eukaryota; kingdom Metazoa; phylum Chordata; class Actinopteri; order Aulopiformes; family Paralepididae; genus Notolepis; species Notolepis coatsorum. Next base: position 99,781,740 of record NC_140177.1, read on the forward strand.
CCCAGTTAGGACAGCTGAATCCCGTCCAATCTTTCGCCGTCGACTAAAGACGCATTTCTTCAACCATTATCTGAAATAATAAAAAAAATATATTTAAAAAATCTAACCCTAACTAACCTTACTGTCATGCACTAATAAACTAACCTACACTGTAACACGCAACACTTTGATGAATATTGTTACTCAGCTGATAGAGTTGTACCCTTCCTGATGACCTGTCGTACAGAACTTGTAAGTCGCTTTGGATAAAAGCATCAGCTAAATGACTAAATGTAAATATAAATGATACACTATGTCATGAGACCAGACTTGTCTGTCATGTTCTTATGATATTTGGAAGGTGTGTATGTCAATTGTGCTCTTTGGCTATGCTATTATTTTAACATTATTACTCAGACGTCCACTGACTAAGCAGAGGGACATTTCTTGATAGATTCGATAGTTTTGAATTTTAGTAACCACAATTTGAATAATATTAGCAATGGGCTAATACACATAGGTCTATAAGGAAACTGGAGCAAGTGCTACCATCATCAGGTCCCATAATATGTTTCATAATATCAATGGGTCTCATTCTCCAATACTTTCCAAAGACTTCTCTTGGAAGACTTATCTTGGAACCGACTGAGACAGAATCTACGACAAGTTCACTGTGATGCCCCAACGAGTGGGGAAGATGTCTTAAGTGGCTCAAACTATCACAGCTGTGAACCCGTGTTGAGGAATGTCACCGTTCTGAAACGTGAACGAGGGTCCCCCGTCCAGGTCATTTGCATTACAAACCACACCTCCGAAGCTCCTTATAAGGCAGCCAATAGGGCAGTGTGCAGATGAAATCGCAAAAAGTCAATAGTTAGACACACCTGTCCAGCTCATTAGAATGCAACTGACGATGCAGCCGTGTGAAAATCGTGGCCGATATGCGGAAGCGCTTTGCGACCGATCAAAATGAGATTAGATTAATGTATTGTCATCATATATAGTACAGCCTGTGGTGCCGCAGCGTGCGCACGCACACACACACACACACACACGCTCACGCAGTACTGTATAGCCTACGCCCGTAATGAATGAACGCAGTATAGGCTTATATTATTCTAATGACTTGTTTTATTAGGAGAGCAGCAAAGATACTGCGCTGCCCGTCCCATAGACCGTAGTACAGTCCACCATGCAGTCCGCTCATGGTACGCGCGACTCTGGCAGCCTTAATATGTGTACTGTACTTACTGTATGTATAGGGCAGAGCATATATATAGTATCTACTAAATCCTAATGAAACAAGTAATTAGAATAATATAAGCCTACTGTTCATTCATTAGACACGTAGGCTATACTGTGTGCATGTGTGTGGCGCACACAACAAGACATATGGAAGATTAATGCAGTATATTTCCACGCAATTAGCTTTAGTTCTTATTTATTAATTTATCCACTGTAATTTCAGTGTTGGTGTAGTAGGCTACATAGTGTATTTCAATATCAGTTTAATTGATTAATGATATATTCAAAGGAATGCAGGTTTATAACTATATCAAACAAAGGTCTGTCCCATTGTACCAATCAATGGGATATATTGCATGTTGGCTATAACCTGCATTCTTTCAAATGTATAATTAATCATTAAAGGGGACATGCATTGCTATTCCTTGCACTATTTGGGCAACTTTACACAATTCATGTCAGTCTATGTAAGACATCTGTAAGGTTTATTTTTAAAAAAAATCATTGTTTTATATTTTTAATGGAGTACTCAAAAGCATAATTTTCCAGCCTCAGGATTTCAGCCTGTTATTGGATGGGCTACCCCCATAAGCGCTTTCAGTGACAGTCACCCACACAGCGTGATACATATGAGAGAGAGCGAGAGAGAGAATGAGCAAGCAAGAGAGAGAGAGAGAGAGAGAGAGAGAGAGAGAGAGAGAGAGAGAGAGAGAGAGAGAGGGAGAGAGAGAGAGAGAGAGAGAGAGAGAGAGAGAGAGAGAGAGAGAGAGAGAGAGAGAGAGAGAGAGAGAGAGAGAGAGAGAGGAGAGATGCGTCCCCGACACACACGCAGTCAAGTTTGTGTGTAATGCTCCGACGAGGGAGAGAGAGAGAGGAGAGATGCGTCCCCGACACACACGCAGTCAAGTTTGTGTGTAATGCTCCGATGAGGGAGAGAGAGAGAGGAGAGATGCGTCCCCGACACACGCGCAGTCAAGTTTGTGTATGTGTGTATCCCCGATGAGGGAGAGAGATGGCTCACACACATTTACACACACTTCTGCAGCAGTGTTAATTTTGGTAGCTATTTTCATTTTAGTTTTAGTCTTAGTCATGTGTGCCCCGACGCGACCAAACCCGATTTGATTCGGCCAGAGAGAAATGTCGGAAGTGCAAAAATGTCTTGCTCTTCAGAAAATCCAAAAAATCGAAATCTTGTTTTTTTTTTACATCTTTGAACTGTCATTAATGTGTTCCCTTATTTGCCCTTATTTGCAAACTTAAATACAACTTGTAAATGAGGTAATTATTGTTATATAGTTCGACAAATATTTTCTCTCATACGGTGGAAAAACTACACACGAGGAATATTCGCTGGGTGCGGCCTGTCCGGGTATCAAGTACCGGTACTTATGAGGTGTTGAAACACACACAGACACACTTAGCTCTCCTTTCTTAGAGAGAGAATAACAATGTTAATACACTATCTTAATGTTATAAGTTATAAGTTATAAGCAACGTAACTTGTGACAAACGCAGTGTCTAAATAAAAAAGATAAAAAAAAAAGAGGCCGGCCGCCGTCATAAAACGCGTGTTTTAAACTTAATTAAACACCATTAAAACACATTTAGAATTTTATGAGCGAACGAATTTCGTTAGAGTGCATTTATTGCAACCTAATGGCATAAAAAGTTAATTAATTTAATAAGGAAACGGAGTTATACCAATGCTTTTCATCGGAGCGAGAGAGGTTATTGTTGTTTTCACTTATAGGAGGGACCCTGATCTAAACTTTGCTGCTGAAGACAAACGCGCGCTGGCAATTCAGCACAGATTTGATGACGCTGAATCTGAACATTGAACATTGACTTTAAGTTACACTGCTATCTTATTGCAACCTAATGGCATAAGAAGTAAATTCATTTAATAAGGAAACGGAGTGATACCAATGAAAATGAGGGACCCTGATGTAAACAAGACGAAACTGTATTGTACCCATTCTGCAATCTGTTAATACAGTTAAAAGTAAGTTGTTGTTGTTGTTGTTGTTGTTGTTGTTGTTGTTGTTGTTGTTGTTGTTGTTGTTGTGTCTTTCACTACCACACTACATGTATTTATATCTAAATGCTTATTGGTCAGGCGGTGACATCATTAAGTTGATTGCGCCATTGATTGGTATTAAACAGCGCGCAGGCAGTGCTCTGCTTGACAGACCATGGAACCTACAGCGAGGGCAGTTGCCGAGGCATTAAACCGGTTTGCTCATTTCGGAGCACATTGTGTTGAAGACGAACGCGCACTGGGAACATTCATCACGGATGTCTTTGAGCCGAATAACAAAAATCCAGAAAGAAACTCAGATTCTGGTTCAGAAGTAGAGGACAATGCAGACGAAATTATTTGGGCTATAATCACTGACAGCAACGCTGAAGAGCCAGATGATGGTGACAACACACCTAACGGATTTGCAGACGAGGTAGAGCCAGATGATGGTGACACACCTAACGGAATTGGAGACGAGTTAGAACATGTAATGAGCTTTGTGGAAGTTGAATCTGACGAGAGCCACGAACACGAAATGGAAAGACTTTTGCGATTCACTTGTAAATGCGTCCAGAGTGATAAAGAAAATGACATGCTTCACCGGCGCTCATGTATCACAAAATTGGACCGTGATGAAGTTTACACAAGGCGTTTTGAGATAGCGGCTCTCGAAGAGGATCATAAAGATTTGATTATTATGGCTCAGCTCCAGGCTTTTGGTCGAAAGTCTGAATGGACTATCGCAAATAAATCTATTTCCAAAAAAAGGCAGCATGCCTACACGCACTACTTCTTCGGGCGATACAAATCTGCCGTGAAGCTTTCCTCTTCATCCACGGGTAAGTTATTATTATTGTCTATTTAAAACTAATATAGTACATTATAGTAGAGTATAGTAGCATAGTATAGTATATTATAGTATAGCAGATAGTATTTATAGACCAAAGACACTATTTGTGTCTTTTGATTTGTCCCACAATTCAACTCAAATTAATCAAATTAGGCACATTGTTTACATGTTCTATTGAGACAGTATTCTTTCAGGTTTCTTCATTCACAATCATGTAGACTGGGTGTGGTACAGGTACCGGTACTTGTGATGATGATGATTATCTAACTATCTCTCTTTCTGTCTCCCCCCCCCCCTCTTCTCTCCCAAGAATAGGTAAGGATCGCTTGATTGCAATTAGCAAACACATGTCAGAAAATGGCATGTGTGTTCGCACTAAGAAGCGATCGCCACGCAACAACAAGCATTGCATAAAATATGAGGAGATCGAAAAAGTAGTTAAATTTGTGTTGAATTATGCAGAAGATCATGCTGTTCACCTCCCAGGACGCCAAGCACACCAAAAGAGCTTTACTGGTCAGCTGTTACCATCTTTCATCACGAAGGCATCTGTGTGGCGTTTATATACCAAGGCAATGCCAATTGGTAGGTTTAAGCAAATCTTTGTCAAAGAAATAGGTCAAATAGGTCTTTGTCAAATAAAAACAAAGCTTGAAAATGAATGACATTGTGCTAACATGTGTTCTTATTGATCTTTCAGACCAGCGAGCAGTGGGCCTGTCCACATTTAAGTCCCTCTGGAGGCAATTACTGAGTCATATCACAGCAATCAAACCAATGTCTGATCTTTGCTGGGTGTGTCAGAAGAACAATTATCTGGTTAGTGAACATCACAGTGTTATGAACTTTGAACTGCAACTTCTGTATGAAAAGTGTTATACAAATACAGTTTATTATTATTAATATCATCATTTACTTAACTTTCCAAGCTTTTCAGAAGTGCCAATCTGCCAGAGGCTGAGAAGTCTGCAAAGCTGAAGCAGCAGGAACAACATCGGAGCATGTAACCTCCGAGCGGGCTGCCTACAAGGGCATGCTTAACGCCGCCAAGGAGATCGGTGATGGTCTTTCTCTGGGTGGTCATGTGCCACCGGCAAGCAAGCCCATGACAATGCATTACAGTTTCGACTACGCTCAAAAGGTGACTACATACCAAGCCCTCTTTCACAACCATCATGTTATAATTGTTATAACTACTGCATTGCTCCCTTTTTTTTCTTTCTAAAATCCTTATTAATTTATTGCAGGTGCACTATCCATCAGACCCACTTCAGCCTGGGCCCATGTACTTCTTGGCTCCACGCAAGTGCAGCATATTCGGTGTTTGCTGTGAGGGGATTCCACGGCAAGTCAACTATTTGGTGGATGGGGGGATGGAGTCCAGCAAAGGTAGCAACGCCGTCATAAGCTACCTGCACCACTTCTTCAAAGACCATGTCCTTGGGGAGACAGATGTTGACCTTCACTGTGACATTGACAACTGCAGTGGCCAAAACAAGAACAAGTACATGTTGTGGTACTTAGCGTGGCGAGCGCTACATGGTCTTCACCATCGTGTCAATCTCCACCTGCTGATTGTAGGCCACACAAAGTTTTCCCCGGACTGTTTCTTTGGGCTTCTCAAGCAGCGTTTCAGAAAGACCAAGGTGAACACTCTTGATGAGATTGCAGCAGTCGTAAGGGACAGCTCAGTGGCTGGAGTCAACATACCACAGCTAGTGGGAAAGGAAGATGGCACTGTAATCGTGCAGTCCTACAACTGGCAGGAACATCTGGGTCCTTACTTCAAGCCACTGCCACAGATCAAGCAGTACCAGCACTTTAGGTGGGTGTGGTCACTGTGTGTTGTGTATTTACTGTAATTAATTATTCACACTTTAGTGCAAAGAATGTCATTGGCAAATGATACAAATGCATTGATATTGTTATGTGCCCTGTACTAACGTTTCACTTTATTATTGCAGCTTTGATTCCAAGGAACCTGGGCCCTCATTCATCAACGTGACGTAGAAAATGTTCTATTTCCACACGTAAGCACAGAATTTAGAATGCGTGCACGCACAAAATAAACGGGATTTACCACACGTGCGTACGCAGGTTCTACACACACCTGTCATGATAAATATCACCTTGGCCCTGTGCCGAGGCTCGTGCACACTTTCACGTATTTGCATACCAAAACCGCCCCGATTAACCATATACGGTAATGGACACCCCCATGAAATGTGGAAGAATGGACTAAACCGAGGGTGTTGTACACTGTCGGATATTATATCTATTAACTTCCTAAAAGACCATTGCTGCCTGGACACCGCAAACACTAATAAAGACCATTAACCACTGTTTTGCGTTGCCCGTTAGTGTCATTAATGCATGCTGGAATAAGAATGCCTTTCTTAATTTATTTTTAATATTAATAATTATTATAATACAATAAAAGACAGCTCCGTCTTTTAATACACATATATTGTACAGTAACGTCAAATAAATACTACAGTCCCCGCTGAAATAAAGGTTCTGCACGCACATACCAGCAGTGATCTACAGCATAAAAGATAGCCACTTTATAATACTATTCTGAGTAGATAATTCATCTGTATCGCAACAGAGTCACGGATCTGGTCGGGGCAGGTAGCATTATGTCGGGAAAATCCTTATGAAATAAACAAAAGTAAATTAAAGAATTTAAAAACAAAGTTTAGCATATTAAATAGTTTTATAAGCTTTCTGAGTAGATAATTCATCTGTATCGCAACAGAGTCACGGATCTGGTCGGGGAAGGTAGCATTATGTCGGGAAAATCTTTATGAAATAAACAAAAGTGAATTAAGGAATTTAAAACGAAGTTTAGCATATTAAATCATTTTATAAGCTTATAGCTTTTTTCGTGCTGATTTGAGAAGGTCCAGCTGCAGAGCCGGAGAGCAACTCTCAGGGCCAAGATAGCACTTATACTATTTTGAGAGAGACAGCAGAGAGACAGACAGCAGAGAGACAGACAGACAGACACTGTTCCACAGTGTGTGTGTGTGTGTGTGTGTGTGTGTGTGTGTGTGTGTGTGTGTGTGTGTGTGTGTGTGTGTGTGTGTGTGTGTGTGTGTGTGTGTGTGTGTGTGTGTGTGTGTGTGTGTGTGTGTGTGTGTGTGTGTGTGTGTGTGTGTGTGTGTGTGCGTGCGTGTGTGTGACTACTAGTCTAATAGTAGAGACTCAGCCCCCCCCCCTCTGGACCACCTCCTAGTAGAGACTTCTCTAGGAAGAAGACGAAGATGAGGATTAAGGCGAGACACTGCAGGTGAATAGGCAAATATACTTTTTTTGTTGATTTTGAGATTTTGTTATATTTTGCTTCCTAAACATGTCTTCTATGAAACTAGTGACAATAAAACGTCAATAACACACATTTAGTTGTTCATTTTACTTCATTTTGCCTTATTGCATCCATAAATGTCCACATATTTAATGGGGAAGTGCCTCATTTGCATATATAAACATACATTTCAGAAAACTTGTCTCTACTAGGAGGTGGTCCAGAGGGGGGGGGGGGGGGGGGTCTCTACTGGGAGGTGGTCCAGAGGGGGGGGGGGGGTCTCTACTAGGAGACTAGTGGTCACACACACACACACTGTGGAACAGTGTCTATCTGTCTGTCTGTCTGTCTCTCTGCTCATAGCTCCAATTTGGGTCCCAAATTGCGGTACAAATGAAGGAGGTGTCTCGGGTAGTGGACTCTAGTTAATATTATGTTCTCTCTGCAATTAGACTGCCCCTCATTCATTCATTCATCCCTATCTGATGCTATCTCTGAAAACAGTTCCTGCGAGCGCAGTCAGTGCACCCGATAACGCTATATATATAAACCTGCATTCATTCGGAGAGAAAGACCTATTCCACATGCTATTTAGGGTTTGACAATAATTACACTAATATCGCTATTTCACAATGAACTATAATGTATTACGGGGGTCATACAGAACACGTCAGTCAAGCCTATTTCCGCGTTGAAACTAATGCATGCAACTGATCTATGCCGTCCGTCTGCAGTCCCCATATTCTACCACTGGGCGTCAGCTACGCATGCTCCGAGCTGTGCGTAAATATAAGCACGAAGTCAAGTTCAAGTTGAAATTGATGAATCCCACACTTTGCTTAGAAATGGTCGTATGCACAGGTTAAGCACATATCTGTGCGTAAGTCACATTGATGAATGAGGGCCCTGGTGTGGTTGTGGCAAAGATGTCTATTGATGGCGCTGAAACCAGATTCCAGCTGCTCCGTGACGTCCATGTCCTGCCGCCTATAGATGGACTTCCTGTGCTGCCACCACCGGGACTGGACTCTGCAAGACAACACTATCTGTTCCACAAGATCAGAGAGTTCTGTGATGAAGAAGCCCAAGACAAATAAACATAACAAAAGAGCTTGACGCAAGGTGTTAACCCCATAGAGAGAGGGGGGCCATGGAATACAATGCATTATTGGTAGGGTTGTAGAGTTGATTAACTCAAAAGTGTGAACCTCTCCACAAAGTTCGAAGGCCATTCATCTCTGAATGCGTTTACTGATATCACCATGATTCATAGGATGTAGCTTGAAAAGTATCCCACCAAAATGTTCAAGTGATGGCTTATTTTTAAGGTATGAGTCTGTACTTTCACAATATGTAAAAAAAAAAATTTGACATTGCCTCAACAAGTCCATCGTCCCCATGCCCAGTCACATGTGTCAAGTGCTCCTTTTACGTTTTCATCATATTTAGTCATCTTCATTTATTTTTCATTTAGTCAGTTTTGTCAACTAAATGTCTGAGCATTTTAGTCTTAGTCAGTTTTTGTCTCAATTTTGTCTTTTTTGTTTTAGTCTAGATTTTGTCGACAAAAGCGGATGACATTTTTGTCTATTTTTAGTTAATGTACAAAAAAGAAAACAAAATATTATATAAATTATAAAACTTTTTTTTTCTTTTCTTTTTTACAGCTACTGTTTTATATATACTGTTTTTTAGTAATAACTAGAAAGTAATGGTATTTATTCAACCACAGGTGATTGTATAGATTAGTATTAGTATCATTAAAAGTGCTATGCTTCACCCACAGAAAGGTTGTTGGCACATTGGTTCCACATGGACATTATACGTTGTTGCGCACTTCCTCCTAGCCAGAAGGCTCTGTTTTGGTTAGCTACTGTAGTAGCAGAGGCTCTGTTGTGATTTTAAATGCACAATAAATGTTCAACATTCTCTTTTGAGACTCCGCCTCAGACTCTTATCATTTGGCACTAAAAGCTAAACATTGTCACCTGTATGGCTGTCCGCAACATGTCATTAATTGTGTCGGAGAGGTCGATCAGTTAGCCACATTAGCATGAGCTAGGTTAGCCACTAGCTAACGCGAGCTAGATGGAAATACAAACAATGTAACGTTACTGGTGAAAAGGTGATTTACCTTGGAATACTCCTTTGCCAACTTGCTGTACTTTGCTTGCAGGTCTGCAGCTGGATTATGAATAGTCACAACTTTAGCCAAGGTAACGTTAAGCTAAAACTAGCTTTTCAAATAGCTCTTCAGCTAATGCTAATAACATAGCTCCCTGTCACACTGCTCAACTCGGGACGAGGGCATTAAGAAAAGTTATAATTATTTTGTCTCATCTTGTTTTAGTCAACAATATCAACATACATGAAGAGAAATTTCTTTCTGGTCTTTGTAAATAACATTTTTGTGTCCTCAGTTGTGGTCAACGATATTTAATAAACTATTTAGTCTCGTTAGCGTCAAGTGGTCTTCAATAACGTGACGTCACGTCTCGTTGTCGTCATGAAAAAAGCCTTCGTTGACTAACATCTTTCGTCATCATTTTAGTCAACAAAATTAACACTGTTCTGCAGTCCCTCCCGCCGTCCCTCTCTCTCTCTCTCTCTCTCTCCCTCTCGCTCGTTCTCTGCCTGTCAAACCCTGTTTGAGGAAGTGTCGGGTTACAATGCAGTCTCTGGTCTCTGCACTATAATGGTTGATGTGGGCGGTGGAGGTGAGTACAACCAGGGGCGGAGCTAAGCAAATCAAGGCTATTAACGTCACGGAAACCGTCAAATCAGAACAGTTTAGTTGAGTGAGGGAGGATCTCGATAACTCGAGACTAGACTGATAGTCAAAATGGTAATTAGAGATTTTATTAACTTGACAGACTGTGTTCTCATAGTGATTCCTTCATGTCAACGCTTCAGGCCTCCTTGGAATTAATTACTTAATCATAATTAAAATAAATATGACAATATTTGTATGATAAGAAATTACGCATTTGATGTTGGAAAAATAAATTATATGGATTCATCTGATCACAGGGCAGCTGGATTAATCATATCTGAACCAGCTATTTTGGACAAATGTATAATTACTTTAATTACTCAGATATTCAAAGACAATTATGCAATTATTGTGAAATGATTGAAAATAATAATTATTTATTGCCTTCTGTAAAATTTGTATTTCTTATTTGTTACATATCTGTTTTAATGATTAATTATATACATTTGAAAGTATGCAGGTCAACATGCAATATATCCCATTGATTGGTATACAATGGGACAGACCTTTGTTTGATATAGCTATAAACCTGCATTCCTTCGAATATATCATTAATCAATTAAACCTATACACCAACACTGAAATGACAGTGGATAAATAAGAACTAAAGCTAATCGTGTGAAGATAGACTGCATTAATATTCCATAAGTCTTGTGTGCGCCAGTATAGCCTACGTGTCTAATGAATGAACAGTATATAGGCTTATATTATTCTAATTACTTGTTTCATTAGGATTTAGTAGATACTATATATATGCTCTGCCCTACGTACAGTATAAGTACAGTCAAACAAGAGGTGGACGCGGGCAAATACTGCGGCATGGTCATGCTGGACCTACAAAAGGCCTTCGACACTGTCAATCACTCCATTCTGATTGACAAGCTAAAAGCTATTGCTTTTGATAGTTTATCAGTGAGCTGGAGGCAATCCCAGTGGTGAATATTCATGGAAGCCAAGGGAAGCCAAGCGTCCCCAAAAATATAAACAGTAAAAAAAAATTAAATTAAAACTTAAAAAGATTTTTTTTAAATTTTTTTTTATACTTTACAATAATAAAAAAAATCATTATTTTTTATCTCTGAGTTATAATAATTGTCTCCCTCATGGAGAAATTAACCGAACGAGCGAAACTGCGCCCACTCTCTCTAACACTGTCACTGACTGAGGCAGCCCATAGTCTGCCAGCCTGGTATCATTATTTTGATTGACATTTGGAGGCTTTTGGATGCTAGGCCGTTTTTAGTTTTGTTTATTTGTCCTATTGCTTAATTATTAGCCAATAAGATTCGAGCTGGGTTGGGCTTAGCGCCTAAGCCTTAACATGGCCCAGCTTGGTTTTAGGTAGGGGAATATATTAAAATGTTGCTTCTGGCCAATCAAATCACATTAAAAGCTAAATGTGACCAAACGTCATTGCGTCGCAGGCACTTTCGAATGCTCTAGTACTGTACATACTTTAGCGTTGCAATCATGGAAGAAGGAGATATTGTCGACTAGCTGGCTTGCTAGCTAACATTATGTAACGTTATGCGAGCATTGTTTGATTGATTGATTGAAAACTTTATTAATAACGACGCAATGAAGGATATAGCACTAGTTAGAGGGGAAATTCGGATTCCTCTCTCCGATTCATTCATTGAGCAGCAACTTATTTTTTCGCTGGCGGGACCTTTACTGGGGACCAGCACAGCACACCACTGTGGATATTCTGATTTAACAACAAATATATCTGTCCAGGAGGACCACATTGACCAGGTAAGCCTGCAATGCATAGGCTAGCTTGGTTGCTAACTAACGTTATCAGGCTAGCTTGGTTGCTAACTAACTTTATCAGGCTAGCTTGGTTGCTAACTAACGTAAACCAAGCTAGCTTGGTTGTAGCACCTTTCGTGACTGCGATGCAAGTCAGGTGCTCGAATACGCAGTCACTTATTCATCTGTAGTAGCTAGGTTAATTTGCACCACCAAGCACTGCTTAAAAGCTAGCGGTGGGTCCAAAATATATCAGATATAAATTTCAAAGGTACCCAGCGTTCCATTAGGGTTTCACACACACACGCGGCAGGGTTTGAAAGCTTGGCGTTGCTAATAAACATTTTAAATCATTTTTATAAACTGGTCAACGCTGCTCAAAACTGCTGTATTTCCGTATTTGGCTGCCTGGTGCGCCATCACAGCGCATGCGCATCATGCACCCAACGCCAAATGCAAGTTATGATTACAGTGTAAGGTAGTAGTAGTTATGATTACAGTGTAAGGTAGTAGTAGTTATGATTACAGTGTAAGGTAGTAGTAGTTATGATTACAGTGTAAGGTGTCATAGAAAATATCATCATGTCATTATAGATCTGTGTTGAGATATCATTTTATCTTTGTACAGCTTGACTGGTTATGGCCAGCTAGTATAATGTGTGTATGTGTGTCTTTAAAAGGTCCAAAGTACCCAGCTAGTCAAAACAAGGTTGTGTTATTACTCCCCTACTGAGAACCCAGTTTGTTTATACTTTCGTCATCATATGTTCTATTCTAATGTTACGTCTATAACAATTACGTGTATAATGTACAGTGTGACCAGACCTCTTGGTCACTTTGCTGGTCAGATTCAGTGTGTCAACACATGTTGTCTCTGCCTGTAAACTGAACGTTCATTTTGTGGCCACAGATGAAATAAACTATGTTTCTATTTTTAATAACAACTTTATTTATACAAACGGCTCATCGTTTTGTCCTTTAACATTTCCCATAACAGATGGCGACGAGAGATGTTTTTTTTTAAACCGATGGGTGTTGAGGTCGGCCGCCAAACGGACTCTGCAGAGAAGGTGAATCCTGGGATTCCAGGAGAGTGCTGCCCTGTCTCGACCTCCTCCGTGCAGGACGCAGAGGGGAGAGGACCGCTGTAAAAGGTACGTTCCGAAAGTAAGGCGAGGATTACATTTGTACCCGAAAGTAAGGTGAGGTGCAAAGTGTACTATGAGTATACTAGAAATAACTTAGTTCAGACAACAGTCCCGAAAGTAAGGCGAGGGCTGGGGTTTTTGGGAATCTCAAGGATCTTTTCAGGCGCTGCTCTGTTTTTTCAGAAGTAGAGACAGCTGTTTTTCTTGTTTGTGACTTTATCTAGTACCTTATCTGGTCAAAACTGCAGTTATTTAAGGGCGCTATTCGCTGCAAGTAGAGCTTTTTATTTTTGAGTGTTTGGAAGAAACTGACCATTTTCCTGCTCTGTTATTGGAACTATTTAAATATTATTACATTTGTATATATTACTGTGTGGTTGGCTCCAGGTTTTTTTTCCTTCTGAATACTTGGTTTAAAGGGTGCGAAAGAAAGGCGAGGATTACACTTGTTACCCGAAAGTAAGGCGAGGTGAAGTGTACCACGAGTATATTGGAAATATTATTTGGTTCAGGCAACAGTTCCGAAAGAAAGGCGAGGACTGGGGTTTTTGATCTTTTAAAACGCTGCTCTATTTTTGTATGGGGATTTTCTTTTCACAAGGGGGCAGGAATTGGGACTGTGTGTGGGGGAATTTACCTGTTGTCAGAAGAAGAGACAGCTGTTTTGTTTGTTTGCAACTGGTTTCCTAATACATTATCTGGTCAAATGGAAATTAAGATAAGGGCGTGCTCCGTATTGTAATTAGGGGTTTCGCGCTGCAAGTGGGCCTTTTTATTTTGAATATTTAGAGGAAACTGACCTTTCTACCATTTTATGTGCTGTGATATTGTATGGGAGAGGCAACGTGAGCTGCTCTGTTCATGGAGCTATTGACGTATAAACAGATAAGGGGAAAATAAGAGAAAATGTTTATTACTCTGTACTAAGTTAACTCTGTCTATTGTTTTATTACAGGTTCAAACTGTCAGGTATAAGACGACTTTGAACTGTTGAACAGTAATTCAGAAATGTTTTATTGCACTGTAAACACTATGAATGTGATTTGAATGAAATAAATGTGATAACGGGCAAAACAATTTTTAAAGTGTGGCTGAGAAAAAGAAAAAAAAGATGTCGGACAGCTTTTGATTTTTCTCTCCCTCTTTCTCTCTCTCTTTCTCTCTCTCTCTCTCTCTTTCTCTCTCTCTCTCGCTTTTGTGGGTTCTCGGTGCCGGGACGAGTGTCTTCTTCTGTCTCCTGCCGGTCCAAATGCCTGCCGCTGCCCGAGAAGAGGGGAAGCTGAAACTGCAGGTGATGGCTGATCTGCTGCTCCATTACAGCTGGACACCACCAACCCAGCTATGGGACGCAGCTAAAACACTGCCAACAGCTGATCAGTGAGAGAGGAGGCTGACGCCCACTGCTCTAGAACCAGGAGGCAGGTGCTGGCCCAGCTGACCACTGAGAGAGGAAGCTGAGGCCCACTGCTCTAGAACAAGGAAGCAGGTGCTGGCCCAGCTGACCTACTGAACCAGAGGCCTACCAGCTTGCTCCACTCTGCAGCTATAGCTAAGACCATCAGACACTGAGACAGTTCTCCTTGAGCAATCAGCCGAAGATAAAGATCTAAGCTAGCAGGTCTAAGCCATTCACCAGACCGGGGAAGACAGCCTGTTTCATCAGAACCGAGCCACGGCAGATGGGGCCATGGACTGCAGGCGGGGGGGTGTTTGGATGGACGGGAGGAGGAGGAGACCCCTAGACCACTCCGAGATTCTACAAAATGATTAGGCAAGTCTGAACCGCATTACATTACATTATCTCAAAAATATTCAGAATGAAGATTGAGGTTGTTGGAATGTTTTTTGTTTTGTGTGTGAGATTATGTTTTTCATTCTTTGTAGAGTGTTTTTTCATTATTCTCAGAGCTTTGGCTCTCAGAGTCAAGTGTTTCCTGTTTTTGTTTTTTGTTTTATCTGCTCTGCTCTTAGATGAGCAGCCCTGCAGCTATCTCATAAGAGAAAATGTATTAATATTAGTCATTCACTGGAATATTCTAGAATACACAAAAACGTTGTAATTTTTCGGCCTATTTATGAATAGTTTTCAAATAAACGCTAGATCAGGGGTGGCCAACCAGTCAGAGACTAAGAGCCACAAAAAAATGACTGTGGTACCACAAAGAGCCACACCATATACCAGCGTTTCTCAACCTTTTTTTTCAGTCACGGCACCCTTCATGTGTTTATAGGTCTCACCCTCTGGCCTCTGAAGTTGCTAATGTCTTTTTTATTTGGGCCTCACAGGGTTAAAAGTACCCTGTGAGACCCACGGTTGCAAAATTACAAAATCACTTTTAGCCATTTAAAAAAATAATGTTTATTTAAAAAATGTTAAAGGGGAACTATTTTACTATTTCTTTCACTATTTGGGCACTTTTACACAATTCCTGTGAGTCTATGGAACACCTAGGTTTTTTTTCAAAAAAAATGCATTGTTTTGTATTTCTAATCAAGTACTAAAAACCGCATTTTTCTACCTCAAGATCTTAAGCCGTTTTGAGGCTGGGCTCCAACCACTGTGTGGCCTGGTGCCAACTGCCACATCAACTGCCACATTATTATGCAGCTGAGAAATCTCTGACATCACAGATATGCACATTTTCAGATGACTCAGTTCAGTGAGGGTGAATATTGTGAGAGGAGAATTGGAAGAAATCGCCAATATGAGAATTAGAGACATATATCCTATTAATATAAGTCCACATAGCTAAGAAACAATGGTAAACACTGAAAAAAGCCATTTATAAGATAGTTCCCCTTTAAGCACATGTATAGTCAATTGGTCCTGTTGTTCAGCTTCACAATGCTATTTGATAGTAAATGTGTTTATATGTCCCACCCTCTGGCCTCTGAAGTTGCTAATTTCTTTTTAATTTGGGCCTCACAGGGTTAACCTCTTAAGCCCGAGATATACAGTAAAAGTGTATATTTTCAGCATTATGTTTGTTTACCAATTATTTTAACTGTTATTAGTGAAATATAAGATTATAGAAATCTCAGGTCATTGAGTCGGAAACCAGCGCATATTGACAGGAGGAAGTGGCACAGCCAAAAGTGAGTGTAGTCTTTTGAAGGAAGAGACTCAGGGCTTTCAAATTTCGAAAAACTACCCTACCCAGCTCACACCAGCCCCTGTCAATCATCTGACTTCTGGATTTACTTTTTAATTTCTCTTATTTTTTGGGATTATCTCCCACAAACCTGAACGTTATTGCCATAAAACAGAACGCAGTTAGTTTCTCTACCTTTCTGTGAACGTCTTGCAAAAAACGGTGTTGCAATATGATGAAGAATGGTGGAGAAATTTACATTATAAAAAAGATGGCAGAATTCAGTACTGTATCTACAAAACCTTCTGTTTAATCATCTTCCCTTTATTCATTTGCTTAGATTTTTCAGGTCTGGTCAATTTTAGCATGGTGTTATTTACAGTCAAAGATAATTTTTTTTTAAATAGAATTGATATTCTCCTTTGGTTCATTACAATTTACTCAAGCCTAGTAACAGACACACTATTTCTGACACTGATCCATATATGTCCCTAGATTCAGATACCAAGAACATGCAAATGGACCATTTAAAAAAAAATGTAAATGTTTATTCTACGTCCTTATGGAATGAGTGACATAAAAAAAAAAAAGTAAAAAAAAAAAAATTTAAAAAAATTTAAAAAAATTTAATTTTTTTTATGGATGGAAGAGCCGCACATTGACGGGCAAAGAGCCGCATGCGGCTCGCGAGCCGCGGGTTGGCCACCCCTGCGCTAGATTATCGATAGTATATTTATGTGTACGTATGCACGCTGGGGCCGCGACCTGAAAATCGGTTATCTGATTTCCTCAACAGCGATCGCGCACAGACACACACATAGGAGACACGTTGATATCTCAGCGAATACAACTCTGATTATCCCAAGACTGGTAAAATAGATTCCTTACCTCAGATCAGATGTTCTCCAAAAAGATCATTCCAATTCCTGATCGCCATTCCAAAAATCGATCACTACTGTCTACTATCGATTGGCTACTGTGAATATATATTCCAGGCTGATTCCCGTCCCGTGATCACTTCCATGTTCATCAGACGGCTTGCCAGCTCAGGGAGCCAGCTGGCCCCGCCTCTACATATCACTGATCCCAGGTCAGTCTAAGCGACTGATGTGCAGTTACTCAGGGATAGGGGGCGCTTTTTTCCATTCTGAGCTGCTGATGGGGCTGATGTACCAACGGGAGACTCGGTTGATGAAATATGAATTCAGATCGCTAATAAAAAAAGAAAACGATAATTGTCGTCGTGGGCATTCAGGCATTGGGCTGATAAAATGTCATATGACTGAAAGTGTTAAGCAAACCTTAAGAATATATATATATATATATGTATGTATATATATATATATATATATATATATATATATATATATATATATATATATATATATATATATATATATATATATATATATTAGGGCTGTCAGTTTATCGCGTTAATTAGATTAATTAATTACACAGCAAATTATCGCGTTATGAAAATTGACGCAAAATTAATTACAGCCGACCTATATTTACTTTAGACAAGTGGCAAATCGGTGCGCTTTTATTTTGAAATCCACGCTTGAGTTGGGCGTATTAAACTTGGCCCATTGAATGACCCGTAGCCTACTTGATCGTCACTTCACACATGCGTCGTCTATCAAACAAAACAAACACACAAAGGAATTAGCTCAGCTGGAACAAGATGTCAGCATCACCCGAGGCGATACTCCTGGGACCTATGAACGGCAAGTTCAATTTCAAAAAGAATATAGATGGGACAGTAAACAAGACCATTGTAATATGTAGCTTATGTCAAAAAGAATTTGCGTATCACCGAAGCTGCTCTAGTCTAACGTATCACATGAACGCTAAACATGTCCAGGCAAGTTGTTCGAGCAGCTCCAGTGTAGCTAACGTTAGCTCCAGAGCAACTCGCACGCTTCGTCAAACCACTCTTGGAGAATTACCGTTAGGCAAACGGTTGAGTAAATCCACCACAGACAAACTAACCAACAGCGTCGCGAAGTGGATAGCAAAATATTGTAGGCCAATAGCTATAGTGGAAGATAAGGGTTTAGCGGAGTCATTTCGAATAGCGTCGTCTGACCCAAATTACAAGCTACCCTCGAGAGCTACAGTGATGAAAAGGATCCACAACATGTATGACACAGAGAGGGAGGCGAGGGAAGAAGTGTTGGCACGGGCTGGCCCAATGGCCCTAACGGGTGATCACTGGACGTCGGTGGGCAATCATAATTATTTGGGTGTCACAGTGCACTTGATCGATACTGAGTGGAAACTGCAATCATTTGCATTAACGGTGACCAAAACTGTGGGCCGCCATTTCGCCGATGCGTGTGCTGAACAGTTCAACACCGTAATAGAGGAGTGGAATATAAAAGATAAAGTCACATCTATTGGGACTGATTCCGCCCGTAATATGATAGCAGCAGCGCGCTATATGCCGTTCCAGCACATGCCATGTGCTGCACACGTGCTGCAAAGAACCATCACAGTCTCCCTTGAGGACAGAAGCCTTGACACCACCCTGGCAAAGTGCCGCAAGATTGTAGGCCACTTCAAGCACAGCCCTGCCAGTACAGAAGAACTGCAGCAGCAGCAGACTGCCCTCGGACAAGCAAAAGAGCCCATGATACAAGATGTATCCACAAGGTGAGACTGTTTAACTACCTGTTGTATGCTTAGGGTAAATTTAGTGTGTGTGTGTGTTTATTTCTTTGTATTCTGTACAATTGCATCATGCTGCATTAACAACCCCCAGTGGGACTAATAGTTATTTTATTGAATTGGAAGGTGGAATTCGACACTGGCCATGATCTCACGGTACCTGAGGAACCAGGAGGCTGTGACTGCCACTTTGGCCCAACAGAACCACAAGCTGTCCATGCTGACCCCCACAGAGTGTGACAAACTGAAGAAGCTGGAGCTTGTACTTGAGCCCTGCAGGTAAGTGTCTCTCCCTCTCTCTCTCCCCCCATACACCCCCCTCCTCTCTCTCTCTCCCCCATACACACACCTCACACCCCACTCTCTCTCTCCCATACACACACCTCACCCCCCAATCTCCCCCATACACACACCTATCTCTCTCCCATACACACACCTCACCCCCCCCTCTCTCCCCCATACACACACCTATCTCTCCCATACACACACCTCACCCCCCCTCTCTCCCCCATACACACACCTATCTCTCTCCCATACACACACCTCACCCCCCCCCTCTCTCCCCCATACACACACCTATCTCTCCCATACACACACCTCACCCCCCCCTCTCTCCCCCATACACACACATATCTCTCTCCCATACACACACCTCACCCCCCCCCTCTCTCCCCCATACACACACCTCACCCCTCTCTCTCCCATACACACACCTCACCCCCCCCCCTCTCTCCCCCATACACACACCTATCTCTCTCCCATACACACACCTCACCCCCCCTCTCCTCCCCCATACACACACCTATCTCCCTCTCATACACACACCTTCACCTCTTTCTCTCTCGCTCTCTTGTTTCACTGCAGGTATGTGACTGAGCTCCTTGGAGGGGAAACCTACGTCTCATGCTCTGTGGTGCTCCCCGCACTCTGCCACCTAAACCGCATCATGGACCTCAACGAGGAGGATCCGGGCTACATGGTAAAGTTCAAGGCCAGCTTCACGAAGGACCTGGACGCACGCAAAGCGACCCTCAACAACAGATGGCTGAAGCTGGCTACAGCCCTCGACCCGCGATTCAAGGACTTGAAGAGCGTACCAAAGGACGAGAGGGATGAGGTGTGTGTGTGAATGAGAAGACCAGTGTTAAGTCCTTAGGCTGTCATGAAAAGTCCTATGCAACTAATTAATTGTCCCTCTTATTAGGTGTGGACCTGGCTTAAAGAGATGCTGCCAGGACCAGAAGCAGACAAAGCTGCTCCACAAGCCACAGAGGACGAGCCACCAGCGAAGAGGACCCTCCTCCTGCTGTCTTCAGACTCTGATTCAGATGAAGTCAGGGTACTGTCAGGACAATTAGACCTCTACAAAGCTGAGCCCAGCATCGGAATGAATGACTGTCCACTGGAGTGGTGGGCAGCTCACGCAAAAGCCTATGGACAGCTGTCTCCTCTTGCTCGCAAATATCTGGCTACTCCTGCTACCTCTGTGCCATGTGAGAGGCTATTTTCACTTGCAGGTCACATAGTCCAAAAGAAGAGGGCAGCCTTACTCTCAGACAATGTAAACAAGCTTGTTTGTCTTAGCAATTGGCTCAAGGAATAGATTTGTCATGCATACAGTAGACCCTGCACTAGACCCTGCACTAGACCCTGCAGTCATGCCCCAGACCCTGTAGTAGACCCTGTAGTCATGCCCCCAGAAACTGTAGTAGACCCTGTAGTCATGCCCCCAGACACTGTAGTAGACCCTGTAGTCATGCCCCCAGACACTGTAGTAGACCCTGTAGTCATGCCCCCAGACACTGTAGTAGACCATGCCCCCAGACACTGTACTAGACCCTGTAGTCATGCCCCCAGACACTGTACTAGACCCTGTAGTCATGCCCCCAGACCCTGTAGTCATGCCCCCAGACACTGTAGTAGACCATGCCCCCAGACACTGTACTAGACCCTGTAGTCATGCCCCCAGACACTGTAGTAGACCCTGTAGTCATGCCCCCAGACACTGTAGTAGACCATGCCCCCAGACACTGTACTAGACCCTGTAGTCATGCCCCCAGACCCTGTAGTCATGCCCCCAGACACTGTAGTAGACCATGCCCCCAGACACTGTACTAGACCCTGTAGTCATGCCCCCAGACACTGTAGTAGACACTGTACTAGACCCTGTAGTCATGCCCCTAGACCCTGTAGTCATGCCCCCAGACACTGTACTAGACCCTGTAGTCATGCCCCCAGACACTGTACTAGACCCTGTAGTCATGCCCCCAGACACTGTAGTAGACCCTGTAGTCATGCCCCCAGACACTGTAGTAGACACTGTACTAGACCCTGTAGTCAGTATATTAATATTTGAATAGTCATATTTGGCACTATATCGTCGAGTTGGACGTAGTCTATTAAGCTAATAATAGTCTGTTAATATATAGTGCTTTGTGCGGTGAGAATACTACCGTAGTCAGTACCCCATCGTTTCGGGCAGAGAACTGGCTGCTTATCCAGGGTGGTTGACCCCACGTGAAGCTGCACCCGAGGAGCCCCAGAGCCGACGAGCGAGTGGACCTGTATACCGGATTATTCTGCCGACGACAGCCCGCCTTCCCAGGCACGGATTATGCTTTGTATACTTTGATTATTCCATGGATAAAGACCCCCGACACTGTAGTCATGCCCCCAGACACTGTAGTAGACACTGTACTAGACCCTGTAGTCATGCCCCCAGACACTGTAGTAGACACTGTACTAGACCCTGTAGTCATGCCCCCAGACACTGTAGTAGACACTGTACTAGACCCTGTAGTCATGCCCCCAGACACTAGCTTGCTGTGGGCTGTTTTGATTTTTGAGGATACTGTAGCTTAGTGTAAACTGTTATTGGCTGTATCAGCAACAAATGTTACCTTATTGAGAGGTATGTTTTCATTCATTTTATTTTATTCAATTTAATAAAATTGATTTCTAAAGCATTCTTCACTTGCAGGTCACATAGTCCAAAAGAAGAGGGCAGCCTTACACACAGACAATGTAAACAAGCTGAAGCTTGTTTGTCTTAGCAATTGGCTCAAGGAATAGATGTCATGCATACAGTAGACCCTGTAGTAAACCCTGCACTAGACCCTGATTTTTGAGGATACTGTAGCTTAGTGTAAACTGTTATTGGCTGTATCGGCAACAAATGTTACCTTATTGAGAGGTATGTTTTCATTCATTTTATTTATTTATTTATTCAATTTAATAGAATTGATTTCTAAAGCATTCTTCACTTGCAGGTCACATAGTCCAAAAGAAGAGGGCAGCCTTACACTCAGACAATGTAAACAAGCTGAGGAATAGATGTCATGCATACAGTAGACCCTGTAGTAGACCCTGCACTAGATCCTGCAGTAGACCCTGCAGTAGACCCTGATTTGAGGATACTGTAGCTTAGTGTAAACTGTTAGCTGTATCAGCAACAAATGTTACCTTATTGAGAGGTATGTTTTCATTTTATTTATTTTATTTATTTAATAAAATTGATTTCTAAAGCATTCTTCTTGGTGTATTTAATTGATCAGTCACCTGCTACAATAATGTAATGTCCTTGAATTTTAAATATTTATATGAATATGAAATATAAATATGCGATTAAAATGCGATTAATTAGATTAATTAATTACAAAACCTGTAATTAATTAGATTAAAAATTTTAATCGCCTGACAGCACTAATATATATATATGTATGTATATATATATATATATATATATATATATATATATATATATATATATATATATATATATATATATATATATATATATATTCTTAAGGTTTGCTTAACACTTTCAGTGCCCATCACGTTATATATATATATATATGAATAAAAAACGTTAATCCATTTTTTTTTAATAACTTATTTTTTTGGCATCCTCTGTTATTTTACCCACGCGATGCCACTGTGCAATCCTACCTTGAGGGGAGAGAACAGATGGTGGAGGTAAACGGTACTCTATCCCCCTCACATCAGTCATGTAAAATCCAAGATGGCCAAAAGTGTGGGGATTATGTATCGAGCCAAGAATTTTGTCAACCAAAGGTCACTTCTCATCCTCTACCATGCACTTGTAGTCCCATATTTAAATTATTGTCTGGAAGTATGGGGAAATACTTATCGTTCCAATATATCACCTCTTTATATTCTGCAAAAAAAGGCCATAAGGATTGTGTACAGTGCTAAGTACAACCAACACTCTACACCATTGTTTTTACAAGCATCAGCTTTTAAATTATGGGACTTGATCAAAATTAAAACTGCAGAAATCATGTTCAAAGCTTCACATAACTCTCTTCCAACCCCCATCCAATATCGGTTCACTGAGAGGGTAGGAACCAGGAATTATAATCTTAGAGGGAAACAGAAACTACAGCAACCGGGTGTAAGAACCACTCTAAAATCTATGTGTATATCTGTTTGTGGAGTAAAATTATGGAATGGATTGGACGAGGACGTTAAACTGAGTAAAAACATATACCAGTTTAAAAGAAAGTTAAAAAAAGGAATATTGGAAAGGTATAAGGAGGAGGGTGAACATGATGTTTGGCATTAAAAGGAGTATGTATATAAAATATGTATTGACTGGTCAGACTCATGTGTGTCTTGTTGAGATGTCGGGGGATGTGGGAAGCGGAGCTGTGTTACATGTTGTATGTAGAGAGGGTGATGGCCGGGGTGTGGGGAATGGAAGTTCACAGGATTGGCTTCTTCCATCCCACTTTTCGGACCATGGGTGGTGTCTGTTGTTGCTGTTGTCTATTGTTTTGTGGTGGTTGTAGTGTTGTTTTGTGGTTGTCTTGTATTGTATAGGTTGTATGGTTTGAAATGAAAAATGAAACTGATACTGATACTTGTTTAGTTTAAGAATAGGGGGCAGGTAACCATAAGATTTATTCTTCTTCCTGCTCCTTTTGCCCATGGTAGAACTCTATTTATGATTTTGTATGAAAACTGTATGATTGTATTGCTTCCATGTGGCAAATAAAAATTCTGAATCTGAAAAAACAGAGTCCATTCTCTTCGGATCAAATAACAAACTCAGCAAGACCGACGGCTTCTCAGTTACAGTGGGTGACAATATTGTCACAAGGAAAGATGAAATTACATACCTAGGGTCCATCCAGGGCCGCCTCAGGGGGTGTGCGAGCAGTGCGGTCGCACAGGGCCTCGCGGGAAGGGGGCCTCGCAAAATAAAAAATAAAAAAAAATAAAAAAAAATTTTTTATTTAATTTTTTTTTTAATTTTTTTTAATTTTTTTTTTTTTTTTTTTTTTGCGAGGCCCCCCTTCCCGCGAGGCCCTTTTTCATCACATACCTAAAATCTAGTTTTGCTTATATGCTTATATATTTCACATTAGACACGTTTGTAGAATGTGTCTGACTTGTTCCTGGGTCTGCACCTGGGTCACTATTGGAGCTCTGGTGCTCTGCAGCAGGCATTGGTTTCAACGAAGGGAGTGGTTACTTACATCATAGTACGCCGCCGGAAACTTAAACGAAGAAGAAGAAGAAGAAGAAGAAGAAGAAGAAGAAGAAGAAGAAGAAGAAGAAGAAGAAGAAGAAGAAGAAGAAGAAGAAGAAGAAGAAGAAGAAGAAGAAGAAGAAGAAGAAGAAGAAGAAGAAGAAGAAGAAGAAGAAGAAGAAGAAGAAGAAGAAGAAGAAGAAGAAGAAGAAGAATCAGCTGCGTTTGAATATTTCGCGCGTGCAGCTTTTGACTATTATGCTTAGTTATGCCAGCCAAGGTCGGTCATTATCAGTCGGTCAGTCACCAAGGAACGTTGACGAAAGGCGGGACAAATGGCCGGAGCCTTGTCATGATGCAGTCGGGATATAGGCCATGGCCCATGATGATGTCGGCTAGTAGCTAGCTTAGCTAAAGGCTATCTAGCGTTAGCTAACCTGCAGCCAAGGATGAAGAGGGTCGTTTGGCAGATGAACTTCGTCAACTCCACGCGGTTGTCTCCATCCTCTTGGACGTTTGGTGAGTTTTTAACCTATTCTATTAACTCTATTCTATTCCCGCCGTGGACATCGCTCTCTCTCTCTCTCTCTCTCACTCTCTGGAGCTAAACTGGCCGACTAGCTAATAGTACTACTAGTAGCTAACGGTGTGTGCCTGGTGTCAGCACCTGGCTGTATGTAGCCGCATAGCTTGCTTCTGCGTTAGCTAATGGTTAGCGATAGCCTGGTTGAGCTAACTGTTAGCCAGTTAGCTGTTTAGCTTCGACGTTAACTGCCGGCTGCGCTCGGCTGGGAACGTTCGTTTGATGCTATCAGTTAGCCTTGAGTTAGCTGTTAGCTTGTGCTACGACCATTGACATTAGCCGTGAGAATAGCAGGGGGTTCTGGCACTCTGACTACGACATCATCTTTGACAGAAGATGTAGTCGGGCCTGCACCATGACAAGGCTCTGGCAGCAGCTTATTTTTGTCCCGACAGCGAGAGGCCTTTCGTCAACGTGGAGACCTGTGTTACGGCCTTTCGCCCTGCGTTCCTTGGTGCAGGTAAGATTAATGAAAATGTCATGACATTACCCCACTCTTCCTTCCTTCCCCTCCCGAATGTTTTGTTAATAACGATGTTTTTTTCCAGGCAAAACATATGCTACTTCACAACATTTGGAGATACGACATGTGCTGTGTGTGAATGTCTTGGTCGTTTGTGTAGCTTGGGTAGCGTTGGGCCGTTGGCCAAAGCTGTGTGTGTCACAGTACCTGGCTAGCCTATTTAGCTGATGTCGGCCATTGGCTCCTTGCTGCTTTGGTTTCTCTGGTATAGACCCTCTTCTCTTTGGATTTAAGTGTTGATCTTTGTCCTTTTGGATCTCTCATACATGCTCTCTCTCTCTCTCTCATACATGCTCTCTCTCTAACACACATGCTCTCTCTCTCTCTCTCTCTTTCTAACACACACAGTCTGCCTATGGCGGCCTTTCTCGATGGCTAGGCTGTGCTCGCTGAGTCTGTATAGTCAAGGATCTTCAGTCACAGTGCTCAGGTATTCTGCCACTGTGTACTCTCTGTTTAGGGCCAAATAGCATTTCAATTTCTTTCCAATGTGTCTCTCTCTCTCTCTGTACACTGTATATTGACTGTAGAACGGGAGCTCTCTCTCGCTCTCTATTTTGCTATATGTTGACTGTATCATGCCCCGCCTCGGGCAGCGCTATTATTTCTCGCACAGGGCCTCGCATTTCTCCCAGGCGGCCCTGGGTCCATCCTAGAGGTAAATCTTTCCTGTGACAAAATGGCATCCAAGGTAATAAAAAAAGTCAACCAACGAACTAGATTCTTGTACCGGATCTCCTCTCTGGTAAACAAGAACACCCTGAAGACTCTGGCAGGAGCACTCATTCAATGGTACTACAACTATTATTGAAGATATAATGTTTGTTTGCAAGGTTTGCTGGAGCCACTTCATCCAGAACGGCACACCCCGGTCAGAGAGCGGACGCAGACACAGAGAACAGTCCTTTCGTATTTTATTAAGGATTCTGTTGTTGAGTAATATCTCAAGAGTGCTTTCCATCCAGGTCGTAGGGCTGGATGGAGCAATCAAAGATTGAGTGAGTGGTATTCTGCAACATATAAGCAGAACACACAATAATTAACAGAGGTACATACTTATTAATCATAACCTGAACACACAGCAAAAGATGCTATCTAGCATATTAGCATTGGCCGCATGGACCAAACATAATGCACACAACTGAAAAGATGCTATCTAGCATATTAGCATCGGCCGCATGGACCAAACATAACAAGTAATCGGCAGAATGCACACAACTGAAAAGATGCTATCTAGCATATTAGCATCGGCCGCATGGACCAAACATAACAAGTAAATGGCAGAATGCAATGGCATCCAGAACACACAACTGAAGAGATGCTATAGCATTATTGGCATTAGCAAAGCTCAATTAGCAGCATGAATTAACACAACGTAGCAAACCAAATCATAGTCACACATGCATGTCACAGCATCTCAACACATAAGGCAGGCTACATATGACATGTATCTATCATTACCATAGGCACTATATTTGTAGGCTATGGGTGACTTACTTAGTTCATGAACGCACTCTCTCACTGGGAAAGCAGACAGCAATGGAACACATGGGCGGCAAGATGGCCGCTGTATTTAAACCCATTAGGACCCCTGGGCTGTCCAGAGAGATGCCAGACTATAAATAATAGGACCCCTGGGCCATCAAAGAAGTGCCTGACTGGAAATAACAATACACAGCATAACAAATAATGGGGAATTTACAACAACTATGCTTGCACCTCATGGTACCAAAGCACCTCAAAAGCGCTAAAAACAAGATTACAAACATCACAAAACAAACTGGTCAGACTACTACTTGACCTTACTCCTACAACCCACCTCACCCCTGCCCACTTGCAATGGGCCTGGTCTACAAAATACACTATACGACTAAGGTACCCATGTACATGTCAAAAGACTTCCCAAAGGTCAGTGAATACCACGACCACAACACCAGAGGAAGCTCAACAAATCATGTTAAACCCAGATTCGACTCAAACAAGGGACTAAACACGTTTCGCAATTATGCCACATCAATGTGGAACGCCCTACCCAAAGCTATAAAGGAATGTGAATCCCTACCCACATTCAAAACCCTCTAAAAGAGCACCTACGGGAGGCTGCTATTCGAAACTGGCCACCGTAAATGTCCAAACCCCCCCCACTCCCTCCTAATAGACAGTCTCCTCCCCACCGTATGTATATATTCTCTCCCCACCGTATGTATATTTCTCTCCCACCCACCCACCCCCTCCTAATGTACAGTATCCTTCCCACCGTATGTATATATTCTCTCCCCACCGTATGTATATTTCTCTCCCACCCACCCACCCCCTCCTAATGTACAGTCTCCTCCCCATCATATGTATATACTCTCTGTCAGGATCTATGGGTAACAGTACTGTATATTTGCATATCATATATGTCACAAATGTAACAGTACTATATACCAGTGGAGGCTGCTGACCAAATTTTTAGGTGAAGCACAAATTATTATATTATATTATATATTAAATAATATTTTTAAAACATCCCCCACTGTGTGTCAGTGGACACAGATGAAAACATATTAACATTAGGTGACAGCGGACTTGACCAGATGAAAACATATTAGGTGACAGCGCACCTGACCAGATGAAATCATATTAGGTGACAGCGCACCTGACCAGATCAAAACATATTAGGTGACAGCGCACCTGATCAGATCAAAACATTTTAGGTGACAGCGCACCTGACCAGATCAAAACATAATTAGGTGAAGGTGACAAGGAAGCCACATACTCATACCCCCCCGACACTCAACTAACCGCCTCGGACAGTCCTTCATACCAGTGGCCATCAGGCTCCACAACAGTGGGCAGCGACTGCTGCCAGACATCGACCTAGAACTAATAGGAACCCAAGTAGGACAATAACACTACCTTATGCATACTGCACCTTATGTGGATACTGTGAATAATGAATAATGTATATTTCAGTTAGTTAGATAGTAAATTATATTGACCTATTTGTTTACACTGCTTGTGTTGTTTTCACTACCTGTACCCCCCCCCCCCCCCCTTCCCCCATGCTGCTATGATGCCTGAATTTCCCCAAGGGGATCAATAAAGGAATATCTTATCTTATCTTAAAAGGAAAGATGAAATTACCTACCTGGGTTCCATCCTATAGAGGCAAATCTTTCCTGTGACAAAATGGGATCCAATGTAATAAAACTAAGTCAACCAACGAACTAGATTCCTGTACCGGATCTCCTCTCTGGTAAACAAGAATACCTTGAAGACTCTAACAGGAGCACTCATTCAAGGGTACTACGACTATGCTTGCACCTCATGGTACCAAAGCACCTCAAAGGCACTAAAAACAAGATTACAAACATCACAAAACAAACTGGTCAGACTACTGCTTGACCTTACTCCTAAAACCCACCTCACCCCTGTCCACTTTGATAACCTAGGATGGCTTAGAGTAGACGACAGAGTACAGCAACTTGCAATGGGCCTGGTCTACAAGATACACTACACTACTAAGATACCCATGTGCATGTCGAAATACTTCCCAAAGGTCAGTGAATACCACGACCACAACACCAGAGGGAGTTCCACAAATCATGTTCAACCCAGATAAAATAATAAAAATAAAAAAAAAAAACAAAAAAAAAAAACGTTTTTTTTTAATAAAAGAAAATAGTCATAACTTAGAAATTAGATTGCATAGGTCTATGAATCGATATCGCGATTCTGTTTCGATTAATTGCCCAGCCCTACAGTGTGTACAGTAAGTTAGCTTGGTGATTATCATTGTGATGTAGGCTAAGCTGCCTAGCTACTGTTAGCATACAAGCACTGTAGCCTACTTACGTTTTTTCTGATCCAGATGCATAAATCCACTTCTTCATGTTGCTCAGTTGCTGGTTTATACTTCGGTCCTAATGTTGGTGCAAAGTTTAATTTAGCCTGACTTGTTATAGCTGTACAGCTTACTAACTACTAAACAACAACTTTCTCATAGTCTCAACTTTCACATAGTCAAAATGGGTCCAGCTGCATGTGAGGAGGATAGGTTTAGCTCGGGCCAATCTCAAGTTTCTCAAGTTTCTTTATTATTTGTCATACAGAAGTACAGAATACTTTTATACAAAATGCTTCTTTATGTTACATTTTGTATAAAAGTATTCTGTACTTCTGTATGACAACTAATAAAGAAACTTGAGAAACTTGAGATTGGCCCGAGCTAAACCTATCCTCCTCACATGCAGCTGGACCCATTTTGACTTTGCAATGCAGAAATCTCTGATTGGATTTGCAAGGCTGCCAATCATATTCAACCTCCGTGTATTGGATGTCAAGGGCTGTCAATCAATCAATCCTCCATTCAATGGCAAGAGTTTAACTGCACAGACCGTGCTTAGATGAAGTTAATAGCCTATTTTGATTCGCTGTTATTTATTATTTATTTAACAATGGGTCACACCTGTGAAGTTTTCTTCACGAATAATTACTGCAGGCAATACTGCAGTGCAGGCCTGCTCAGAGCTGTACATTTTGGCCATTTTTGAAGAAAAAAAAAATCACTGGCATTTTTTTACAGAGGAAAACATTTATAATAAAAAAATAATAATAATAATTTAAAAAAAAATATATATATATATAGTTTTTTTTTTTTATATATATAGGTATATGTAAATTAATAATAATTATGAATTATGAGTGAATTTGTGTTTCACGTGTTGTCATAGAGAAACCTCCACTGCTATATACCTGTATGTCATGTATGTCCCTATGGCATGATGTCATGTATGTTGTGTATGTCATAAATGTCACTATGAATTGAAAATCGGGGACCCTGATGTAAACAAGACAAACGTCTTTCTCTGGTCTGCATCCCCTTAACAATTGTATGTATTGAGCCGTACTGTATTGTACCCATTGGTTCAGGGGTGGGAAACCAGTGGGGTATGAGTTCTGGTCGCTGCAATTGTGATTCCTACTGGTCGGTCAGAACGCCTCTTAAGCAGGGTGGGGGGAGATAGCATGAACATCTGTGCGTGCAGGGGTGTAAAGTACTTGAGTAATTGTACTTTGTTTCACTACTTAAGTACTGTTTTTGGGGATTTGTACTTTACTCGAGTATTATTAGGTTTGTATACTTGTACTTTTACTCGATTACATTTCAGAGAAAAAAAACATACTTTTTACTCCTTACATTTAAAATGCAGACCTACAAAGTACAAAGTACAAATCTCGCAGGTCCAACAATTTGTATTCGTATATTTGTTTCTCTGGCCGAACTAACGTTAACGTTATTAATCCTGCGGCCGCTCTTTATTTATAAACAGCCAATCAAATCCCCATCAATGGAAAATGAACCCGCCCATACCCATGCTGATTGGTACTTGTGCAAGACTAGAAAGTGGGGATCTTTGATTAAACACCTGCTATCAGAAGAATAGACAGTCAGAGTGACAAGCTACAGAAGATGGCCAAAAACGATAGTACGAGTGATGAAGAGGACGAAACGGAACATTTCTGCTGACGGGAACGCGAAAGCGGGAGCACATTTCCCCTGTGCTGGCTGCTCTCCACTGGCTTCCTGTGCGTTTTAGGATTGATTTTAAGGTTTTACTGTTTGTTTTAATGGCTTGGCACCGGGTTACCTCTCAGACCTGCTGGAACCTCTAAGGTCCCTCAGGTCCTCTGACCAGCTCCTCTTGGCCGTTCCAAACTCCAGGCTGAAGCTTAGGGGGGACCGTGCTTTTGCAGTGGCAGCCCCAACGCTCTGGAATGAGCTGCCACTGCATGTTAGGCAGGCCCCCACTCTGCAGGTGTTTAAATCACGCCTCAAAACACACTTATTTGCTCTGGCTTTTGTTTTTTAAACCGTTTTTGAGAGATTGGCCTTTTTATGTGACACATTGTACTGTTTTATTATGTGCTTTTATTACATTTATATGTTTTATGTTTTATCCTATGTTTGTGGACTTGTACAGCACTTTGGTCAACTTTGTTGTTTTAAATGTGCTATATAAATAAAGTGGATTGGATTGGATTGGATTGGATTTCATTGCCCCGGAATAAAAAAAAGTTTTTACTTTTACTCAAGTGTGTTTTTAGCCAGATACTCTGACTTTTACTTGAGTAAGATTTTGAGACGGTAGGCATACTTTCACTTAAGTATAATTTCTGGGTACTTTTTACACCCCTGTGTGCGTGTTACTCTCTCCCAGTGAAACTCCTAGCTGTCAGGTGAACATAAGTGGCTGGCGACTCCACATGTATCGCAGGAAACATGTATGGCAGCACAATGACCAAGAAGGGAGTTGGCATAACAACTAAATTGGGGGATGGGATCAATTATCAAATGAAAATGGAGAATTATTTTGATTGGGTAACTCCAATAGTATTACTGAAATTGAGGTAGTAATTCTCTACACTACTCGTTACTGGTACTAAAAATTATGTTACTGTCCAACATGGTATAACAACACATTTCAACACACATTGTTTTGCACTAGCAACCATTCCAACATGGAGGACAAATGGGGTATTCTAAACACTCAGTGAAAGGCCTCTATTGAAGGGGAATTACCATTATATTAGGTCAAGATCTGTGTGTAAGGTCACTGCAGGACAATTAGGACATGTGGATTTGGAAGTGGAAGCTTTTTTTTTTATATACACTTCTTCTCCTTATTTTCTATGTTTTCTCCCATCCCAATTTCGTATCGCCAATTCTCCCCTTCAATTCTCCCCTCCCCTGTCTTGAACGTTGCTAGACTATGCCTCCGTCCCACTGGTCGGCTGTAGTGAGGATAGATTTTTTTTATTTTTATTTTTTATTTTTATTACGGATCCCCATTAGCTGGTGCCATGGCAACCAGCTAGTCTTCCTGGGGTCCACACAAAAAAACATACAAAAACAATTATTATTGCAAAACAGAATTATTAAAAGTCAGTACTCAACACACAATGCACAATGAAACTAACAATTAAGATGGCTAAAATGACATGCAAGCAAAGACACAGAAAACAAAAAAACAAAACAAAATACTTTACAGTGTTAAATACAATTTAAGATTGTTTTTAAAAGTGAATCTTTTTAAGAATTGCTTTCAGAATGCTCATCAATGTTACTAAAACATCAATTTCACCATACCTTTAAAAAGATTAAAAAAAACACACAAAGTAAACAGAAGAAGTTTTGGATAACATGGCTGCAGCTACACTCATGCATGACATAAATTTACTTCCGGATTATGGCTCCTTTAAGTTTCTTTTTGAAACTGTCCTTGTTTTCCGTCCGTATAATATGTAATGGGATCCTATTCCAATATGTTATGGCTCTATACATTGCCGTTTTCTTTAGAGCGTTGGTTCTAGGCAGATGTAGGGTAAAGTGATTACTTGAAGCATGTCTGGTATTATGGTCATGTCTATCATTGGTGGATAAAAGCATAGAATACAATTGAGTGGGTTTACCAAGGTACAAATGTTCTTTAAAAACCTAATCAAACTGCATGCTAGTCTCTTTTCCACCCTCATCCACGACAGTCTAGCATGCATTCCCTCCACACTATTCCTTATTAGTCTATTTGCCATCCCATAGAGCCCCATTGTGAACCCGGAAATTTCGGAACCACCAACGTTTTATGATGGATATGGATAGTACAGTCGTACAGAACTTGTAAGTCGCTTTGGATAAAAGCGTCAGCTAAATGACTAAATGTAAATGTAAATGTAAATGTAGTACGGATGCCCAGCACTCAGAAACTGCCGGATGCTAAGTTGTAAATGTTGGGCAACTTTTTTTATTTGCATAATTGGCATACATTTGCATAATCGCCTAAATGGCCAAATCTCAGAAACGACTTGATCAATTTCAACAATGTTGGAGTTGTTTTGGGGGTTATTCGGGATACTGAATCCAGTTATGATACTTAAGAGCAGAAAAAAGTTTCAAAATTGCAATATTTACTGGAATTTACAAAATGTTGGTGCCATTTTTTATGAATTTTCTGTTTATAAATGTTTCAGAAGATGCAGAATTATTAGAAAATGTTCATGGAATGTTCAATTGTAAACAGAATGATAATAATAATAATAACTTTAATTTGTAGAGCGCCTAATAGACCACTACACTTCCACGTTACATTGAAATCGGGGAGGAGATTGCGGGGGGAGCAAATGAATGAATGTGGATGAGAGCCATGATGTAAGTGGTTGCATTCCTAATCGATCAAAACTAAATCGGCTGAGAAAAAGCCCATTTTTAAGCACCTATTCCCCATGCACATGCGCAGATTGCCCACGGATTGTGACGCCACGCACACCCGCCCTGGACTGTTCCATCAGAGGGGTGAGTTATGAAGAGCTGGCTACAATCCAGGAACAAAGATAGAATGGTAAACCACTATCTTGCTCATTCCTGGTTGTGTCTGTGTGAAATCTCTCCCCAAACAGGTTCAAATGTTCTCGAGGTCATGTCCTACAAAGGATCTTCTATACCATAGGTGTCAAACTCATGTCAGACTGATGGTCATTTGATGTGGCCCCCCAAGAGCTCTAAAACATTTTTTTTTTTTTTTTTTTAAACATTAATTTTGGGTTAAAAAATAGCGGCGTTAAAATAATTGTGGGTTAATGCGTTAATAAAGCTTTAACTTTGACAGCCTTAGTTATTACACATTCTTATACATACATGTATGTTGAACATCTGAGGTATTGATGAAGTAACAAAGGAAAAAAGCCAAAAGCACTTACTCCTCAGACATTCTTTGACAATTTTACAGCCCAAAATACAAAAAAGATCCAGGCGGAATAGGTAACAAAGGGTTGAAGAAATATTGTCTGAACTGTCAGATGCAAACTGGCTGTGTGACATAACCAAGCATCTCGCTCAATTGAATAAGAAGCTGTAGGGGGTCGCAAACAAGTCCCACCCAAAACTTGACCAATATAGTTGTGAACTGAGACAACCCTTATTTTGTTATTTTTGAGTACAGTTACAGTTGTGTGTTCATGCAGACACATAATAACAATTTCATTACGAATTGAAAACGGGGGACCCTGATGTAAACAAGTCGAAAGTCTTTCTCTGGTCTGCATCCCCTTAACAATTGTGTGTATTGAGCTGTACTGTGCTGTACCCATTCTGCAATCTGTTAATTAAAGTTAATTAAACTATCTTCCATTAGTTGGATGTATGGCCTCTGCAAGGTTGTGTGCAGCCATTTGTTTTTGTAACATCTGCTACATCTGTCCCACGTGTTCTTTGCAGCTCACAGTTGTTAGTTCTGCCCCTCTTGACTGTGACAAAAAGGTTTTGAACAAACTTAATGTCATAGCTTGTATTTGATGATATTCTTCTTTGTTATTTAGTTGAATGGTTTGATCATTGATTGATGGAGTAATATGGGGTTCTGATCAACTAAAATTATTTGTTAAAATAACATAACATATATTTTTACATCTATGCAAAATGTATAACTTGAATAAGTAATAAATACAGAAACAACATGTTTAACAATATGTAAATGAGTAGCTACATTTATTTTACATTACATTAACATTTATATGGTCTTTGGCCCTTTGAGGGCAATGATAATGCTGATGTGGCCCTCTGTGAAAATGAGTTTGACACCCCTGCTCTATACAGTGCCCCATTGTTCTGACCAGGATTATTACGTTCCTTTTGGCCTCCTTGCTGACGTGGACGAGAAACCCATCTATAGGCCTAGTTATCAAATTCTTGGTTTGCAATGGTTTTGCACCTTGTGGGTAAATAAAAACCCAGTTTTCATCTACACAACTCCTGTTTCCTCATTGTCTCACTGCTTGGTCCCTAACAAGGAGAAATGGGCATTCTAAACACTCTGTGCAAGGCCTCTATTAGGCGGTAAATTGTTCTTTGTTTTCACAATGTGTGCCCTCTATCGTATCGAGATACATATTCCATGTGTATGGAATAACACTCACCTTTAACATTCACTTTAAACACTTTTTAACACTACACCATATTGTATCTATTTATTAGTAAAAGATTTGCACTACCTCTCTAACTCATCTTTGCAATTGTTTGCATTGTGTACTTGTACTAGTTTGTATATTTTGTATAGTGTTTGGTCTTTATTTTTTAAACTTTTTTACTGTCTGAAGCACAATCTCAGGGGGCTCATACAGAACCAAGCATTTCACTGTAATGTGCATGTACCTTATATGTGACAAATAAGCTGGTCAGGAAGGCCAGTAACATGGTGGGAGTGGAGCTAGACTCTTCCTCTGTCAGAGAGGAAGAGCCTTGCTAAGCTCCACGCCATCATGGACAACCCCTCCCACACGCTATACACAGACTTGGCTGATAGAAGGAGCATGTTCAGTGTTAGACTAAAAGACTCCCTAGATGCAACACTGAACGGCACAGGAAGTCCTTAATTCCAACAACCATCAGAGTATACAACGCATCACTGTGCCTCACTGCCTCACCACAGAGTGACAGTACAAACTCTGGTAATCTTCCTGGATTTTTGACTTCTTATTTTTACATATACACTTAAATCTTTTTATTAAAAAATATATATGTATATTTTAGAATGTATATATTTTAGAATGTATATCCCGGACTGTATTTTTATTGTTATTTGTGATTTATGACTACCTAAACGTTATGCAACATAGGGGAGGAGCAAACATAGCTTGCATAGCAGCCTTCTAAACTCTAATTTGAAAATTACCTTGAAGAAAAAGTTTTCTGCCAGTGAAGTTTTGTCACAGATATTTGACGGTGAAAGTGACATAGGAGAGAATGTGTCTGAGACCCTGATTATGAGGCGTCCTCCTCTGATGAGAATGAGACCCTTAGTGCAGATGCTCCTGTTGTCTCTCAACCACAAGCAGACACGTTACTTTCCAAAAACGGAAAGTTATCATGGTGCCACTCCCCACTTGAACAACATAATATATATTATGTATGTATAATTGGGTGGGTGGGGGGGAGTAGGGGTAATGTTTTATTTAAATGGTTATTTAGGTAATCAACAAAGTAACATGAAGCACCTGAAACATACATTTGGGTAACACTTTTGATTATGATCATTTTCTGGAGGTTTAAACAGTTGGGGTCAAAATGTCCCCAAGGATAAAGAGTGTAAAGTCAATTTGAGGATAACAGGAGGGTTAACATTAAAACCATTTCAAATTATTTTAGCCCTGCTAGATAGAGGTAGCAAATAACTCTAAGGATGGCAATAATAATAATAATAAACGTTATTTGTACAAATTCCATACAAGAATTGCAGCCCAAAGTGCTTCACAGCAGAAAATACACTAGAATACATAAAATGAGCATAAAATAGACAGAATAAATGCAATGCCGAAAATAAAAATACAAGATGATAGAAGTAGATGATCGTAGTGTTCTTGGGGGCATGTAGTTGACAAGAAAATTGCCAATATAGCTTGGTCTGGTTCCATTTAGGGCTTTGTACATAAGGAGGAGGACCTTCAAATCAATTCTAAATGTTACCGGAAGCCAGTGTAATAGCCTAGCTGAGAGTTGAATAAGCTGAAGTATTTTCTTCAGTCGGCTTGGAATAAAGGCATGGATCCGTTTTTCAGCATCCTTTTGATTTATAAATGGTTGTACTTTAGCTTTGTTTCTAAGGTGGAAGAATTATGTTTTTGTCACCTTGTTAATGTGGGACTTAAAGCTTACAGTAGACCTGAGTCTATGATAACCAAGACTTGTAAGCAAGGAGTAAGTTTCCCCATAATATTATTCAGCAGAATTTCTCTTGAAATAGAAATTTGGTAAATTCCAGTAAATATTGCAATTCCGATACTCTTGAGTATCATAAATGGATTCAGCATCCAGAATAACCCCCAAAACCACTCCAACATTGTTGAAATTGATCAAGTAGTTTCAGAGATTTGTCCATTTAGGTGATTATGCAAATGTATCAAATTTATGCAAATAAAAAAAGTTGCCCAACATGTACAACTTAGCATCCGGCAGTTTCTAAGTGCTGGTGACCCATACTATCTATATCTATCATAAAAGTTTGGTGGTTCCAAAATGTCCGGGTTCATTGTGTTGGCAAGTAGACTATATAGAGCAGTGAAGAGTGAGTCGGGCAGCTCTATTTTGAGTGAGCTGGAGTTTACTAAGCTCTTGCTTTGACGCGCTAGACCAATTTGCTGGGCAGTAGTCAAGATGGGACAAGATTAAAGATTGTATACCATTTTAATTGTTGTATTCGTTAGGAGGTAAGCATTGGTGATACCAATAATGTAAAAGTAATTTTCATACTTTTGGCCAATACTACTTTTATTTTTACCTGCTGCTCTTCATAGTTATTTTTTTTTCTTCAGTTATTCTTTTCTTCTTTTTTTTTATTTTATCTTAACCTATCCATCTGCATAGTCCATCATAGGATTAATCTGGGTGGTGTAGTTCTGCAGGGCCTCTCTGTGCAGAGGGACATAGTTAAGCTATCTAAGTCTACTTATGAATTGGATAAACACAATATATATATATTTTTTTTAACATTTTTTTTATCAATTTGACAAATGTCATAAAGATATGTTCCAACTGAATAGTTGCTCAGACACCTGTTAATCAATACTGTTTACTCCAATTGCACAGAGAGCCGACCAGCACACAGCCACCCACTGGGACATGAGGAGATGAGCTTCCTTTTGCAGCTATGTCACAACCCTGTGTTAGATATACAGGGTGGGGAGTATCTACGTGGGAGGGGCACCAATCACCTTTGTTTTTTCTTGTTTTTTTTGTTTTGTTTTTGGAGTTTTTGTACTGTTTTTTAATATTCTTACAGACTTTTTTTTTTAAGATGGGGTGGGTTATATGGGCCTTTTTCCCCTTATGTGCATACTTTGGGCATCTCGTCAACAAAGACCAAATTTGGGTTATCTATTAGTACAGATTCATATACCTTTGAATTATTTTATTTCATATTATAAATGTCGTCTTTAGCAATTTTTTCATGGAACGTTAAAGGTCTTAACAATTCCATTAAAAGGGCT
Organism: Notolepis coatsorum; assembly: GCF_963971535.1. NCBI lineage: Eukaryota > Metazoa > Chordata > Actinopteri > Aulopiformes > Paralepididae > Notolepis > Notolepis coatsorum. The sequence continues at coordinate 99,820,199 of NC_140177.1, forward strand.
AGCTGTCTTGATACTATATCAAGAAATCGAGTTGAAATATGCATGTTTCAAGAAACGCACTTGCTTGAAAAGATATGCACAAATTAGAAAATCAGCGTTATAAAGTGGCTTCTTCTGCTTCAGCTTTGAATAAAACCAAAGGGGTTGCTATAATCATTGATAAAAAATGCAAAATTTCCATCATAGGCAAAGACAGTGATCAAGAAGGAAGAATAGCTTTTCTAAAATGTATTCATAATGGTAAAATAATTGCGTTTATTAATGTCTATGCACCCAACTGTTATGAACCAGACTTTTTTCAATCATTGAATAAAATCCTAATGGAACTAGCTGATTTCCAGTTGATTATTGGGTCAGATATGAATTCTGTTTTGGATCATACCTGGGATAAATCAAAACAGTTCTATTTCGTTATGGATCTTGCTCAGCATCTTACTTGCACTGTACTTCACTTCGTGCACAAGCACTGAATAAAAAATTCCACCATGTACCTTTACATCCCAACATTCGTCTGGCCACACCCCCATCCGCTTACCTTCATAAGCAGGTGTGTGGTCAACTACTCGCCTCATTCTTCACTTTCACCACAAGGAAGTGCCTTCGGTAGATCCCCACTTGACGAGATTGTTAGTAGAAGAAAGTTGGAAAACAAAAGAACGGGAAGATACGTTGACATCATATCTTTATTTTCTCTCTCACTATTTTCGAGAAAATACGGCGATATTGTCTTCGTTACTGGAGTGTCTGGAAGATGATGGTCATTCCGACCTTCAACGGCTTTTTCGTATTAGGAGCTCACGCCGCTGACATGCTCCCCAGCTACAGTCCTCCTTGCTGCGGCTGGATGGGGTTGCCCTCCGGCCACACAGCTGGACTGTGGGAAGCACCGACTGTTGTGAGAAGCGGTTGTTTCCAGGATGGGTACGTACTGTTTTGCTTGCGAGCTCTGGTTGTTGTTGATGCTGTGGGGGTTAGCTGACAATTTACGAAACGCCGACTCCAGGCTGGGGTCCTCTGCTCAGCTTAAACGGCGGTCGGAGGATCTTGGTCTGACGCCCATGATGGTCAATCTAGTGGGCCGCGACCAGGTCCTGGTGAACCCAGGATTCTCGAGCGGATGCTTCTCTGTCCCGTGCAGGCCCCACCTTTCATATAAAAATGAAAGTATACCCTAACGAGGAAATGTGGGCATAGGATCTTCTTTATCGGGAGTTCCATGCTCAAAGTCGGCTGCAGCCCGAAATGGGAACTGTGCTGGCCCCGCTGTATGTCTGGATCACCGTTGAAAACTGTGTTTTGACATTCTTTTTCTTTTCCCTCTTAGGGGAGGGACTTGGACAGCGGCCTGTCTGAAGTGTGGCTTGTTATGTCGTTGTGTACAGTTCAGGTGATAGCTGCTTAGCTGGCGTGCTAGTTGTGGCCTACTGTGTTAGCCAGTCAGCTGTTAGCTGCGGCGCTAGCCCGCTGTGTTACCAGGCTAGTAAACGTTAGCTTGTTGCTATCAGTCGGATAGCTGCTTAGCTGGTGTGCTAGTTGTGGCCTACTGTGTTAGCCAGTCAGCTGTTAGCTGCGGCGTTAGCTTGCTGTGTTTACCAGGCTAGTAAACGTTAGCTTGTTGCTATCAGTCGGACGGCTGTTAGCTTAATGCTACACTGTTGAACGTTTTCTATGACTATAACATGCCTTAAACACTCTGACTACGACGTCATCTTTGACAGAGGATGTTAGTCGAACCTACACCGGGAGCCCTGCCAGCAAGGACTGCGTCAACATGGAGAAACGTAGCGGCTGGGTGGCGCAGCGGCGCTACCCTCGTCACCGGCACAGGAGATGCTGTGTTCAACTTCGGTGTCCCGTTAGCCAGATTGCAGTTCTCTTGGCTTGCGCTCAGGGTAGGAAGGTCCCGACCGGACTTTAAACACTTCTTCTTTCCTTCCCTTCTAAATGTTTTGTAATACCGATGTTTTCCAAAATGTGTGTTGCTGCAATACATTGAGGATACGACGCGTGTTGTGTTTGAATTGTCTTGTCACTGGTATAGCTTCTCTCTCCATAGAATCAGGTTGTTGTTTACATGTGTAAACATGATCTGGTTAGTTGTGATGAGAACATGTGTGTTCATGTAACGTGAACTCACAACTAAGGGGGTTAATTAACCTATAAAGCTATGCTTAGTGACATGTGATTGAGGAATGAATTCTTTTCTCAGCCTGTAATGACAATGAACAGTGTGTTCACATATTAACAGGGTTACCTGTTCAACTTGGTCGTATCAAGGGTAAGGAAGGAGGGGTGGTCCCCCCGGTTTCCCTGGGGCTTCCCCACCCTCCTCTCAGACATGTTGTTTACAATATATTGTGTCACTGTGTTTGTGGGGATACGATGTAACCCTCAGCTTAATTGCTGGGGCTGTGCTTTCCGCTTGAGAAACTATATTTTCCTAAAGAAAAGATTGTTTGGTCACTTATCATGTGTGCTTAGCAAGGCCTGTGGCCAATACATAATCGAGGATTCTGTATTCTCTCATTATGAAAAACGGCGTTCCTCTGTAGAAAGAGTGTACTTTTGCCATTTTTTATTGTGATGAAGGGTTGTGTGTGTCTTGTGATCTACAACTGGGTTAGGTTTGGCCACAGAAGCACATGTGTAAGTCTGGTACCGGGGCTCTTAAAGGGGGCCCTCTCTATTCTGTGTTTTTTCCTTAGTAAAAATCAGATAGCAGGTTAGCACATGAGCTATGTGAAGCTGTTAGATACTTCATGTAGCAGACTATGACTGTGTCATGCTCTATTTGTCATTACATCGTATCATGGGTGTTGGGTCGTAAAGGGGTGAACTGGTAATCCTTTCCTCCCCTTTTCTGATTGGTCAGGGGTTAAAACCTCCTGTCCTTCAAGGTTCCTGTCACGTTGCTGTTCGGCACGTTACAGGGTAAGAGGGGGGGGGGGGGTTTCCTGGTCCCACGCCCTGGAAGATTGGGCGTGTGCACCGCAGAAATTCCCCCGCCATAGAGTACGTCACTGCGCGTCTCTGTTGGTAAGACTTCCGTGAGTTGTTCAGGTCCATGTTATGGATCTGTTTCAGGGAGTTGTCAGAGCTCCTCCTCACGAAGCTCCTCCTCGGGCCTTCTGTGAGTTCGGACTCTCCTTCCCTGTGAGGGAGCCTCCTCAGAGTTCAGAGCCTCCTCCTCAGATTGTCAAGGTGAGTAGAACTTCAAAAAGGAGTTCTGCTCTATTGTGTGTGTATTCGATTCAATTCGATTATTGAGTGTGTATTGGTTCAGTGCCTCCTCCTCGGAGAGCCCTAACCCAAATATTACATAGCTCAATGTTGCAATATATTCTTTTCAATCTATACAGCTCGCGTGGGAAGTCTCTCTGGGGATTTCCGTCTCCTCCCTATGGCGAGGGTGGTGGGATGTAAAAATGTTAAAAAAAAATTACCCTCAGCTGCGTCACGTGGGATTCATGTCAGTCTGTGTTTCTTTCTTTTTTAAATAAAAAGAGGAAGGAACATGAAGCACGACGACTCCGTGTCGTTCTCCCAGGCGACTTGGAGGAACAATGTTTGGTGTCTTGCTAGACCAGGGGTCGGGAACCTATGGCTCTTCTGGTGACAGCATATGGCTCCCAGAAATGTTTGAGTAATATTTTTTTGTGATATTTCTTAATAATACTGTGTCATTTTAAAGTAAACAGAAATTAGTTTTGAAGATACAGCTAATAGTATCTGTAGCTGAAGATATAGCGAGCAGAGCTGGCGAGGGAACACAAGTGGACAGAAATAAAAAATCTTCAACCTGAAGACCAGCTGATTCTTAAAACTTGGAACGAGCTTCTTGTGACATACCACACAATGCAGCGTGAGTATTGCCGTGTTGACCATGTTTGGCTCTACATATGCATGTGGGCAGTCATTCTCGCATATGAGGAACATTAAGACCAACCTACGCTTACGTTTAACTGATGGAAGCCTCAACGCCTGTATGAAGCTCAACCTCACCACGTATGAACCAGATTACAAGGCCATCAGCAAAACCATGCAGCACCAGAAGTCGCATTAAAAGTAAGACATATTTAATTTATTATATGTTAAAAATACTATATGGCTCTCAATGAAATATATTTAGAAATATTTGGCTTTTATGGCTCTCCCAGTCAAAAAGGTTCCTGACCCCTGTGCTAGACTATCCATTGATGTGTTTGGGTCTCGACGCATACATAGTGCTGGCTCGGTGTGTTTCTGTTAAGGAATCACGCAGGGGCTAAGTGCGCCTTGGTTGCTTGTTATTAAAACAGCGTTTTTTATAGGGCAACTGGGATGGAGTTTTGTCTCTTCCGAGCGCCAGTTTACTAGGTTGTCTCGATGAATTCTCGTTCATATCTGGGGGATGTTAACGGAATAGATCAGAACATAAGTAGAGGGGTCTCACGCCCTTGGGGTGGGCCACTGAGCATGGTCCAAATGGGACCGTCTGGGTGGCGCCCTCTTTTCATGTTTTAGATCGACACGCATACCTACCCCCTCTTCTGGAGTGGGCATGTCGGCGTGGTTATGACACGGGACTGGTCTGGTCGCGCTGGTCCAGGTCAGTTGAACCCGTTGTCCGCCGGGGATGCAGGTCTGCTGTTCTGGTGCCCTGAGGGACTTGTGCTTTTTTCGGGGGGGAAAATGCCGGGTCGGCCCGGGTGTCACAGGGTTAGGCGTTATGGAGATCCTTTGTTGGGTACATGTTGTACCTGGCACTATCCTAAGGGACTGGTTCTCATTTATTTCGCTCCTCTCTCACGCATGGCAAAGAGGGGGCTGTTGAGGTGGTCTTCTGGACCTCCTCTGGTAACCCTGTGTGCTTCCCGAGCCACCGGGCCCGGTCCGAAGTAAGGTTTCGTTGATACCGTAGGCCTGGGATAACCCTTTTTTCTTGAGGGGTTATAGGAACAACCACCGTCTGTACCGAGAGGGTAGTTGATTCCCTGGTGTGTTGGAGCAGTGTCAACTCCCGGGTTGCCCGGTTGAGTGTGCCCCTGCACGTTCATGACGTCTGCCAATCATGTCAGCCTTCTCTGCCTCGACCCCTCTGGGTGGGTTTTTTTTGATGGAGGCTTTGTCATGGTGATCAACAACGCCAGCAAACGCCCCTTCCACCGGGGGGGCTGTTTTCAGCTGACTCCTTTGGCGCCTGTCTCGTCCGCAGTGCTCCAGGCTCAGGTTACAGCCTGCTGCCTGGTTTCCCCGGTGCGCTGCCTGCTTCCGTTGGTTAACCTTTTTTGAGTGCTTACGGCCATGCTGACTGCCTGTTCTGCAGGGTCAGTGTGCCAGGCGGTGTGCTATTGGGGGGAAAGGGCCCGCTCTTGGAGGGGCCTTATCCGAATACGCTGGCGATGTGGGGGGCGGTGTCACTAAGTGACAGCCTGGTGGGGTCTTGATGCCTGGCGTCATTGACCTCTCCGGGCCCCTTTTTTCCAGGGGATCCAGTCCCTTCGGTGGGTCTGGGTCTTCCTTCGCGCTCCGCTGCTACAGCCTTGCCACGGGGTTGGGTTGCTCTTGACCCCGTGATTTTGGGGGCAGTAACGAGGTTTGTTCCTTCCGTTCGTTCCCGGGTGGCATGCGGGTTGTGCGCGTGTGTAGTCGTGGGGTCAAGCCACGGTCTGCTCACACTGTGGTTGGGTTGCTTGAGTCCAATAGGGGGGGTATCCTCCATTAGGGAGGGTCGGGGGGCTCGGTCCTCCCCGTTCTGATGGTTGTGGGGGGCCTCAGCGGGGTACATTTGTCGGGCTATGGCTCTCGCTCAGCCTCCCTTGTGCAAGTATGATGCTGAGCGAGATCCATAACGAAATAGAACGTAAGGTTATGTATATAACCAAGTTCTATGAGTTATGGTGACGCTCAGCATCAGACGCCGCTGCGGCCCTTGATCTCGCCTTGTGGTGAAAGTTTGGGAAGGAGGCGAGTAGGTGACCACACACCTGCTTATGAAGGTAAGCGGATGGGGATGTGGCCAGACGAATGTTGGGATGTAAAGGTACATTTTTTATTCAGTGCTCGTGCACGAAGTGAAGTACAGTGCAAGTATGATGCTGAGCGTCACCATAACTCATAGAACTTTGTTATATACATAACCTTACGTTAATCATAATGCTCGCTCGACAAAGCACTTGCTATCTGACTTTAATCTTATTGATATTTGGCGGGTTCATAATCCAGGCAACAGGGAGTATACTTTTTTCTCTAATAGACATCTATCATTTTCCCGTATTGATTTAGTTTTAATATCAGCATCCTTATTTTCAGACGTAAAAAAAAATTGAAATCCGACCTATGAGTTTATCAGATCACCATGCCTATTTCTGTCAATTTCAATTCAGCCAGGCTAAGAAAAAGGCTACAAGATGGCGCTTTAACTGCTCTTTATTGGATAATCCAGCATTCTGTGAGCAATTTCAGTCTGAGCTAGCCCAATTTTTTATGATTAATAATAACTCCGTGGATGATTTCAGGATACTTTGGGACGCTACTAAAGGCTTTGTCAGAAATAATGCTATACTTTCTCTTCAAGTCTTAATAAATCTCAGCTAAAACGAATATCGGAATTAGAAACCATGCTGTCTACCTTGGACCTATCTCAACAGAGGCATTACTCTCAGCAGACTGCCGCTACACTAGCCAATGTTAAGAGTGAACTAAACGATCTTATCAGGAAAAGAGCCGAATCCTCCATCCATAAAGGTAGAGTAAATCAATACTTTCATGGTAGTCGACCGAGTCAAATACTGGCCAACAAACTACGCAATAGTGATCTTGTAGGAAATATGACTACTGTTACATCAGAAAATGGTGAGCTGTTTACAGATCCAAAATTAATCAATACAAGATTTGCTAAATTTTATAATGATTTATATACTACAGAAGGCGAGCGTTCCTCTGAAGAGATTGAATCTTTTTTAAGTGGCCTTAACCTCTCTGTTTTGTCACCAGTTGAATCAAGTTTAATGGGTGCTCCTATATCATTACAAGAACTCAAAACATCTCTGGAAACTATGAATAAAGGCAAGTCTCCAGGGTGGGATGGCATTCCCCCTGAATTTTATTTGCGGTTCTGGGACGTCTTAGGCCCACTACTACTTGAAATGATTAATATATTCATATCTAAAGGCTCCTTAGGGAGAGATGTGAATATGTCCCTAATCTCTCTTTTATTAAAAAAAGGTAAAGATCCATACCAGTATTCTAATTGGCGCCCTATTTCTTTAATTAATACAGATGCCAAACTATTTTCTAAAGTATTATCTTGCCGTCTTGAAAAGTTTTTACCTAAACTGATTCACCCAGATCAAAGTGGTTTTGGTAAAAAAAAGGCTTTCGTCTGATAATATGCGACGTCTCCTTCACATTGTCCACTCCGCCTCTCAAGCTAAAGTGTCGTCAGCTGTTCTCTCTGTTGACGCAGAGAAGGCCTTTGAACGTCTGGAGTGGACCTATCTTTGGGCTGTACTGAAACATATGGGACTAGGTCAAAAAAAATTAAATATGGTAAAAATAATATTTTCTAATCCATCAGCCAGTGTCATACCGGATATATTAGTTCTCCTCCTTTCAAAATCACTCGTGGAAGTAGGCAAGGGGATCCGATCTCTGCAAGCTTGTTTATTTTATCCCTTGAACCTTTAGCCCAAGCTATACGGCAATCAGAAAAATAGCCAATCTCTGTAAATTCTACTGATCATCATATTTCGCTTTATGCGGATGACATCTTGTTATATATGGAGAATGTATCTCAGTCTCTCTCAAGCCTCCTGAACATTTTTGAAAAATTCAGTTAAATTTCAAGTTATAAAATAAACTGGACCAAATCAGCACTAATGTACCTAAGAACCACTCCTAACTCTGTGCTTGACCATGAGATCCCGGTTGTAACCCAATTAAAATATCTTGGTATTGATATATTTCCTTCAATTGAAAATGTTTTGTCTGTAAACTACAATAGAACCATTAGGTCAATCATAGACGATCTCAATCGATGGTGTAATATACCTGTCTCCCTTTCCGGAAGAGTCTCTATTATCAAAATGAACATATTACCTCGAGTAAACTTCTGTAGTTCCATGATTCCTATTGCCCCACCTGTTGCTCATTGGGAAAATTTACATAGAGCAGTCTCAAATTGTATATGGCGAGGCAAGCGAGCTCAGGTTAAACTTACTACCTTACAAAATGAGCGGCAATCTGGTGGTTTAACTGTGCCAACTTTTAAGTTATATTTTCAAGCGTTATCATTTCGTCCTCTGTTGAGTTGGTTTAATTTAAATTCTGAGGCCCCCTGGCTTAATATTGAAAAACATATTGTGGCGCCGATTCGTTTACAAGACATTGTCTTCACAGATATTTCACTAAAGAAATTTAGATTACGTTATGGTCCGATAATAGCGCATGCCATATCTTTATGGCGCAATTATGAAACGTTACTTACATTTACATTACATTTTACATTTAGTCATTTAGCTGACGCTTTTATCCAAAGCGACTTACAAGTTCTGTACGACAAGCCATCAGGAAGAGCACAACTCTATCAGCTGAGTAACAATGTTCATCAAAGTGTTGAGTGCTACAGTGTAGGTTAGTTTATTAGGACAAGTGCATGACAGTATGGTTAGTTAGGGTTAGATTTTTTTATTTTTATTTTTTTTAATTCAGATAATGGTTGAAGAAGTGCGTCTTTAGTCGACGGCGAAAGATTGGACGTGTTTCGGCTGTCCTAACTGGGGTGGGTAGTTCATTCCACCATTGTGGGGCAAGGACTGAGAATAGGCGACTTCTCTTTGATGACCCTCCCGGAGCTTGGATAGGAGTAGGTCTGAGGCGGCCAGAAGATGCAGAGCGTAGGGGTCTTGAGGGTGTGTAGTTAGAGACCATTGACCGGAGGTAGGCGGGAGCAGTTACATTTACATTTACATTTTACATTTAGTCATTTAGCTGACGCTTTTATCCAAAGCGACTTACAAGTTCTGTACGACAAGACAGCAAGAAGGGTACAACTCTATCAGCTGAGTAACAATGTTCATCAAGTGTTGCGTGTTACAGTGTAGGTTAGTTTATTAGGACAAGTGCATGACAGTAAGGTTAGTCGGGGTTAGATTTTTTTTTTTTTTTTTTTTTTTTTTTTTAATCATTTCAGATAATGGTTGAAGAAGTGAGTCTTTAGTCGACGGCGAAAGATTGGACGGGATTCGGCTGTCCTAACTGGGATGGGTAGTTCATTCCACCATTGTGGGGCAAGGACTGAGAATAGGCGGCTTCTCTTTGATGACCCTCCGGGAGCTTGGATAGGAGTAGGTCTGAGGCGGCCAGAAGATGCAGAGCGTAGGGGTCTTGAGGGTGTGTAGTTAGAGACCATTGACCGGAGGTAGGCGGGAGCGGTTCCCTTTGCTGCACGGTATGCTAGGTCGAGGGCCTTGAAGCGGATACGTGCAGCAATGGGGAGCCAGTGCAGGTCCCTAAGAAGTGGGGTGACATGGGCCGACTTTGGTAGGTTTGATATCAGGCGGGCCGCTGCGTTTTGAATGAGTTGAAGAGGCTTGGTGGCAGTGGCCGGGAGGCCAGCTAGCAGTGCGTTGCAGTAGTCGAGGCGGGAGATGACTGTTGATTGGATGAGGAGTTGGGTGGCTTCTTTTGTCAGGAAGGGGCGTATCCTTCTGACGTTGCTCAGGAGGAATCTGCAGGTTCTGGTTGTCGCTGCGATGTGAGCAGAGAAGTTCAACTGGTCGTCGAGGACAACACCAAGGTTCTTGGCGGTCGGGGACGCGGTCACAGCTGCATTCTCGACTGTGATGGAGAGGTCGGTCAGGGGGGAGGATTTGGCCGGCAGGTGGAGCAATTCTGTTTTGCTTAGGTTCAGTTTGAGGTGGTTGGTCGTCATCCAGGCGGAGATGTCGGACAGACAGGCCGAGATCCGCTCAGAGACGTGGATATCTGAGGGAGGGAAGGAGAGGAAGAGTTGAGTATCATTGGCATAACAATGATATGAGAAGCCATGAGACGTGATAATGTTACCCAGTGATTTAGTGTAGAGGGAGAAGAGAAGGGGTCCTAGGACCGAGCCCTGGGGGACACCCGTCCGGAGGGGGCGGGTGGCCGACAGAGTCCCTCTCCATGACACTTGGTAGGAGCGGTCGTTGAGGTATGATGTCAGCCATGTCAGCGCAGATCCAGCCACTCCCATTCCTGCGAGGGCCGCGAGGAGGATCTGATGGTTGACTGTGTCGAAGGCTGCAGATAGATCTAGGAGAATCAGGACAGAGGAGAGGCCTTTCGCTTTTGCTAAGTGAAGTGCCTCTGTGACCGCAATGAGGGCCGTTTCTGTGGAGTGGCCAGTCCGGAAGCCAGACTGATTGGGGTCTAGGAGGTCATTCTGTAAGAGATAAGCAGTAAGTTGGTTGGATACAGCACGTTCAAGTGTTTTAGAAAGAAAGGAGAGAAGAGAGACAGGACGATAGTTGGCTATGACGGTGGGGTTCAGGGTTGGTTTTTTTATGAGGGGCGTGACTCTGGCTTGTTTTAGGGAGGTGGGGACCACCCCCGAGTTGAGTGAGGAGTTGATGGTTGCAGTTAGGAATGGGAGGATGTCCGGTGCTATGGTCTGGAGGAGTGGGGAGGGTAGCCGGTCCAGCTGGCATGTAGTCGGACGGTTCGACGTTACCAGTGTCAGGGTCTCGGCTTCTGTAATGGGAGAGAAAGATGACAGAGTGAAGGATGAGGTTCTCGATTCAGCGTTTGGAATGGGTGGGGGTTGGGAGAAGGAGCTGCGGATGTTCTCCACTTTTTCCTCAAAGAAGATCGCAAAGTCTTCGGCAGAAAAAGATGAGGGAGGAGGGGGTGGGGGGGGAGTGAGGAGGGAGGACATGGTAGCATGCAGTTTGCGAAGATTCTTGGCAGAGGCCTCGATCCTATGGTGAAAGAAAGAAGCTTTGGCATTAGTAATGGTTTTGGAGAATGTTAACAAGAGGTTGTGATATGTGTCGATGTCAGCAGTGAGGCGTGATTTTCTATACTTCCTCTCAGCCGCTCTCAGGACCTGTCTTTGTTCTCTCACTGCATCCGTCAGCCATGGACTGGGTGGGGAACGGCGGGCAGGTTTCTCAACGAGGGGACAGAGCTTGTCAAAGGAGGTTGCAAGGGCTGAGAGGAGGGTGGAGGTTGCCATCTCTGTGGGGAGAGCAGAGAAGGTGTCACTCAAAGGTAGAGCGGATAATATGTCAGAGGAGAGGGTGGAGGGGGATAGGGAGGCCAGGTTACGTCTGAGTGAGACGGTTTGAGTTGGGGTGAAGACCTTTCGGTTAAGCATGAGAGTTAGTGAGAAGGATATGAAGGAATGGTCAGATACATGTAGGGGAGTTACCGTGGTGTTAATGATGCTGGAGTTACGGGAAAATATGAGATCCAAGGAGTTGCCTGCTTTGTGGGTGGGAGGCATGGCAGTGGGAGTCAGGTCAAATTGTTGTAGGAGGGAGACCACTGGGACCGACTGAGATGAGTCAGGCAGGTTGAAGTCGCCCAATAGAAGGAGCGGGGTACCATCTTCCGGTAAGGAGCTTAGAAGCATGTCCAGCTCATCTATGAAGTGATCGAGGGGACCTGGAGGGCGATAGAGTGTAACAATGGTGAGATTGAAAGGATTAGAGACAGATATTGCATGATATTCGAGGGAGGAGAGTGACAGTTCTGGGAGTTGTGTTAGGTTTGAAGCCCATGAAGGAGATGTCATGAGGCCAGTGCCTCCACCCCGTCTGGAGGGTCGAGGTGTGTGAGTGAAGTTATAGTTTGTAGATAATGCTGCAGGTGTTGATGAGTTATTGGGAGTTATCCAGGTCTCAGTTAGAGCCAGGAGCTGCAGATTTAGACTATGGGCGTAGGCAGTAATGAAGTCAGCTTTCTTGACTGCTGATTGACAATTCCATAAGCCTCCCCGTACTGTGACAGGTGTATTAGTGGCTGTAGGAGGGTAGGAGAGATTTGCCGGGTTGCTAGCAAACTGGCGTGGATGGGTAGAGTCAGTTCTGGAGGAGCAGATTGTGGATATAGGTATGAGGCACATTGTGGTGTCAAGAGTGGCAGGGAGAAGGTATGCTAGGTCGAGGGCCTTGAAGCGGATTCGTGCAGCAATGGGGAGCCAGTGCAGGTCCCTAAGAAGTGGGGTGACATGGGCCGACTTCGGTAGGTTTGAGATCAGGCGGGCCGCTGCGTTCTGAATGAGTTGAAGAGGCTTAGTGGCAGTGGCCGGGAGGCCAGCGAGCAGTGCGTTGCAGTAGTCGAGGCGGGAGATGACTGTTGATTGGACGAGGAGTTGGGTGGCTTCTTTTGTCAGGAAGGGGCGTATCCTTCTGACGTTGCTCAGGAGGAATCGGCAGGTTCTGGTTGTCGCTGCGATGTGAGCAGAGAAGTTCAACTGGTCGTCGAGGACAACACCAAGGTTCTTGGCGGTCGGGGACGCGGTCACAGCTGCATTCTCGACTGTGATGGAAAGGTCGGTCAGGGGGGAGGATTTGGCCGGCAGGTGGAGCAATTCTGTTTTGCTTAGGTTCAGTTTGAGGTGGTTGGTCGTCATCCAGGCGGAGATGTCGGACAGACAGGCCGAGATCCGCTCAGAGACGTGGATATCTGAGGGAGGGAAGGAGAGGAAGAGTTGAGTATCGTCGGCATAACAGTGGTAGGAGAAGCCATGAGACGTGATAATGTTACCCAGTGATTTAGTGTAGAGGGAGAAGAGAAGGGGTCCTAAAACCGAGCCCTGGGGGACACCCGTCCGCAGGGGGCGGGTGGCCGACAGGGTCCCTCTCCATGACACTTGGTAGGAGCGGTCATTGAGGTATGATGACAACCATGTCAGCGCAGAGCCAGCCACTCCCATTCCTGCGAGGGCCGCGAGGAGGATCTGGTGGTTGACTGTGTCGAAGGCTGCAGATAGATCTAGGAGAATCAGGACAGAGGAGAGGCCTTTCGCTTTTGCTAAGTGAAGTGCCTCTGTGACCGCAATGAGGGCTGTCTCTGTGGAGTGACCAGTCCTGAAGCCTGACTGATTAGGGTCTAGGAGGTCATTCTGTAAGAGATAAGCAGTAAGTTGGTTGGATACAGCACGTTCAAGTGTTTTAGAAAGGAAGGAGAGAAGAGAGACAGGACGGTAGTTGCCTATGACGGTAGGGTTCAGGGATGGTTTTTTTATGAGGGGCGTGACTCTGGCTTGTTTTAGGGAGGTGGGGACCACCCCCGAGTTGAGTGAGGAGTTGATGGTTGCAGTTAGGAATGGGAGGATGTCTGGTGCTATGGTCTGGAGGAGTGGGGAAGGTAGCCGGTCCAGCTGGCATGTAGTCGGACGGTTCGACGTTACCAGTGTCAGGGTCTCGGCTTCTGTAATGGGAGAGAAAGATGACAGAGTGAAGGATGAGGTTCTCGATTCAGCATTTGGAATGGGTGGGGGTTGGGAGAAGGAGCTGCGGATGTTCTCCACTTTTTCCTCAAAGAAGATCGCAAAGTCTTCGGCAGAGAAATGTGAGGGAGGGGGGGGTGGGGGGGGAGTGAGGAGGGAGGACATGGTAGCATGCAGTTTGCGAAGATTCTTGGCAGAGGCCTCGATCCTATGGTGAAAGAAAGAAGCTTTGGCATTAGTAATGGTTTTGGAGAATGTTAACAAGAGGTTGTGATATGTGTCGATGTCAGCAGTGAGGCGTGACTTTCTATACTTCCTTTCAGCTGCTCTCAGGACCTGTCTTTGTTCTCTCACTGGATCTGTCAGCCATGGACTGGGTGGGGAACGGCGGGCAGGTTTCTCAACGAGGGGACATGGGATGGGATACTAAGTGGCATGAACAGACTCCCTTATTTCATAACCCTTTTTTGCTTAGCGGAGGCCGCAGTTTTGTAGCTCAATCATGGTCCAATTGTGGCATTCATGTACTTGGCGATGTTATGGAGGACAATGGTCTAAGAACATTCTCAGATCTGAAAGAGTCATATAACTTACCTGGCACCTCCTTTTTTTATATTTACAGCTCCGTTCGGCTATGCGAGCCTATGGAGTTCCATGGACCAAACCAACTACTCACCCGTTAATTACTTTCTCTAAAAAAACTCCAGGTCTCTCCAAAGGACAAGTCTCTATAATTTATAAAGATCTATCACAAAGATGTACTTCGTTAATACCTGTTATCCAATCGTGGAGCACAGAATTGGGATTAGAACAGAATCACTCTATCAATTGGACCAGAGTTTGGGGAAATATTACTATGGCATCACGAAACCCAAATCATCAGCAGATTCATTTCAATTTTGTCCATAAAACATATTTAACCCCCCAGAAAGCTTATAGAATGAGACGTGCTATTTCACCAAATTGTACACTTTGTTCTCTAAATACTACTGGTACTTTTACACATATGATGTGGGAATGCCCCACAGTCAAACGTTTCTGGGAACAGATAACTAATTATCTATCTAAAGTATTACAAGAACATATTCCCTGTTGTCCCAAATTACTTCTCCTTAATGATGATGATTCTTTAGCTTTAAGTATTGTTCAGAGACGATTTTGGCTGGCAGGAAGTACTGCTGCAAAAAAAAATGGCGCTGCGATGGCAAGCTCCACACTCTGCCCTTTAATCACTGGAAACAGTTCTGTATCGTAATGGGCTCTGCTCGGCATCACTACTGCAACTGCACAGTACCTCGCTCGTGCACGCGCACTGAATAAAGATTCCACAAGTGTACCTTTATATCCCAATATTCGTCTGACCACACCCCTATCAGCTTACCTACATAAGCAGGGGTGGGGCCACATACTCGCCTCCTTCTTCGCTTTCACCACAAGGAAGTGCCTTCGGTAGATCCCCACTTGACGATGTTGTTAGTAGGAGAAAGTTGGAAAACAAGAGATACGTTGACATCATATCTTTATTTTCTCTCTCACTATATTCGAGAAAATACAGCGATATTGTCTTCGTACTGGAGTGTCTGGAAGATGATGATCATTCTACACCTCCGCCGGTTTTTTCGTATTGGGAGTTCACGCCGCTACATGCCTCCCAACTGCAGTCCTCCTTGCTGCGGCTGGTTGGGGTAAAACCCTCCAGCGACACAGCTGGACTGTAGGACGCACCGCTGTTGTGAGAAGCGGTGGGTTCCAGGTTTGGTGAGTAATGTTTGCTTGCGAGCTCCACTTGTCTGTTAGTGCTATGGGGGCTAGCTGACAATGTTTACAAAAACCGGCCCCAGATTAGGGTCCTTTGTTCAGCCTTTTTAGGCGACGGCAAAGGATCTTGGTTTGAAGCCCATTATAGCAACTAGTGGGCCACGACCAGTAGAACTGATGATCCCAGGTCTCTGGACGCGTGGGTACTTCTCTGTCACCGTATAGGCCCCGTCTTTCATATGCAAATGAGAGTATACGCTAAACGAGGAAATGTGGGCATGGATGATCGTTATCGGAAAATCCATGTTCAAGTCGGCTACAGCCCAGATGGGACTTGTGCTGGCTCCGCCGGATGGTAAAATCACCGTTGTAAAACTGTGTTAACATCTCGTTTCTCTTCTCTCTTAAAAGGTGAGGAGGGTTTCAGAACGGCGGCCTGTCTGAGTGTGGCTTGTTATATCGTTGTGTACAAGTTCAGGTGATAGCTGCTTAGCTGCGGCGCTAGCTCGCTGTGTTTACCAGGCTAGTAAACGTTAGCTTGTTGCTATCAGTCGGATAGCTGCTTAGCTGGCGTGCTAGTTGTGGCCTACTGTGTTAGCCAGTCAGCTGTGTGTAATTTAAAAAATAATAGGTCATGATCTATGATGTTGAAAGCCGGACTGAAATCCAAGAGCACTGCACCCACAACTAACTTCCTATCGATCAGTTGTAGCCAGCTATCTGTAAGAGATGTTAGAGCAGTTCCTGTAGAGTATCCTACTTTGTATGCATGCTGGAAATCAGAATTAATGTTGTTTTCGTTGAAATACTTTTGAATCTGCTTGAACACAATTCCGTCCAATAACTTACCTATTACTGGTCAAATACTAATGGGCCTACTGTTTGAACTTGTAAATGGCTCTTTACAGTTATTTGGTAGTGTGAGGTTTTGTCCGCTGCTCACCTACTCGCTCTGTTCCTTTAAGCCTGTTGCTCACCTACTCGCTCTGTTCCTTTAAGCCTACTGTAATCAATTGCATTCTCCTCACCTCACTAGCCCCCACCCTCGCGTTCGTTTGCTCTTCAGCAACCACACCCTTGGACTACCTGTCATTATGTGTTTGATTGGTCTCGTGCCGAACACACACTTTTAGTTTCAAGTATCAATTACCTTCTCCCCTTTGTTAAGCAAACTGCATAAAGACTTTGAACGATGGTCGCTATTACCCCTGTCCTTAACGGCACGAGTCAACTCAGTTAAAATGAACTCCCTGCCAAAATTCTCATACCTTTTTCAATGTTTACCCATCTTTCTCACACAAGCATTCTTCCAGAAAATTGACAGTTTGGTGTCGCAGTTCATCTGGAATAGGAGAGTCCCTAGGCTCGGTAAAGCCCTCCTACAAAGACCAAAGCCTCTGGGAGGGATGGCTCTGCCCAATTTTAAATTCTATTATTGGGCAGCCAACTTTAGAGCACTACAACATTGGGCAAGGTTTGAAGACACACCTTCATCCCCTGTATGGTTGCTTTTGGAATCCTCTTCTTCCAGCCCTGCCTCACTGGCTGCTCTGGCTCACGCACCTCTACCTTTTCCCACCTCTCCCTACTCTAAAAATATCATTGTCAAATCAACACTCAGGATATGGAACCAGTTCAGACGACATTTTGGTTTACAATCTTTTTCTTTACTAGCTCCAATTACAGCTAACCCTGTTTTCCCCCCCTCTGTGATGGATAGAGCTTTTCTCTCCTGGTCCCCTCTTGGTATTAGAACGTTCAGTGATTTATATATAGAAAATATTTTTGCATCATTTGAACAACTGTCTGACAAGTTCTCTCTTTCGAGGTCACATTTCTTCAGATACTTGCAAGTCCGCAGTTTTGTACGTAATATCAACCCACAGTTCCCCAAACTCCCAGAAGCCACTCCTATTGACACTTTACTAAAGCCTACACTGGTCACAAAGGGTATTATATCTGTCCTGTATGGCTTGATTTCCTCACTGCGTCCTACCTCATTAGAAAAGATCAGGAGGAGATGGGAGGAGGACCTGGGTGAGGACATCACAGAAAACCTGTGGGAGGATATTCTACACCGGGTCCACTCCTCTTCAATTTGTGCCAGGCACGGACTGATCCAATGTAAAATTGTTCACCGTTCACACTTTACTAAAGTCAGGCTAGCCAAGATCTATGGCAACATTGATCCCACCTGTGACAGATGCCACCGTGCCCCTGCTACACATAGTCACATGTTTTGGTCCTGCCCTTCCCTGCATAACTTTTGGTCTGAAATATTTGAAACTATCTCAAATAGTATTGAGATCCCAATCAGCCCGACAGCCATAACTGCTTGCTTTGGTGTCTCTATCTCCCCTACTACTCTGTCTCTGCCACGATATAAAGCTGACCTGGTGGCATTTGTTACTCTCCTGGCTAGACGTCTCATTTTACTGCATTGGAAGTCACCCACTCCTCCATCTCACTCTATGTGGCTCAGGGATATTTTGCACTTCCTTAAGATGGAGAAAATAAGGTGTGTCATAAGGGGTTCTACAGCTAGATTTTATAAAACATGGGGCCGTTTCTTTACCTATGTTGGGGAACAAGGCTCAATCGACCCCCCATAAATAATGCTCACTCCTAACCTAGCACAGTCCAGTCGAGTGACCTATCTACTTGTGCAAATGTAACCGATGTCTACCTTCTCATTTAAAAAAATTTTTGTTCCATTCCTCTATTCCTGCTGTACAGTGCTTGTCCTGAGTGTACATATCTGTTTAATTGACTATGTCCGAAACAATATCTATATTTATTTTGTGGTGTACTATTTTTTAGTCTATATATTCAACAGACCTATACTTTGACTACTTATACGTAGCCATGTGCAACATGTATATTATTTACATTCAACAGACCTATATTTTGTTTATTTATACATAGTTTTGTGCAATAGGTATATTGTTTATCCAACAGACCTATATTTTGACTAACTATATGTACCTTTGTGCAATATGTATATTGTCTACATTCAACAGACCTATATTTTGACTACTTATATGTAGATATGTGCAATACGTCTGGCATATATGTGTACAATTTGACCTTGTGATGATCTCATATTGCAATGAAAAAACTTCAATAAACAAAGTTTTGAAAAAAAAAAGTATCAATTACCTTCACGCACCTGTGGTGCATTCTAATTAGTTCCCCTGTGGGCTTTAAGTACCTCGCTCTCCCCTCTGTCCCTTGTCGGGTCGTGCCGTAACATGCCGTTTCATTCCGTATCATATTCTCTATCACCAAGACTCCTTCGGGAGGTCCTCTGTCTGTTTATGTTGTTTTCATCTCCGGCGTAAGATGCGCTCCAGCCTTCGCCTCCTGTCGCCGTTGCCTGAGGGAGACGCTGGACTGCGCTCTCTAAACTTCCACGGGAGGTATCCCAGTGTTCCACTTCAGACCTCCGCGCAGCAGACGTCTTGACGCGCATCCAGACCTCCGCGCAGCAGACGCGCATCCAGACCTCCGCGCAGCAAACGCCCAGACGCGCTCTTCACTCCAGGCGCACCCCTCAGACCTCCGCGCCAGATGCGCCCTCCGTACCGGCGCGCACTCCAAGCAGTCGCGCACCACTCAGACCTTCGCGCCAGATGCGCCCTTCGTACCGGCGCGTACTCCAAGCAGTCGCGCACCACTCAGACCTCCGCGCCAGATGCGCCCTTCGTACCGGCGCGTACTCCAAGCAGTCGCGCACCACTCAGACCTCCGCTTGGACAACCCGTTTCCCCGTGGCGACGCGCTCGCCCCGTTTTGTTCCAACGCTCTTTACGCACAGCGCCTGGGTGAGTTTTTATGACTGTCTTTGATCCAATCCGTTTTTCGTGTGTTTATTTAACACTGAAGATTTCCTGCTTTTTATCAGACAGTCACTCACCCAGCGTTCAGCCTTTTTGGATTGTTTCATTGGGATAATATTTTGGCCTTAACATCGCTCACTGTGTGTTTACACACCGAAGATATTATTCACTTGGATTTGTATTTTGGGACTTCGCTCACAGTGTGTATTTACACCGAAGATTCTGTCTCGTTGATTACTCTGTTTTTGGGACTAGTCACCTCTCCTGTCACCTGCTCTGTTCCCCATTGTACTCCGAGCTAACCCACTCCCTCTCTCCCTCTCGGTCCCGTTTTCCCACCTCGGAGATCTGCCGAGAGAGGTCTGCAGAGCGGCCCTGATGTACCCACCTGCTTCCCCAGACTAACCATCCCGGGAGAGGCTGCAGAGCAGCAACATTCATCAATGCTTGTGTTCCAAGGCCTTACCCTGTTTTCTCTGTCCCAGTATGCAGCTCCAGCCCTCGCCCTGTTCCCAGGCCTTACCCTGTTTTTCTCTAGTCCTCCAAGTCCTCCCTGTCTAGTCCCTCCAGTCCTCCCTGTCCCCAGCCCACCTCCGCGGGCCTCTGTCCCTGGTTTTCTCCTCCTAGTCCTCCTAGTTCTTCCCTGTCCAGTCCTCCTAGTCCTCCCTGTTTCCTTCCTTGTCCCTTGCCCCGGCCCTGTTCCGTTAGCCCTTCCGTTAGCCTTCCCTTAGCCTTCCCCTTAGCCAGCTCGCCTCTTAAAGGCACTGTATCTCTCCCTTCTTGTTATCCAGTAATTTGTGTTCTCCCTTAAAGGGACAGTGCCGTTTTTCCTTGTTATTCAATAAATGCTCAGTTCTTGGCTTACTCTCATACCTGTCTTGTGTTGTGCGATTGGGGTCGGTTACAAACCATAACAGTACGACCCGACCAATCGACGACCCCAGCCAGCACAGACGGTGGTGGTTGAGTTTGCCTTTTTTTTTGTTCCCTCTAGTTCCCTTGTTAGTTCCCCTGTTAGCTCCCCTGTTAGCCCTGTTAGCTTCCCTGTTAGCCCTGTTAGCTCCCCTGTTAGCCCTGTTAGCTTCCCTGTTAGCCCTGTTGGCTTCCCTGCAGCTTGTTAGGCCTCTACTACCAGCATGGCCCCTGTCTGCTAGCTTTGCCCCGGCTGCTAGCACAGCCTCTATGTTAATGCAGCCCTTGCTGCTGGCATAGGCCCTGTAGCTAGCCATGCCCTGGCAGCTAACCCAGTCCCTCTGCAGGGCCCCAGTCTGCTAGCTTAACCCCGGCTGCTGGCACAGCCTCTATGTTAATGCAGCCCTTGCTGCTGGCATGGGCCCTGTAGCTAGCCATGCCCTGGCAGCTAACCCAGTCCCTCTGCAGGGCCCCAGTCTGCTAGCTTAACCCCGGCTGCTAGCACAGCCTCTATGTTAATGCAGCCCTTGCTGCTGGCATGGGCCCTGTAGCTAGCCATGCCCTGGCGGCTAACCCAGTTCCTCTGCATGGCCCTTGTCTGCTAGCCTTGCCCCGGCTGCTAGCACAGCCTCTATGTTAATGCAGCCCTTGCAGCTGGCATAGGCCCTGTAGCTAGCCATGCCCAGGCAGCTAACCCGGTCCCTCTGCATGGCCTCCACTTTTTGTGTAGCCTTCCCACTGCTAGGACTGCCCTTTCAGCTAGCAATGTCAGTTTTCTCCCACTGCTAGGACTGCCCTTTCAGCTAGCAAGGTCAGTTTTCCCACTGCTAGGACTGCCCTTTCAGCTAGCAAGGTCAGTTTGCCCCACTGCTAGGACTGCCCTTTCAGCTAGCAAGGTCAGTTTGCTCCCACTGCTAGGACTGCCCCCTCAGCTAGCAGGGTCAGTTTTCTCTCACTGCTAGGACTGCCCCTTCAGCTAGCAAGATCAGTTCCCCACAGCTAGGACTGTCCTTCCAGCTAGCTTGTTCTCTCATGCTGGTCCAGCCCTGTCTGCCAGCCTAGCTCCGGCAGCTAGCGCAGCCTCTATGTTAATGTAGCAGTACAGCTAGCATAGGCCCTGTAGCTATCAGTGCCCTGGCAGCTACCCTTTCCCTCTGCTAGCCCCTTCCCTGTTCCCCTCTCCGGTGCCCCTGTTCCAGCCCTGTCTGCTAGCCTAGCTCCGGCAGCTAGCGCAGCCTCTATGTTGATGTAGCAGTACAGCTAGCATAGGCCCTGTAGCTTTCAGTGCCCTTGGCTGTACCCCTCAGCTCCTCCAGTTGCCCCTCAGCTACCATGGTTACCCCTCAGCTACCCTAGTTACCCCTCAGCTACCCTGTTCTTTTGCTAGCCCCACTTTTGTTGTGGCTTCCCCTGCTGGCTTGGCCCAGTACTTTTTGTTTTTTGCCTGTTCCTTTAAGCCTGTTGCTCACCTACTCGCTCTGTTCCTTTAAGCCTACTGTAATCAATTGCATTCTCCTCACCTCACTAGCCCCCACCCTCGCGTTCGTTTGCTCTTCAGCAACCACACCCTTGGACTACCTGTCATTATGTGTTTGATTGGTCTGGTGCCGAACACACACTTTTAGTTTCAAGTATCAATTACCTTCACGCACCTGTGGTGCATTCTAATTAGTTCCCGTGTGGGCTTTAAGTACCTCGCTCTCCCCTCTGTCCCTTGTCGGGTCGTGCCGTAACATGCCGTTTCATTCCGTATCATATTCTCTATCACCAAGACTCCTTCGGGAGGTCCTCTGTCTGTTTATGTTGTTTTCATCTCCGGCGTAAGATGCGCTCCAGCCTTCGCCTCCTGTCGCCGTTGCCTGAGGGAGACGCTGGACTGCGCTCTCTAAACTTCCACGGGAGGTATCCCAGTGTTCCACTTCAGACCTCCGCGCAGCAGACGTCCTGACGCGCATCCAGACCTCCGCGCAGCAGACGCGCATCCAGACCTCCGCGCAGCAGACGCCCAGACGCGCTCTTCACTCCAGGCGCGCATCCAGACCTCCGCGCAGCAGACGCGCACCCCTCAGACCTCCGCGCCAGATGCGCCCTCCGTACCGGCGCGCACTCCAAGCAGTCGCGCACCACTCAGACCTCCGCGCCAGATGCGCCCTTCGTACCGGCGCGTACTCCAAGCAGTCGCGCACCACTCAGACCTCCGCTTGGACAACCCGTTTCCCCGTGGCGACGCGCTCGCCCCGTTTTGTTCCAACGCTCTTTACGCACAGCGCCTGGGTGAGTTTTTATGACTGTCTTTGATCCAATCCGTTTTTCGTGTGTTTATTTAACACTGAAGATTTCCTGCTTTTTATCAGACAGTCACTCACCCAGCGTTCAGCCTTTTTGGATTGTTTCATTGGGATAATATTTTGGCCTTAACATCGCTCACTGTGTGTTTACACACCGAAGATATTATTCACTTGGATTTGTATTTTGGGACTTCGCTCACAGTGTGTATTTACACCGAAGATTCTGTCTCGTTGATTACTCTGTTTTTGGGACTAGTCACCTCTCCTGTCACCTGCTCTGTTCCCCATTGTACTCCGAGCTAACCCACTCCCTCTCTCCCTCTCGGTCCCGTTTTCCCACCTCGGAGATCTGCCGAGAGAGGTCTGCAGAGCGGCCCTGATGTACCCACCTGCTTCCCCAGACTAACCATCCCGGGAGAGGCTGCAGAGCAGCAACATTCATCAATGCTTGTGTTCCAAGGCCTTACCCTGTTTTCTCTGTCCCAGTATGCAGCTCCAGCCCTCGCCCTGTTCCCAGGCCTTACCCTGTTTTTCTCTAGTCCTCCAAGTCCTCCCTGTCTAGTCCCTCCAGTCCTCCCTGTCCCCAGCCCGCCTCCGCGGGCCTCTGTCCCTGGTTTTCTCCTCCTAGTCCTCCTAGTTCTTCCCTGTCCAGTCCTCCTAGTCCTCCCTGTTTCCTTCCTTGTCCCTTGCCCCGGCCCTGTTCCGTTAGCCCTTCCGTTAGCCTTCCCTTAGCCTTCCCCTTAGCCAGCTCGCCTCTTAAAGGCACTGTATCTCTCCCTTCTTGTTATCCAGTAATTTGTGTTCTCCCTTAAAGGGACAGTGCCGTTTTTCCTTGTTATTCAATAAATGCTCAGTTCTTGGCTTACTCTCATACCTGTCTTGTGTTGTGCGATTGGGGTCGGTTACAAACCATAACAGTACGACCCGACCAATCGACGACCCCAGCCAGCACAGACGGTGTGGTTGAGTTTGCCTTTTTTTTTGTTCCCTCTAGTTCCCTTGTTAGTTCCCCTGTTAGCTCCCCTGTTAGCCCTGTTAGCTTCCCTGTTAGCCCTGTTAGCTCCCCTGTTAGCCCTGTTAGCTTCCCTGTTAGCCCTGTTGGCTTCCCTGCAGCTTGTTAGGCCTCTACTACCAGCATGGCCCCTGTCTGCTAGCTTTGCCCCGGCTGCTAGCACAGCCTCTATGTTAATGCAGCCCTTGCTGCTGGCATAGGCCTTGTAGCTAGCCATGCCCTGGCAGCTAACCCAGTCCCTCTGCAGGGCCCCAGTCTGCTAGCTTAACCCCGGCTGCTGGCACAGCCTCTATGTTAATGCAGCCCTTGCTGCTGGCATGGGCCCTGTAGCTAGCCATGCCCTGGCAGCTAACCCAGTCCCTCTGCAGGGCCCCAGTCTGCTAGCTTAACCCCGGCTGCTAGCACAGCCTCTATGTTAATGCAGCCCTTGCTGCTGGCATGGGCCCTGTAGCTAGCCATGCCCTGGCGGCTAACCCAGTTCCTCTGCATGGCCCTTGTCTGCTAGCCTTGCCCCGGCTGCTAGCACAGCCTCTATGTTAATGCAGCCCTTGCAGCTGGCATAGGCCCTGTAGCTAGCCATGCCCAGGCAGCTAACCCGGTCCCTCTGCATGGCCTCCACTTTTTGTGTAGCCTTCCCACTGCTAGGACTGCCCTTTCAGCTAGCAATGTCAGTTTTCTCCCACTGCTAGGACTGCCCTTTCAGCTAGCAAGGTCAGTGTTCCCACTGCTAGGACTGCCCTTTCAGCTAGCAAGGTCAGTTTGCCCCACTGCTAGGACTGCCCTTTCAGCTAGCAAGGTCAGTTTGCTCCCACTGCTAGGACTGCCCCCTCAGCTAGCAGGGTCAGTTTTCTCTCACTGCTAGGACTGCCCCTTCAGCTAGCAAGATCAGTTCCCCACAGCTAGGACTGTCCTTCCAGCTAGCTTGTTCTCTCATGCTGGTCCAGCCCTGTCTGCCAGCCTAGCTCCGGCAGCTAGCGCAGCCTCTATGTTAATGTAGCAGTACAGCTAGCATAGGCCCTGTAGCTATCAGTGCCCTGGCAGCTACCCTTTCCCTCTGCTAGCCCCTTCCCTGTTCCCCTCTCCGGTGCCCCTGTTCCAGCCCTGTCTGCTAGCCTAGCTCCGGCAGCTAGCGCAGCCTCTATGTTGATGTAGCAGTACAGCTAGCATAGGCCCTGTAGCTTTCAGTGCCCTTGGCTGTACCCCTCAGCTCCTCCAGTTGCCCCTCAGCTACCATGGTTACCCCTCAGCTACCCTAGTTACCCCTCAGCTACCCTGTTCTTTTGCTAGCCCCACTTTTGTTTTGGCTTCCCCTGCTGGCTTGGCCCAGTACTTTTTGTTTTTTGCCTGTTCCTTTAAGCCTGTTGCTCACCTACTCGCTCTGTTCCTTTAAGCCTACTGTAATCAATTGCATTCTCCTCACCTCACTAGCCCCCACCCTCGCGTTCGTTTGCTCTTCAGCAACCACACCCTTGGACTACCTGTCATTATGTGTTTGATTGGTCTGGTGCCGAACACACACTTTTAGTTTCAAGTATCAATTACCTTCACGCACCTGTGGTGCATTCTAATTAGTTCCCCTGTGGGCTTTAAGTACCTCGCTCTCCCCTCTGTCCCTTGTCGGGTCGTGCCGTAACATGCCGTTTCATTCCGTATCATATTCTCTATCACCAAGACTCCTTCGGGAGGTCCTCTGTCTGTTTATGTTGTTTTCATCTCCGGCGTAAGATGCGCTCCAGCCTTCGCCTCCTGTCGCCGTTGCCTGAGGGAGACGCTGGACTGCGCTCTCTAAACTTCCACGGGAGGTATCCCAGTGTTCCACTTCAGACCTCCGCGCAGCAGACGTCCTGACGCGCATCCAGACCTCCGCGCAGCAGACGCGCATCCAGACCTCCGCGCAGCAGACGCCCAGACGCGCTCTTCACTCCAGGCGCGCATCCAGACCTCCGCGCAGCAGACGCGCACCCCTCAGACCTCCGCGCCAGATGCGCCCTCCGTACCGGCGCGCACTCCAAGCAGTCGCGCACCACTCAGACCTCCGCGCCAGATGCGCCCTTCGTACCGGCGCGTACTCCAAGCAGTCGCGCACCACTCAGACCTCCGCTTGGACAACCCGTTTCCCCGTGGCGACGCGCTCGCCCCGTTTTGTTCCAACGCTCTTTACGCACAGCGCCTGGGTGAGTTTTTATGACTGTCTTTGATCCAATCCGTTTTTCGTGTGTTTATTTAACACTGAAGATTTCCTGCTTTTTATCAGACAGTCACTCACCCAGCGTTCAGCCTTTTTGGATTGTTTCATTGGGATAATATTTTGGCCTTAACATCGCTCACTGTGTGTTTACACACCGAAGATATTATTCACTTGGATTTGTATTTTGGGACTTCGCTCACAGTGTGTATTTACACCGAAGATTCTGTCTCGTTGATTACTCTGTTTTTGGGACTAGTCACCTCTCCTGTCACCTGCTCTGTTCCCCATTGTACTCCGAGCTAACCCACTCCCTCTCTCCCTCTCGGTCCCGTTTTCCCACCTCGGAGATCTGCCGAGAGAGGTCTGCAGAGCGGCCCTGATGTACCCACCTGCTTCCCCAGACTAACCATCCCGGGAGAGGCTGCAGAGCAGCAACATTCATCAATGCTTGTGTTCCAAGGCCTTACCCTGTTTTCTCTGTCCCAGTATGCAGCTCCAGCCCTCGCCCTGTTCCAAGGCCTTACCCTGTTTTTCTCTAGTCCTCCAAGTCCTCCCTGTCTAGTCCCTCCAGTCCTCCCTGTCCCCAGCCCGCCTCCGCGGGCCTCTGTCCCTGGTTTTCTCCTCCTAGTCCTCCTAGTTCCTCCCTGTCCAGTCCTCCTAGTCCTCCCTGTTTCCTTCCTTGTCCCTTGCCCCGGCCCTGTTCCGTTAGCCCTTCCGTTAGCCTTCCCTTAGCCTTCCCCTTAGCCAGCTCGCCTCTTAAAGGCACTGTATCTCTCCCTTCTTGTTATCCAGTAATTTGTGTTCTCCCTTAAAGGGACAGTGCCGTTTTTCCTTGTTATTCAATAAATGCTCAGTTCTTGGCTTACTCTCATACCTGTCTTGTGTTGTGCGATTGGGGTCGGTTACAAACCATAACAGGTAGTGGAGTTACTTTGGCTATTTTCCAAGGCTGAGGAAAGACCTAGAAGCCTTGCATCACGTGTCCCCTCTGGTACACGAGGAGGCAGCCTGTCGCATCTTTTCACCAGACAGCACGGACTCTCAGTGGCGAGGAGTAACGCGTGGGAGACTCACGCTGCCCCCGATACTTCCTGTCTCTGCTGAACAGGCGTCACCCAACCGACCTGTAGGAGTCGCTGTCCACAACGTCCAATCCCCACCCATCGACTTTCCACCCGCTACCTCTGCCAATTGAGATAGTATGATGACTGGCCCAAGCCGCAGGCAACGTTGACTCGGGGAGTCGAGACCAGAGTCTCTTGCATTGGTGATGAGCGCAATCTCCGCTACTGGAAGTGGAAGCTTGAAGTGAAGGTATCTTCATCTTGACAACCCTCTTCTCTTTTCTGACCTTACCATTCTACATCCACAGCGATCTGTGTGTTCTGTACATTCGCATAGAAAGAGTTAGAGCTGTTCAATCTCTGAAAGGAGAAATATATAATACCATTCCTACAGAACTCTGAAGGCCATCCATTCAAAGTTTTATTTCAGAATCCTACAGTACTAGAGTAAAAATAATAACACTTAGTTACATTCCACAACTAGTCCGGTCTAGTACTTGTAATGCCCCTTTTCCACTGCATGGTACCTACTCAACTCTACTCTACTCTACTCAGCATTTTCGGTTTTCCATTGCCAAAATACCTGGAATCGGGTACTTTTTGGGTTCTTTTTTAGTCCCTGCTCTGTCGAGGTTACAAGCGAGTAGAACTGGTACCAAAAAAGTGACGTGAAACACTGCAGACCACTGATTGGTCAGAAGAGAGAAGCGTCACACGTTGGAGCGTCTGAACAAAAACAGAAAGCCGCCATATTTATGTTTGCAGCAGGAACAAGTGCAATAAACAAAAAAGGATACATTCACTGTGTATTCTGCCTCATTTATTGATGAAACAAAACCAACATCAACACAATTTACCACCGAGCGGAGAGTTATATAGTCGTACTGGCGAATTGCATCTTGCTCTTCGCCATCAAGATGTACCTCATCTCCAGTACCTACTGTACTTCATTAACGAAAACAAATGCACCCAGCATCTGACCAGGCCCCGCTCCAGTGCCGTACTATAAGGCACCAGGCGTGGTCACCACTCGCCCTTCCTCTATTTCGTTCCCATCATGGCGGATGCTTGCACCCTGTGAACTAGCGTTATAAAGTATAGAGAAATTGTGCAATGTTGAGTATTGAGCCTACACCTGGAATCTTCTCGGCATGTTCCAACGGCACGTCGGGTCTGTCCTGGTGTTTCCTCGTCTTGTGGCAGCAGATCGAGGGACAGCGTAAGATGCTTGGCTATCGAGCTAGCTCGTACACAGGTAGGCTCTGTGCCATCAGGCATTAACGCTGGTGTTAGTAATGCTGCTTGTTGTTCTCTGAGTTGGACGTTTTCCAGGCGATCTTGGGGCGCGCTGCTAATACTAATGCTATAATGCTGTGTCACTGTTCTAATGTTCCCCGCTGTGGGATGTCACTAGGCATGACAATGCTGGCGTTGGTGATGTTGCTCGAGTTGTCCTGGGAGACAACCGAGTTGTGTATCGGCGCCAGGGGCAGGATGTCGGGGTAAACGCTGTTGTTTTCCCCGTTACCCTGGAGCGCACGGCTAACGCTATGCTATGCTGGGCTACTGTTTCCGTGTCTCCCCGTTGAGGGATGTCTGTCTACAGTCTTCCCTCCTCTGAACCATTCATGCTGACGGTCAATCGGTGTCTACTGTGGGAGTATTGCGGGGGGGCTGTGTTTACTTTTTCATGGGTGAATGGGCTGAGGTCTAGGGCTGGTGTGCTGTTTGTGAATATTATGAATGAATGCAGGACTGGTTTTCTCTGGTCCGCATCCCCTTAACGTTGTGTATGAGCTAGCACATTCCACAGTATATTGGTGGTGTTTTAAGTTTATTTATTCATTAACCCCTTCATGGTGCACACCACAGTGGAGGTTACTGGTTGTAACCACCACTGGTGCTCCGTGTTTAGCATCAGTCCTTTGCCTCTGGCATGTTGAAACAGTGCCCCGCCCGGCCGACGCCATGAGGTGGGTCGGCCCGGCGAGTGGCTGGTGGGCTGTGTTAAGCCTGTACCGCCACGGTATGGAATTGGCAGCGATTAGTAACTTTGTTCGACTTGCTGTTTTTTCTGTCAAAAATGGTGTCTGGTGGCGGGGCCATGAGGGCCAGCCGACGTCGAAACATCGCGCGAGGTTGTTGACGTTATTAGCTTTGACCTAGCCGCAAGCTATAACCGCAGGGAGGTTCCCTCCTCAGGGCTCCCATCTCCGCAGAGTATCTTGGTCTTCCGCTGGAGCGCGGGCGGTATTTGTCCTAGGCCCCACACCGCCTCACGCCGCGCAGCCAGAGGTGAGAGCACGGCCTCGTCAGCGACTATGGCGAGGCCCTCGACAGGCTGCCATGTTTCCCCCACCAGAGGTATCCTGGGCGTTGAGTCAACAGGTGTCCACAAGGCCGACAGCCTTGGCGGCCGAGGGATCGGCCATGTTGGATGAGCACGGCCTGAGAAACCGTTGCCGTCCTGCCGCGAGCAGCCCGCTCTCCGATCACTCCCTCCCCTAACACCAGTGGAAAAGGGGCTCTGATTTGTTTCCTTTGGCTGCGGGCTGCGAGCCTTCGTTGAAGCGCATGCGGCACCACGTTTCGCTTCTCATGGGGACAGGGGCTGACACGCAGTTGATGGCTGAGCCTGGGTCTGTCCGTGAAAATGTTGTGCTGTCAAGCGGCTCCCACACCATAAGCTGTGTTTGGTTGAGCCTGGTGTTACGTCTGTCAACTACAAGTGTTGTCAGCAGGGGGGCTCGAGACCTTTTTTTGAGGCACATAGTGCGGGCTTCCCCGACCTCGCGTTCACCAGGCCGGGTATCATGTTGGTGCCTCCCACTCCTGAAAGATTGGCAGTGGTCTCGCAGGCGCGCGTGATTTGGGTGGTAGTAATATCACTGCAGGGCTAAGGTGTGTAGGAACCCATGGGGGCCTCACACCTTGCATGTATAGCTGCAGAACAACTCCTCAGCATGTTCTGAGGGGTGTTCAGTGGGGGAGCTTTTGTCACCTAGACTGATGACAGCTTCCCCCGTATCAACCCGGCCCTTTCTGTCGGGGTCCCCCCTTAGGTGCGATTGCCTCGTGGGTAGTGTCAGGGTCAGATGTCTCGACACGGAACGCTCTGCTCGCACGGGTCCAGGGTTGGCTACGCACAGTGGATGGGACCGGGCCGCCTATCTACAGTTCCTAGCGGACCTGCGCCAAATGGCGGCAGGTGCGTTGGGAGTATCATCACATATGGCTACAGCAGTACCATATGTCGAGGTGGATGGAGAGAACGCTGAGGCGGGGACTTGTATTTACACAACCCCACCCGTGTTCGGGTTTGGTACAGACCCTATTGTCAGGGTCACCAGCAGTGACAGCTCTGGTCAACGAGATCCAATCTCTGTGGACGAAGCAAACCATCGTCGTGGCGTTTTCCTCCCGGTATTCTCTGGTGCCCGAGAAATCGGGAGGGGGGGGGGTGTCAGACCCATGCTGGACCTGTCCAATGGGAAAGTTCAGCATTTTTTGGATCATCTCCTACCTGTTGAACACTGTCAGGTGGGGGCCTGGTTCTCCTCCATAGACCTGTAGGATGTGTATTCGCATCCCCGATCTTCCATCCTAGGGCTTACCTACGCTTCCTTTGCAGGGTTTAGCGTATGAGTACCAGAGGCTGCCGTTCGGCTTTTCTCTGGCTCCCTGCATCTTCACCAAGTGCGTGGAGGCCGCACTGGGGCCTCTGCGTCGTCAGGGGTTACGAAGTGTATTCTGCCCTGACGATGTTCTGGTCCTTAGCGGTCAAGGTGGATCGTCAGGTCTCATACCAGGCAGGTGGTGGAATTCCTACCAGCCTGGGGTTTGCTGTAGACTGGAAGTAGAGTACTCCTCTTCCCAGTCAACGGGTGGAGTGCTATTGGCATCCCTCTCAGAGTGTGTTGTCGACACGCTCGGGAGGTTCCGTCCTAGGACGGTTACGGCGCTGTCCGTGATAGGCCTGCTCAGTATGATGGCATCTGCTCATTCTGTGGTCCCTCTTGGCCTCTTCTTCACCCCAGGAGGAGGTTACGGAGGTGGTTTTTTTCCAGTATGGAAATAGACCCGGTGAGAGGCAAGTGGAAGCGGCTAAGGTTCCCGTGTCAGTACTGGGGACCTCGCCCCCTGGGGAGGCCTGGGGTCCTCACCAGGGGGGTCCCTATGGGCAGTAGGCTGTCACATGTCACGATTTTCACCGACACCTCCCTCGCTGGAGACGCGTCGGGCCAACGCAGTAGGGGGCAGCTGGCAAGCCATGCTGCCCAGTCTGCGCTACGTTCAATGTGTTGGTATTGAAGGCGGTCCTTCTGGTCCTCAAACGGTGTTTGATCAGGACAATACGACGTCGGCGTCGTATATCGACAGACAGGAAGGAGTACGCTCCCCCCGTCTGCACCGGGCGGCGGGCGGCTGACTATGGGCATTCTCCATCTGCGCAGCCTGAGGGCTCTCCGCATCCCCGGCAGGGTGAATGTGGGTACAGGTGTGATGTCACGGGGCGGTCCTCACCCTGACGAGTGGGGATTACGTCCGGACATAGTCAGGCAGGTCTGGGACCGATGCCGTGGCCGCCTGGGATTCTTTTCCCCCATACATCTGTTAGGTCAGTTGTTGGGGCGGGTACGTTGAGGAGCGCAGGACCTTGATCCTGATTGCGCCAGACCGGGGCGCAGCTGTGTGGTTCCCGGTCCTGATCCAGCTCTTGGTAGCCCGTCGTGGCCTGTTCCTTGGTCATCGCGGGCCCTCTCTCAAGCGCACGGGTCTCTGTGTTAGTTCCCTGTGCTGGGCCAGCCGCTGATGGTTTGGCTGGTGAGAGGGTGAGTCTGGAGAGGATGGATCCTTCTGTGGTTGACACAATCCGGAACGCGCATGCTCCCTCCACTATCGCGGTTTACGTGGGTAGGTGGCGTATTTTCCAAGAGTGGTGTAAGATGGGGGGCCGGGACCCGGTGTCCTGCCGTCTGGACGCTGTCCTTTCCTTCCTTCAGTCTATCCTTGATAGACTGTCGGCTTCGACGGTGAGGGTATATGCTGCGGCTATATCCTCATGTCATGAGGGGTTTGAGGGCGTTGCGTTGTTCAGCCACCCTCTTGTGTAGCGTTTCCTGCTTGGCGCTCGGCGCCTTAAGCCAGTGAAACGTTCTCTGGCTCCGAGTTGGGATCTTCAATTGGTCCTCGGTCGGTTGTCCGAGGCCCCGTTTGAGCCTCTTGAGCAAGCGCTTTTGGAACAGCTGTCGTTCAAGACTGCGTTCTTGCTGGCCATCACCTCTGCTAAACGCGTGGTTGAGCTCTGTGCTCTCTCGGTGCGGCCTGAGTGTCTGTCTATTCGTTTCGATAGCGGTGCCACTCTGAAGCCTAACCCAGTCTTCGTGCCAAAAAATATCCGAAGCTCTTTTGCTCCAGGGATATTATGGTTCAGGCGTTTCATCCGCCTCCTCACGCTAGTGAGTTAGAGGCGAGCCTTCACCTGTCATGTCCGGTCCGGGCTTGGGGATTTACCTCAGCTGTACTCAGGGCCTCAGGGCTACCGATGATAAGGCACTGTCGGAACAGCACCTGTCCCGTTGGTTGTGCGAGGGCATTGCCCTTTGCTACATGTTGGCTGGGCTGGCCCCCCTGGGGGTGTCAGGGCGCACTCCACTCGTGGGGTGGCGGCCTCTGCCGCGCTGTTAGGAGGGGCCTCGGTGGAGGACATCTGTGCTGCGGCTTCATGGTCCTCCCCGGGTCCCTTCGTAAGGTTTTACCTCATGGACATGACCGGGGGTTCTGTCTCTCAGGCGGTTCTGAGGTCAGGAACCTCTCCTGCTTCCCGCCTTTCGGTGGGGTAGCAGGGGTGTGTGGGTGTGGACCACAAGGTGTTGTGTCACACGTGGTCCTTCCTGTGCTGTGCGTTTGGAGGTTTCTAGTTCCCTCTTTTTCGCACTTGGGTGGAGTTGACTGCCGCCCCCTCTTCACTAGGAAGGAGGGGTGACGGGACTCCCCTCCCCCCTGATGTGGGCTTTCGGGTCCTCAGGGGGTGCATTTGTCGGTCCTCGCGTCTGCTCTGTCCCCATATCTCGATGGCGAAGAGGAAGACGCGATTCGCCAGTACGACTATATAACGATAGGTTATGTATATAACCTAGTTATATTAGTACTGGCTGAGCGTCTTGCTCTTAGCGCGCCCTGAGGACCCTTGGGAGGGGTTTTCTGATGGAAACTTTTTTCAGAGGAAGGGCGAGTGGTGACCACGCCTGGTGCCTTATAGTACGGCACTGGGGCGGGGCCTAGTCAGATGCTGGGTGCATTTGTTTTCGTTAATGAAGTACAGTAGGTACTGCAGATGAGGTACATCTCTATGGCGAAGAGCAAGACGCTCAGCCCGTACTTATATAACTAGGTTATATACATAACCTATCGTTTACTCTCACAAAAAGATTGCTGATTTGTTAGCTTATGTGATTGTGTTTTACCGTTAGCATTTGGCTAGCGTACATAGCGTGCACAGATCAATATAACTCGCTGTTGATTGTTTGTACTAGTAACGTTAATGCTAGTAGAATAGACACAACGTGAGGTAATCATCATCATCCATTTTAAACCGGTTATTACCTAACGTTAACGTTAGTAGAATAGACACGAGAGGTAGCGTTAACGTTAGCAGAATAGACACAAGAGTTAATGTTAACGTTAGCGGAATAGACACGAGAGGTAACGTTAGCAGAATAGACACACCGAGAGTCTGGTTAATGTTGTTATTGATTGAAAACTGTGTTTTACTCTGGCTTGCTCCAAGCCCCCACGGACATAGCTATGCTCACAGAGCTCATGCTGTACGCCAGCGGCCCCACCTCCCCACACGGAGACAAACGGAGTACTACCTGCAGTGGAAAAGGAACGAATTAACAGGTACCTAAAGCGAGTAGAGTAGAGTAGAGTAGGGTCGAGTTGAGTAGGTACTATGCAATGGAAAAGAGGCATGAAATACCTAATACTGTTTGGTCTGTTTGGTTATTTTCTGATTTGAATTAACTCTCTCTCTTTCTTTCTACATAGCCTATTTCTCACTCACCTCTTTCCCTCTTCTCCTCCTCCGCTACCCTCCACTACATCCTTGCTTCTGCTGTTCTCAGGGTTCTCAGCCATTTTGGTTTGTGACAGGCAGGGGTGTAGCTCCAGATTCTGGGCCCCATGAAAGAATGTATTTGTAGGCCCCCAGTGAATGCGAGCGCGCGTAAGCGCAAACATTTTTGGCCTTTTTTTTATTGATGAAAACGCATAATATGGTTTTTACCTATACATTCGGATCAGCAGTTCAGCACCTGCACTGTTGGTGGGTGAGCCTAGTAAAGGATGTCGCATTGCGTTCATCTTCAATGAATGGACCAATGCAATAGTCTACCAAAGCCCCCCCTCTCTCTCTATATATCTCACACACACACACACATACACACACACACACACACACACACACACACACACACACACACACACACACACACACACACACACACACACACACACACACACACACACACTTCAGAAACAAACATAGTATCAATGAGAGCATCAATAATACACCTGAGTGATGTCTAGTAAAAAAAAAAAAAAAAAAAAAAATTTGGGCCCCCCCCCTCAGTGCTGGGCCCTTGGAATCATCCTAAGCTACCCCCCCCCCCCCCAGCTACGCCCCTGGGAATGGAGGTGTAGTGGTTACGTCATTGTTGTTTCCGGCCGGTCCACCTCGCTTGAAATCACAATGCTTTTCCCCATTGCCCATTTCTAAATCTTCTCGTTTAAAACAAATAAAGCATGAACATTTGCATGTATTCATCCACAATCTCTCAACATGAAAATATTCGCAATTAAAATAATAAAATAATTACATCCGATTTTATTTCAACCAAAAATGCTTAAACAATAATGTTAGTGATAGAAGGGAACTCATTTTGTGCAAAAATGGAAAGCTTGCCAATGTTCATGAGGCATAATTATTACAATAGCCGATAATCCACTTTCCCAATGATAAATCCCTAAATGGGTGGACCGCGCGGACGGTCCAAAGTGACGTCAGACTACACCTCCCTATTGGGACAGGGGGATGCCTTGTTGCGAACCCCAAAATAGTAGAGAGTAGAAAGAATGATGAACTTTGACACCAAAGAATGACTCATTGGGTCTCATTCACCCTTACGACAAAAAGGGCTTTCTCTTAGGGCCATTTGAAACCTTTTCGGGACGATTTTGGGATTCACCAACCGTCCCAATAAAACATATATAATTAATATTATATTATAATAGATTGTCTATATTCATGTCTTGCCCGAAAAGGTCTCAAATGACCCTAAGAGAAAGTCCTTTTTGTCGTAAGTCCGTTGGAGAATGAGACCCAATTGTCCTTTTCAGGCTATTTAACTTGAGGCAGGATTTATAATTCAAATGTTAATTGTTTCACAAGGAAAAGTTCAAGTTCAAGTTCCTTTTATTGCCACACGGCCAGGCCGATGGAATTCATAAGGCCGGTGGAATTCATTTGGCTTCTATACCAAAGATTAGAAATATGATAATGGTGGAACCCCTCGTTGAGAACTACTGCATTGCAGTATCCAGCCTGGCATCTGCTAGCAAGTGTCAAAGCACAAAGACCTATAGTTTATAATAGAACAAAATATACTTGTGCCCAAATGATAAGGATAAGCACTCAATGAAGAAACCCAATCCCCTTGCCAAACATCTATGCTGTTCTGCCCTCCTGAGTACTACCAATTTATTAGCTCTTCCTGCAAAACATGAATTCCCTCTTTCCCATCTACTGACACCTTTCTTTACTTATTTCTTAGCTGTCTCCTCTCTTTCAGTTATTTCTCTTTCTTTCTGCTATCTGGACCTAACTGACTGCAATCTCTCCACCCTACTTCTCTCAATGATTCAAAATCTTTCAGCACCATATTCATAAATAATGTCTCCCATCATCTCTAATTTATTTATCACGGTTTCTTTAAGCCCATCTAACACCATTATCAAATCCCTGTTAACCGTCTCCCATTCTTTCCTTTAACACTAGCACAGCCGACAAGGGGGCAAATGACCCCTAGGCATTTTCAATAAATGTATCCTCGTCACTCGTTCGAGCTCCAGCTCTGTCACTCAATGACTTTTCCTAAAAGTACCTGTAACTGAGGGGTACAATTCCCTGACTGTATTGAATAAGTATGGTATCATTAAACCACTACTGAGTTATGTACATTACTACTGGCCATACAGTACACATGTATATGAGATGAACACCCACACAATAACACGGCTTAACAAGAAAGTACTGTTTATAATAATATTTATTAGAAGAGCACCAAGATTATCTTACATTATTTATTAAGATTGAGAGTTGCGCTTGTAAGGCGAAGAATGTGCATGAATAGGTCAAGAGCGTAAGTCCATGAGCATATTACGCAGGGGATAATTAATACCACCTGTAACATAAGAATTATATATGGTACACTAGTAAGTCAGCTGGAGATACTAGGGGGGTTCCCTCCGGTTGTAAGCCAGCAGGGGAGAGGATTTGTCGGTAGCAAAGTCTGGGTCAACGAGGAATAAGGAGACTCCAGGTACAGGAGACAGTGCAATAATCCCTTGATCCGTAGACAAAGCAACAGCTATTCTCCGGTGTGCAGTGCCGCATGGAGGAAAGCTAGCCAGCCTCAGAGTCCTAGAGGCGGGCTCGACGGTGCTCCTCACAGGGTAAATCCCACACGGTAGTGGGTGTAGACGATTCTCTGCTCCAACAGCCACAGGACCAAAGCATTATAATCCAGCCGAAAAGGGCTCTGTAGTCGTCGGTGTAGGTTATCCAGTGTACATATCCACACGGTTCTCGTCTAGGGCTCCTCGGATGACGGCACAAGGTTAGGCCGCCCAGCCTGGATAAGCACACTAGCTCGGTACGATGAAACGTTGGTAATGCTGGTCACTGTAGAACGGTAGCCGCACGATACACTATACATAATAGACTATTACTTAATAATAGAATAGGTCGAACTCGACGATACAGCGTTAAACTCTGACACTTCAGCTATCAATTCGCATGCGGTCTCAAGGCTCTATTTCGGGGCAAAACGGGCCCACTTCACAGCACGTTGTATCGTGGTGAAGGCTCCAACTTGTTACTAAGATTAGACTACTGCTGTATCCACCTGCGACGTATTTATACGTAAGATGAATAATCTAGTACCAGCCTTATTTCTGTCTCATATTACTGCGCAGAACCGGGCATGTTCAGGCATGTCTCAGCGGTGACTTTGAACTAGACATTGGGGGGTATGGCCGTGGCGCCTAGGGGATCGCTGTCCAATAGGAGAACGAATATTATGGTCTGGCCTGTACTAGGTAAAGGGATATTCCGTGTATATGTACAAAGAATATACAAGGGATATCAGACGATATACAAATACTATACAATATATCTCAAGTAATAAATATATATATTCGGTTTAATCTGACCCTTTGTAACAGTACCGGTTTTATCTGGCACAGTTTCTGAAATTTCAAAATGACTTCAGGAAAATGTACTTAGAACATTATTCCACATATGGAATATATATGTGGAAAGTCACAGCACTTTGCGAGCATCTAGTGCAGGGGTGGCCAACCCATGGCTCACGAGCCGCATGTGGCTCTTTGTCCGTCAATGTGTGGCTCTTCCATCCAAAAAAAAAAAGAAATAATAATTATAGTATTTTTTTTTATTATTATTATTTTAAATAAAAAAAATATTGTCACTCAAACCTGTGGTAAACCGCATATTTTTATATTAAGAGGTAATTAGATAGTTTACACTGTTTATTTTTACCATCTACTTCCCCTCTCCTCCTCCTCAGTGATAGAGTTACTGATATCCTGTGAACTGTGGTTTTCTACCTGTCGTTGGACTTCAACCGACTGATTTGACTGACTTTTCAAGAAGTATTGATCATTGTGGCGAACCCGCACTCCCTCTACCAAGCACTTCTTCCTTCCCTGGTGTATTCTGAGGCCTTTTACCGTTCCATGGTCTGTAACCATGTAATCGGCCTGTGAGTCATCTTCCTCCTCTGCTCTCGCAGACAGAGGAAGGTATTTGTTGTAGCTTTTTTGGGTGCAGCGAAACTGTTGACAGTCTGTGCCACCGCTGTGATCCATACGACAACTTCATATCATCAAAATCAGACAGGTAGAGTGGGACAACCTTGTCTCACTCTTTTTTCAGCCCCCACACTCTCTCTCCCTCTCCTTCACTCTATTTCTTCAGCTTCTCGCATTACTCCTTCTCACTCTCTTTCTCTATACTCCCCTTACTCTTTCTCTCTCTCTCTACACTCCCCCCACTTTCTCTCTCCCTCTTTTCCTCTTTATTTCTTCAGCTTCTCTCATTACTCCTTCTCACTTGTTCTCTCTCTCTCTACACCCCCTCACTCTTTATCTCTCTCCTCCTCTCTCTATTTCCTCAGCTTCTCTCATTACTCCTTCTCACTCTCTTTCTCTACACTCCCCCTCACTCTCTCTCCCTCTCCTCCTCTCTCTATTTCTTCAGCTTCTCTCATTACTCCTTCTCACTCTCTCTATACACTCACTCTCTCTCTCCCTCTCCTCCTCTCTCTATTTCTTCAGCTTCTCTCATTACTCCTTCTCACTCTCTCTATACACTCACTCTCTCTCTCCCTCTCCTCCTCTCTATTGCATCAGCTTCTCTCATTACTCCTTCTCACTCTCTCTCTACACTCCCCCTCACTCTCTCTCCTTCTCTTTCTATTTCTTAAGCTTCTGTCATTACTCCTTCTCACTCTTGCGCACTCTCTCTGTACCGCCCCATGTTCTCACCAAAATAGAATCGACAGTATGAATCAGAAGCATGGAGACAGGGCCGCCTCAGGGGGTGTGCGAGCAGTGTGGTCGCACAGGGCCTCGCGGGAAGGGGGGCCTCGCAAAAAAATCTAGTTTTGCTTATATGCTTATTGTTGAATGCCCACGCTCGCTCTTAGGTCAGATCGATAACTTCATAACTCATTGGTCTGCCTATCTACACCTCAAACAGCGTCCTGTGAAGTGGTTGACACGCAGGACCAACCGAGTCTACAAAATGTTGTTGTTACCACTGACCGACAAGAGACAGCGAATGCACCGTTCCGACCCCCGTCAGTCATCGACCTTTAACGTCGAGTGATTGAAGTTGCGGAATCTGTTATTTTATTTGCACTGGGAAGGACTCTCTATATTCAGAGGAGGTCCATTTCCCTAATCCGTTACACGTATTATCACTGTATGGCATTACGTGATAAAACCAGGTTTATCAGAGTCCACTTTTAGTCCTTAATGCATAATCATAGGTCTCCTTTTACTCTACACGTATTAAAGCCATACTTCTAGTTTGCCTTAATGCATAATCATATGTCTCCTTTTACTCTACACGTATTATCACTGTATGGCATTACGTGATAAAACCAGGCTTGCCGAACCCTCCTTTAGTCCTTAATGCAGGGGTAAAGCCACTTATTCTATTTTACATTATTAATCAAAAATGCATGGGGTGAAGCCACTTATTCTATTTTACATTATTAATCAAAAATGCATGGGGTGAAGTTACAAGGCTAAACACATTTCATGCTTACCCGGTCGTCTGGTCCGAAGAAAGGATACAAATCATATGTATAAAGAGGTAATTTTAATTAGAAAAAGCTAGTTACAAGAAGATACTGAAGTGGAAAAGTGTCCATTTCAGTTAAAATATGCAC
Source organism: Notolepis coatsorum (assembly GCF_963971535.1). Taxonomy (NCBI): domain Eukaryota; kingdom Metazoa; phylum Chordata; class Actinopteri; order Aulopiformes; family Paralepididae; genus Notolepis; species Notolepis coatsorum. The sequence continues at coordinate 99,859,438 of NC_140177.1, forward strand.
AGAACAAAACATCTCATCTCTGCACGGCTTGTGCCCTGTGTCTGGCAGCAGGATCTCCATTCAGTTTAAAATAAGCAGAAAACAGAACATCTCATCTCTGCATGGTTCGTGCCCCGTGTCTGGCAGCAGGATCTCCATTTCTCTAAAAAGTCTGATCTGGCACGGCTTGTGCCTCTTCCTATCTCTCCAGCTCAGTGTAAAAATCCTCCTGTGCTCTCGCCAGTTGGCCCTTATAAAGGGCCCCAGGGTCTCTTCTGCTTATTGGTCCAAATACAGCGTTGTCACCGTGATGTCATTTCACCAGCCAGTCAATGCACGGCTCGTGGGGACTGGCTCTCCTCCCATTTTACTCCACTAGGCTGTAACTCGAAAGTAATTGTAACGTTTTCGCTGGAACAGACTTCCTTTGTTCTCTGCTGTGGAAAGTCCCTTCAAAACGTACAACGGCTTTGTCTGGGGGAACCACGTGACTGGGGCCCTTCATAGTATCTTCTTAAAGAATCCCTCCAGACAAAACAGTTTTTTACACATTATTCTTTTAGTATTTTTCTTTACTGACAGTCAATTATAAGCATGCCATTTTGAAAACTTTTACTGTACACATTTTAAACATTTAATTGTTATAGTTTCTTTTTTAAGATCTCCCTCTATAGATTCAAGACTTCAACCAGCAACCCTTCTCTCCCCATCTCACTCAGACCCCACAAAGGGTTAACCAGTTTAATGCGTCTGCCGGCCGGAGAGGAGGGAGAGAGACAGATGCATAGTTCATAAGAATACAATGCCCCTCTGACTGGAGCTCCCTCTTCATGGCCTTTACATTCCATCCGTTCACTCCCTTACTGCATGGGGCCACTCTCGTTCTGCACTCCTTTCTGACTGGGCATTACCAGCCCAGGCCTAGATACTTGTTCAAAGCGTATATGCATATATATACGTATACACATATATATGTATATATATATATATATGAATACATATCACATCTAGACACCTACAGTAACATATGCCTAGATTTAAAACAGATATATACAATAAACCTATTAAATCATACAAGGGACAGAGAGAACAGGATGTCATTCCCAGTGTCACTTAGTTGGCTGTGACACTTTACACCCCCTCTGTCATCCTGGTCGGTCATTTTCCATTGTCTTAATAGCGTCTGTACTGGGGGACGAGATGGCGATTGTGGGGTCACGTGGCTGTGACTCTCCACACCCCCTCTGCCATCTTGGTACCTTGTTACCCTGGTAGCCGGCGGGAAGACTTGCATCTGTTGTTCCCTGGCTGGACGGCTCGACAGGATAGGGGTCACGTTGTTGCTTGGTATCCGGCGGGAAGACTTGCATCTGTTGTTCCCGGCCGATGCACCCAGGTTGTTGTCGTCTTCGTCATCTTGGTCATCTTGGTCATCTTGGGGTCACCTTGGTCATCTTGGGGTCACCCCCTCTGACCTCTTGGATCTCTCCCATAGTTTGGGGCAGGTTGATTTGTCACTTCTCGGGCGACCCCCACGGGTCCCCGAGAATTATAGCAGCAGTCCTCTATTGAAGTGTGGTTGGCCTGGTCTTGTGACCCTGTCCGTAGGCCTCGCAGGACATCACAGATACAGTCCACAGAGGACTCATTTCTTTTCTCTCTTTCAGGTCCACTCAGGGCTCTCGTCGCCCTGTAACCCGGGTCCAGGCCGATGTCTCTCTGTCCGGTCTGGGAGGTCTAGGAGGTCTGGGAGGTCTGGGAGGTCTGGGAGGTCTGGGAGGTCTGGGAGGTCTAGATGAGGACCCTGAGGATGCTCTGGAGCTTGACCTATCCCGGTCTTCCTCCATTTCCGATTTCTGACCTGAGTCAGTATATTCCTTCTTGCCATTCGCTGCGTCGTCCACTGACTCCGGGGGACCCCCCCCCCTGTCTAAGAATGCGGCACTGGTTCAGGTTTTGTCCCTTTACCAGCGCACATTGTTCACAGGCCTTTCGGACTGTCATCGCTCTTTGTTTGGCTTTATGTATGAGAATGTTGTTAGTTCTCAGGTATACCAACATCCTCCTACTTCCGGCATGTCCAAGGTTATCATATACCTGTCCGATCATGTGAGTAGCCTCGTCCTGTTAGCAATGGCTAGTTAGCCTGCTATTCGCTCCTATTCGCAATGGCTATTTCAGCCTGCTCGCAATGGCTATTTCAGCCTGCTATTCGCAATGGCTATTTCAGCCTGCTATTCGCAATGGCTATTTCAGCCTGCTATTCGCAATGGCTATTTCAGCCTGCTATTCGCAATGGCTATTTCAGCCTGCTATTCACAAAGTAGAGTTTTTTCTACTTAAGTTCTGACTTTAAGTAAGCATTTAGTTACTTCAAGTTCAAGTGACTTTAGGGCTCCCTGGCCCTATTAGTCGCGAGTAAACGCCACTTCAAGTGGTTTCTTATGAACCCTCTCTTGTTCCTGATAGATTTTTTACCTCTTAGGCTGTCTGCTGCGCTTTGCAGACCTCTACGTCACTCATTGTTCCAGATCTCGAGCACTTAGGAGGAGTCTTGGTTGGAGAGGATTGCTTGCTGATAAGATCACACTTGAGTAAGGTTTTTAACTCAAATCTGTAATAAATTTTACTCCAGAGGCCCCTGACCGCAGTTATTTCAGTTCATATTCTTTCGGCTTTTGATACCTATTCAATTAGCATAAAGCCCAACTCACGAATGTTCTAAGCCCCAGAACCTCCAATCCGTTTTGACAGACCTATAAACCAGTGACTCGGCCGCCCAAGCACCACAGCGTCCTGTATGCTGAAGCTTCCGAGTCCCCACAAATCTGATAGGCCCGTCGGATATAGAGACCCTGATGCTCGCTCTGTCCCCCCGCGTCAAGGTGCTAAGCTTGATGAGAGTTTGCAGAGTCTCAATTTTTATCCATAGGCGCTGGTGAGTGTACATCTCATGCAGCTGATATGGTTGGTACAGGTGCTAACCTACCAGATGGTAGCTGTCAGGAAATCCCCTTTGCGTGAAATAGATTACAAATTCTTTCGTCCTCTCTACTCTGGTTTAGAGAAAAGACGGACATCTTTACAGTATTTGTGTTGAGAAAGCATTTTGACTTGGTCATACAGCATGCATTCCGTCCGTAACTGGTCTCGGGACCATGCTGCGCATTTGGCTGCAAGACGGTTACCACCTGGTACACCGATGAATAGCTTTTCAAGCAGTAAGCCTGATCTTCGCCTAGGCGTTCCACGTATGACTGATTCTGCTGCAACAGTGAGAGACAAGCTCCCGTCTCGCACCTGTGGGATTAGTTTCTCCACCATATTTTCCCCTGGATCTTGACCGGGGATTCTTACTTCCATTTCCATCATTTGGGCCATTGAAGCCCCTTCGGGGACCTCCAGTCCTTTGAGGTGTCTCAAAATGCGAGCGGCCTCCGGGTCATCATAGAGAGGTGACCCATGGAAAATCTGAGCACACTTATGGATATAAGCAGCCTGGGTCTCCCCTCGAAGCATTTCTGGGGCCAGTTTTTTGAGCACTTGGGTTTTGCTTAACAATTCTTGTGCTTTGTTGCTTTCTCCATATTGAGTGCTGCCACGCAGACTCCTGCCTGTATGTGAACTCTTTCCTCTCGGTCGGTAAATGTCTCCGGGAGATTGGGCTAGTATGGAGTGAGGGCTCACTTCCGGTCGGTGTTCCTCTGTGCTGTGTCTCAGGGCTCGGATTGTGCTTATGGACGGGGCCTCGTTCAACCAGTTTCTTTCTCTCTTGGCTATTTCAGCCATGGCCCTGTCTAGCTTGTACACCTGTTCACGTAGTATGTCATAGCCTGCATGTAAGTGTGCATGCTTGTATGGTTCTGTTACCCCAGGGTGAGACAACACTTTTTCTGCCACGGGTGACCGGGCTAAGGCCTGAGCCGTTCCCCATCTCACGGGATATGCTGGCATAATATCCCCTGTTTTCTTTCCTTCCAAGTCTCCTTCACTCTCTTCGGAGACGTCCTCCAATCCTGAGCTCCAGGTCAAGCCCGAGGGTGACTGAAAGGTGGTGCCTTTCAGAGTAGGCCCCTTGCCTATAGGTCTCAGTTTGACCGGTTTCGCTCTCTTGTTTCGAGGTCTAGGAGGTTCGCCCCTCGGGTACCGAACTCTCTCCCTAGATCTTGATCGAGATGAAGACTTGGAGGATGCTCTGGAGCTTGACCTATCCCGGTCTCCCTCCATTCCTGAGTCCTGATTTAGGTCAGTATACTCCTGTTCGCTACTTGCTGGGTCGTCCCCTGAGTCCGGGGGACGGCCTAGAAGTCTATGGATACTCCTGGCCTGAGATCGCGCAGGTTCCGCCTTTTCAGGTTCGAACGGTACTGTCGGTCTCCTGGGTGTGGATGATCTCCCTCTCTCCGCTGCTCGGGAGGAGTTCTGGGAGTTGGACCTTTCTTTCCTGGGTACGGGTCCCGATCCCTTAGGGTTCGGAGGGGGAGTGAGAGGTACCAATGCAGGCTCATCGTCCTCGTCTTCCTCACCCTCCCCGGCTCTATCCACGGCCAGGGTTATTGACTCATGGTCCCTAGGTTCCATCATGAGACGGATCTCCGTGTGCCCTGCACTCCTTAGGCTTGAGATCGCGCTGATTACAGCTTTCCCCAACCATATGCCTCTTTGGCCATATCCTCGAGACCTGCCCCACATCAGGTTTATGGCTAGTCGGTAGGGCATGTCCTTAGTACCGTGGCCAGCATAGATTTCCCTTTTCTGCAGTAGTTCCTTTATACGGGACACCAGTCTGTCCCAGTTTATGTGTGAGGACTCTATCTCCTTGTATTGGTCTTGACTTAGTGTCACATGGACAATTTTCTCCGCGTGAAACACCTCATAATCACACTCTGTGATTACTGCCTTGCCTGGTTTCAGGGGCTTTTTGGTCCTTTTTTCCATTACCTGTTTCCTCAGGTTTCGGTAGTAAGAGCCTCCTGCCGTTACCATGCTTGTTTCCCATCTACCATAGTTCGTCAATGACGGTCCAGTGAAGGTGAGGATTGACCATGGTGTATCAGAGTTATCGGTCCAGACTGGGTGGTTAGTGACTGTTATGTTTGGTGATTGTCTGTGAGACCTTGTAGATGTCACTCTCACCCCTGAGTGTTCACCACGGGGAGATATATAGGTTGCTCTCGCTTGCCTCACTTCCTCGTGACCACGTGGTCCTGGGCTTATGCACTGCAGGGAGTGATCTCGCTCCTGCAGCTCCTTCAGCTCCTCCTCAAACTCCTCCTTCTCCAGACGAGACTGCAGCAGCTCCTGTTTGGTGCTTCGCAGTTCGTCTCTGGTGGTGTGGAACTGCTCCATCCAGTGGGCACTCTCGTCCCTGCAGTCCTCTAGCTGCTGCTGCAGGGAGCGCACCGAGGTGTTCACACGCTGCCGCTCTGCCTCGATACCTGCCTGAGACTGGGACACCTGCTCCATGCTGCTCCTCAGCCTCTCCATGTCGGTGCTGTACTGCTCCCTGAGGGTCTCGGATCTCCCGGTCGTGCGTGGCCACCTCGTCCTTCAGCGCCCCCTTCAGGGCCGTGAGCTCCCGCTCCCGCTGCCTCAGCGTCTCCTGGAGCTGGAGGTTGTCATCCAGTTAGCATTCAGTTCACTCCTGGCTTGTCAGCACATGTTCCAGTGAACACGCCGTTTCAGCTAGCGTCACGTAGCCTCGGGCTAGGTAGCCATCCAGGGAACATTCAGTGAACGGTCGTCTTGGCTGCGTGTCACGTAGTCTCCCCTCCTCACAAACAGTATCTTTGGGCTAGGGGAGCCATCGCCTTTCTGTGAACGGTCGTTTTGACTTCGCTTCACATCCAGTCTCCCCTCCTTACAAACAGTGTCTTTGGGCTAGGGAGCCCTCGCCTTTCTGTGAACGGCCGTTTTGGCTTCGCTTCACATCCAGTCTCCCCTCCTTACAAACAGTGTCTTTGGGCTAGGGAGCCCTCGCCTTTCTGTGAACGGCCGTTTTGGCTTCGCTTCACATCCAGTCTCCCCTCCTTACAAACAGTGTCTTTGGGCTAGGGAGCCCTCGCCTTTCTGTGAACGGTCGTTTTGACTTCGCTTCACATCCAGCTCCCCCTCCTTAAAAACAGTGTCTTTGGGCTAGGGAGCCCTCGCCTTTCTGTGAACGGTCGTTTTGACTTCGCTTCACATCCAGCTCCCCCTCCTTACAAACAGTGTCTTTGGGCTAGGGAGCCCTCGCCTTTCTGTGAACGGTCGTTTTGACTTCGCTTCACATCCAGCTCCCCCTCCTTACAAACAGTGTCTTTGGGCTAGGGAGCCCTCGCCTTTCTGTGAACGGTCGTTTTGACTTCGCTTCACATCCAGCTCCCCCTCCTTACAAACAGTGTCTTTGGGCTAGGGAGCCCTCGCCTTGGGTAGGGCCAGTTCGCTTCCTGTGGGCAAAGCACGAAATTATGCTGCACTTGTAACTCCCCCCAGAGCTCTATAAACATTATGTTACCCTTTAGTTGTGAGTAAACGTTGCTTTAATCACCAAGATAGAGCTTTCTATTCATTTGTGATATCCCCGAGTAGAGCCTTCCACTCGAGTCGCCAGTAGAGCTTTCTACTTTAATTTTAGCCAAATCTGTGATTTAATTTTACTCCAGAGGCTTTTGACAGTAGTCCTGTCTTCTTCGGCCGTTTAGCACCTATTTTGGTTAGTATAAATGCACATCGGCTGTTAACCGAAAGGTTGGTGGTTCAGGCCCACCCAGGGACGCCATGTTGAATGCCCACGCTCGCTCTTAGGTCAGATCGATAACTTCATAACTCATTGGTCTGCCTATCTACACCTCAAACAGCGTCCTGTGAAGTGGTTGACACGCAGGACCAACCGAGTCTACAAAATGTTGTTGTTACCACTGACCGACAAGAGACAGCGAATGCACCGTTCCGACCCCCGTCAGTCATCGACCTTTAACGTCGAGTGATTGAAGTTGCGGAATCTGTTATTTTATTTGCACTGGGAAGGACTCTCTATATTCAGAGGAGGTCCATTTCCCTAATCCGTTACACGTATTATCACTGTATGGCATTACGTGATAAAACCAGGTTTATCAGAGTCCACTTTTAGTCCTTAATGCATAATCATAGGTCTCCTTTTACTCTACACGTATTAAAGCCATACTTCTAGTTTGCCTTAATGCATAATCATATGTCTCCTTTTACTCTACACGTATTATCACTGTATGGCATTACGTGATAAAACCAGGCTTGCCGAACCCTCCTTTAGTCCTTAATGCAGGGGTAAAGCCACTTATTCTATTTTACATTATTAATCAAAAATGCATGGGGTGAAGCCACTTATTCTATTTTACATTATTAATCAAAAATGCATGGGGTGAAGTTACAAGGCTAAACACATTTCATGCTTACCCGGTCGTCTGGTCCGAAGAAAGGATACAAATCATATGTATAAAGAGGTAATTTTAATTAGAAAAAGCTAGTTACAAGAAGATACTGAAGTGGAAAAGTGTCCATTTCAGTTAAAATATGCACAGAACAAAACATCTCATCTCTGCACGGCTTGTGCCCTGTGTCTGGCAGCAGGATCTCCATTCAGTTTAAAATAAGCAGAAAACAGAACATCTCATCTCTGCATGGTTCGTGCCCCGTGTCTGGCAGCAGGATCTCCATTTCTCTAAAAAGTCTGATCTGGCACGGCTTGTGCCTCTTCCTATCTCTCCAGCTCAGTGTAAAAATCCTCCTGTGCTCTCGCCAGTTGGCCCTTATAAAGGGCCCCAGGGTCTCTTCTGCTTATTGGTCCAAATACAGCGTTGTCACCGTGATGTCATTTCACCAGCCAGTCAATGCACGGCTCGTGGGGACTGGCTCTCCTCCCATTTTACTCCACTAGGCTGTAACTCGAAAGTAATTGTAACGTTTTCGCTGGAACAGACTTCCTTTGTTCTCTGCTGTGGAAAGTCCCTTCAAAACGTACAACGGCTTTGTCTGGGGGAACCACGTGACTGGGGCCCTTCATAGTATCTTCTTAAAGAATCCCTCCAGACAAAACAGTTTTTTACACATTATTCTTTTAGTATTTTTCTTTACTGACAGTCAATTATAAGCATGCCATTTTGAAAACTTTTACTGTACACATTTTAAACATTTAATTGTTATAGTTTCTTTTTTAAGATCTCCCTCTATAGATTCAAGACTTCAACCAGCAACCCTTCTCTCCCCATCTCACTCAGACCCCACAAAGGGTTAACCAGTTTAATGCGTCTGCCGGCCGGAGAGGAGGGAGAGAGACAGATGCATAGTTCATAAGAATACAATGCCCCTCTGACTGGAGCTCCCTCTTCATGGCCTTTACATTCCATCCGTTCACTCCCTTACTGCATGGGGCCACTCTCGTTCTGCACTCCTTTCTGACTGGGCATTACCAGCCCAGGCCTAGATACTTGTTCAAAGCGTATATGCATATATATACGTATACACATATATATGTATATATATATATATATGAATACATATCACATCTAGACACCTACAGTAACATATGCCTAGATTTAAAACAGATATATACAATAAACCTATTAAATCATACAAGGGACAGAGAGAACAGGATGTCATTCCCAGTGTCACTTAGTTGGCTGTGACACTTTACACTTATATATTTCACATTAGACACGTTTGTAGAATGTGTCTGACTTGTTCCGGGCTCTGCGGCTCTGCAGATATACTATTGGAGCTCTGTGGCTCTGCATACACTATTGGAGCTCTGCGGCTCTGCAGCAGATATACTATTGGTTTCAACGAGGGGAGGGGTTACAGGTAAGGTAGTCGGCCGGCGTGCGTCTGTCTGACTATTTCCACGGGAGCGCGTGCAGCATTGGAGGTTATGCCAGCCAAGACGAAGAGGACGGTCGTTCGGCAGATGGACTGAAGATGAAAGTTGTTGCATGTTAGAAAGTTCAGTCAGGCTAGCCATGTCTGCTTAGCTAAAGGCAGGGACAGCTAGTTAGCTTTAGCTACGTTATCGAGTGCTGTGGTTCAGTCGGGATAGCCATGTCGGCTAGTAGCTTAGCTAAAGGCTAACTAGCGTTAGCTAACGCTAGCTATCGAGTGCTAACGTGTGGTTCAGTCGGGCTAGCCATGTCGGCTAGTAGCTTAGCTAAAGGCTAACTAGCGTTAGCTACGTTAGCCAGTGCTAACGTGTGGTTCAGTCGGGCTAGCCATGTCGGCTAGTCGCTTAGCTAAAGGCTAACTAGCGTTAGCTAACGCTAGCTATCGAGTGCTAATGTGTGGTTCAGTCGGGCTAGCCATGTCGGCTAGTAGCTTAGCTAAAGGCTAACTAGCATTAGCTAACGCTAGCTAACTAAGCATGGCAACAACCAGGACCACCTAAAGCTTTTTAAGAAGGAGGTGATGAACTAGAGACAGACGAGGCACGAGAACGTGGTCCTCTTCATGGCGGCCTGCATGGCTCCACCCCACCTGGCCATCATCACCAGGTGAGAGAGGGGAAAACAAACGCACATCACAAATGATGGATTCAGTTCACCTCCAATACCTGTTATTATCCTTGTCACATTTTCACCTCTCTCTCTCTCTTGCTCTCTCTCTCTCTTTCTCTTTCTCTCTCGCCTCTCTCTCTCTCTCTCTCTCTCTCTCTCTCTCTCTCTCTCTCTCTCTCTCTCTCTCTCTCTCTCTCTCTCTCTCTCTCTCTCTCTCTCTCTCTCTCTCTCTCTCAATTCAATTCAAATGGGCTTTATTGACATGGGAAACATACGTTTACATTGCCAAAGCCAAACAAAACAAAACAATCAAACAGATAAAACAAAATAAATCAGTACATTACAGAAGGAATTTCTTGTACAGTCTTTATGGTGGTTGTATTCCGTTGGATGTCTTTTTCTTGTCACCGCAGCTCACAAATCTGGCTGCTGTGTTTGCACATTCTTGTATTTCTCCCAGTAGGTATGGGAGTTTTGAGTTATTGTCCATGTTTTCAAAGTCTCTTTGGGTGTTTGCAATTTGTGGGAAGTATATGTCTCTGATGTATTGGTATAGTGGGCAGGTTGTTAAGAAGTGGAGCTTGGTTTCCACCTCATCTTGTGTGCAGTGGGTGCATAGTCTGTCTTCGCTTGGGAGCCAGGTCTGCCTATGGCAGCCTTTCTCGATGGCTAGGCTGTGCTCGCTGTGTCTGTACCTTGTCCTGTGTTCTGAGCTGTGTGCTGAGCTGTGTTCTGCATGTGTTCTGTGTTCTGAGCTGTGTTCTGAGATGTGTTCTGAGCTGTGTTCTGTGTTCTGAGCTGTGTTCTGAGCTGTGTGCTGAGCTGTGTTCTGTGTTCTGAGCTGTGTTCTGAGCTGTGTGCTGAGCTGTGTTCTGCATGTGTTCTGTGTTCTGAGGTGTCCTGTGTTCTGAGCTGTGTTCTGAGCTGTGTGCTGAGCTGTGTTCTGTGCTGTGTTCTGCATGTGTTCTGTGTTCTGAGATGTGTTCTGAGCTGTGTTCTGAGCTGTGTTCTGTGCTGTGTTCTGAGATGTGTTCTGTGTTCTGAGCTGTGTTCTGAGCTGTGTTCTGTGCTGTGTTCTGAGATGTGTTCTGAGCTGTGTTCTAAGCTGTGTTGTGTTCTGAGCTGTGTTCTGAGCTTATATAGTGCTTTTACTAACTATATTATATTTCTCTCTCCTCTGGTCAGGGGCATTGCCGGGTCTGTGCAGCGATAACACTGTATATTGACTGTAGAACGGGAGCTCTCTCTCGCTCTCTCGCTCTCTCGCTCTCTCGCTCTCTCTCTCTCTTGCTATATGTTGACTGTATCATGCCCAGCCTCGGGCAGAGCTATTATTTAAGAATATGTTGACTGTATAAAAAAAAAAAAAAAAAAAAATTATATTATATAATTATTTTTTCTTTAGGGGGGGGGGGGGGGGGGGGGGCTTGCATTTAAATCTCGCACAGGGCCTCGCATTTCTCCCAGGCGGCCCTGCATGGAGAATAGTAATTGTATCTTTTATTTGATAAATGTCTCATCTTTCCCCTCCCTCGTTTTCCCGGCACACACTTCTTCTTTTACACACTTCTTTCACACACTTCTTTCACCCTCTCTTTCCTTGTCTATACTGTACATCTCCCTCCCACTTTCTCAAAAATGTTCTACTACAGATACAGCGCTCAAAAATCAAACCTCTCTTGCGCCTCTACCACTCATTTACATTTACATTTACATTTAGTCATTTAGCTGACGCTTTTATCCAAAGCCACTTACAAGTTCTGTACGACAAGACAGCAAGAAGGGTACAACTCTATCAGCTGAGTAACAATGTTTATCAAAGTGTTGCGTGTTACAGTGTAGGTTCGTTTATTAGGACAAGTGCATGACAGTAAGGTTAGTCACGTTTTTTTTAAATTTTTTTTATCGTTTCAGATAATGGTTGAAGAAGTGAGTCTTTAGTCGACGGCGAAAGATTGGACGGGATTCGGCTGTCCTAACTGGGATGGGTAGTTCATTCCACCAGTGGCGGCTGGCCACTGGGGGCGCTCGGGCGCCGACCCCCCTGGTTAAAAGAGAGAAGAACAAGAAATCTTTTGTTTTTTGTTTTATAGCCCTATAAATAATATAAACATGTTTAAAATGAATAATATTTACTCATTTTAAGTATGTTTGTGTTTCCAATGCACAATATAGCGTTAACACTATGGTCGCCGAAAACGCCTTTGGACGTCTTTCCTAGCCATGCTCATTCTGCCGAAGACGCTGTAACTCGTCTTTGATATCAATAATTCAAAAATCTGTGATCGAAATCAGATTTATCCTCCGGGGACCTGAGATGTACAGCTGAGCTCCACTCAACTCTCTAGCGGTTCATAACGGTTTCACTGTTATGCTGATGATACTCAGCTCTACATCAGCACCTCACCATCCTCCCAGCTCCCCCCACAGTCTGTAGTCAACTGCCTCCACGCTATAAAAACCTGGATGGCAACCAAATTACTTAAACTCAACAGCAAAAAGACAGAGCTCATGGTTGTGGCCCCCAAGGCACTGCTCGGGAAGGTTGGAGATCTCCTCCTCCACGTTGACGGCTGTTCCATCTCCCCGTCTCTCGAAGTCCGTAACCTGGGCGTCACCCTTGACTCCACACTTTCATTTCACTCCCACATCAAATCTGTCACCAAGTCTGCCTTCTACCACCTCAGGAACATCTCCCGTCTCCGACCCTCACTCTCAGACTCTGTGGCTGAGACCCTGATCCACTCATTTGTCACCTCCCGGTTGGACTACTGTAATGGAGTCCTGTTCGGGGTACCCAGCAAAGCCCTGGACAGGCTCCAGTATGTCCAGAACTCAGCTGCCAGGGTTCTCACTCACACCAAGCCCTGGCAGCACATCACCCCCACCCTCATCCATCTCCACTGGCTTCCAGTCAGGTTCTGCATCACCTTCAAACTCCTGCTCCTCACCTACAAATCCCTCCATGCCCTCGCCCCCCGGTACCTGTCTGATCTCCTCCACCAGTACACTCCATCCCGGAACCTACGATCCTTTGATCTAGGTCTCCTCTCCATCCCTCGCACCAGGTTACGGACTTTTGGGGACAGAGCCTTCAGCGTGGCGTCCCCTACCCTCTGGAACTCTCTCCCCCCCGAAATCCGCAACGCCCCAACCCTGGACACCCTCAAATCCGCTCTAAAAACACACCTCTTCACCAAGGCTTTCCCCATCAGTTAGTTTTAGATTAAATTAGGTCCATTATCCCCTACTTTCCCTCATCCCCTCTTCCCCCTCCCCCCCCCTACTTTCCTTGCCCTATTTTTTGTCCTGATTGTAAAGCGACCTTGGGTTCTATGAAAGGCGCTATATAAATTTGATCTATTATTATTATTAAGAGCGCCATCTGGTGGCCGATCGGCAGATCTCCAACAGGAAGTGACTCGTCAAACAGGAAGTGCTCATCCATATTTCGTCCGGGCACTCGCGATCATTAGCAGGACTCTATCTCAACACACTGGATAATCAATCGCTCGCCCTAACTCAATAAACAACGTTATTTG